>NC_052140.2:13060287-13660287 GCF_016086655.4 Lepeophtheirus salmonis
AAGATATAAGGACTCCCGAAGACTTGCTGCGTTTCAAGAACTGATGTCTTAACTTTTTACGAGTCACACGCATGTAAGACAATGTTCAAGCTAACAAGTAAAGGGAGTCTTCCTTCTGACGCAGTAATGGCCTCTGTAATTGGATTGAGATTATGACTAATTATTGACAATTCTTCATAAATAAACTCATTATTTATAATATCCTCAGCTTTAACGACCTTTCGTGTTTTTTCATTAAGGTTCTTTAAATATTCTCTGATTACTTCGAAGTTATTGAAAGAGTAATCAACTGTTTTCAACCAAGTTCCCTAGCGTATGACGATAGGTGCTGGAGGTAAGAAGCAGTAAAGTTCCGTTTTCTTAGTCCGCCATTCAAAAACATTTTTTTATTTCTAAAATGAGCTACAAATGTCTTTGGGAATTCTTTACGTGTAACTTCAGCCACGTTATGGAGTCCATGAGCTACACAAATAATATACATATTTCAATTGGAGGTAGCTTCTTTTGAGGTCTTCACCTGCTTTTTTACAGTAGGATCCTCCATCCGTAATGAAAACTTTTAACTTATTTTCATCAAAGTCTAAACCAAGAGTTAGTTGAATACTCTGAACCACAAAATTTGCAATATTAACGGCATTAGCAACTTTTATGTCTATCATGAAACGACTATCCAAAAGACCCATCACTATAGCGGTCATTGATCGTTCTCGTTTGTCTTTAGTCTCATCAACGGCTATGAAAATATCCTTATCTCCAATTTTCCCTTTAATTTTGGAGATTACATCCTTGCTTAGAAGCATCGATATATGTAGACTTTTTACTGGAGACGGTTCTATCGGCATATTTCTTCATAAACTTTGGGAAAATGGGGTTTTCCAGTGTAAAAAAAGGTATATTATAGGAAACTAGCATTTTTAAGAGGTCGTTGTTAAAGTTGTCAGAATCCTCATAAGTCAAATGTTTTATGTATTTATATTCTTTATGTGGGCGAGGACATTAAATGTCGTTTGACTCTGGATGGGGGCTGTAAGAGTACTTACATCGGCATATTTGACAAGTTATTTTGTTGTAATCCGGCAGGTAGTTCCGAATTACATGGACTCCATTAATTTCAATCCAGGCGTAGGGAGATATTTTTTTCTGCATTTCACTAATTTGATTTTACAAACTCAAACATTTCAACAGACCATCGTTTTTGTGTTAAATCATACACCTTTTTTTTTCTTTCATGTGTTGTTCTACTAGGAAGTCCATAGCTAAGATCAATTTATTATCAGGCTCATGTTAGCTTATATCAAAGTTTTCTCCCGACAAAAATTTGTTAAAGTAAAAATTTTCAAAACTTTCTTTATAAATAGTTTATATTTCATAATTCATGTAGTCAACTTCTTTAGAAAATTGAGGATTTTAGCCTCACTCAAGAAACAAGTATTGTTTAAATAAGTGGACTGTGTAATTTACTCAATAAAAAACGAAATAATGATGACAAACGTGTAAATGGTTTGCGTTCTATATTTCGAATTAATAATATAGGTATTTAAGAAAATATGAAAAAACCTCCAAACTTTTGGAAGTAAAAAACACATTAATATAATAAAGGTTGCATTTAGATGATTATACGGTCAGATATACAAAGGCTCAAATTCCAACAAAAGCCTTTATTACAAAATTACAATTTTTTCATTGTCCTTGAGGTGGATTTGTACCTTGAATCATAATTATGACCATCTCCAAAAAAGAAAGAAACATGGGTCGTTCTCGAACATTTTGTAGATTTGCTGTTTTTGAATATGCACTTGGAGTGGGGGTGGTTGTCTCTTCTGTAACTGAGACATTTACCATGTAAGTTTCACATTAGTCTAGGAACTATCTTTTTAGTGCTATTCACCTTTTTATCTTTCTTGTAGGCCGACAAGGCATTAATATTAATGGATGGCCTGTCATATAATGTATCTTCAAGAACGTTTGCAGACTCCGATTAAGTGACTCTGTTAGTAAAAACATGTGACTCCGGCTCACTCATCGGCGATCATTACTACTTCTTGGAAATTAGATGTACCTAGTTACTAAAAATTACATTATTTTGATCCTTTTAAGCTCATGAATGAGTATATAGAAAATGGATACAGTCTGACTGTTGTTTCAGATTGGTTTTATTTCGGGACCAAATATAAGGATCTTGTTCATCCCAATGAATTAATTATAATTAATGTTACACTAATGGGGGGAATATTTTATTTATTGGAACTAAGCTTATTCGAATTAAAAAATCCACTCAACTCTGTAAGTAAATTCATGCAACTTTACTAAATCCCGAATCACAAGAATCCACAAATTACAAGAATCATTTAAAGCCATGGTTAATTACAATATAAAACAAAATGAACGTCTTGGAGCGCGGGGAGGCTGAACCCCACATTTATTGTTACTATTTAAGCCGTACAACACGAATAGGTCCGTTTTTTGGTGGTTATATACATTATGTATGAATTGTTATCAAAATAAAGTAATGAATAATTAATTTTTAAATACTGAAATGTTTGTATCAATTTGACTTTGATTTTCATGTTAAATTTAGTTCTTTCTTTGTCGAAATATGGCACCGAATCGTAGCTATACCCTTAAAACTTAACATTTTTAAAAAAGGAATTCAAGGTCAAACCCTTAGAGTTTGACAGATTCAATGGTCATATTCGTATTTTAATTATTTAAAAACAATAATAAATCTGGATTTATGCCTGCAGGCACTCCAAGGCTTTCATTTTGTTGTAACGTGCTCTCATCCATGCTGTTATGTTGTTAGCATTGGCCAAGAATGATAATCACAAGTTTTATATTTATCTAGTTACACTTGACATTATATATGTATGTATATATTTATTTCAAATGGAGAACCGAATTAAAAAACTAATCAACTCTCAAATTACCAATGTAATTTAACTAAATAACTTTAATTAGGTACACCGCATCAGTTTTCGTTATTTTGGTTCACCTTCATGGGCAATTTATTCAACATAATGTAATTATAATAGCATAACGAACTTAGACATACATACAAACAAATTTATTAGTGATGGGAAGAGGAACTCTTTTTTTTTAAATACTTATCTTTAATTTTTTCAAGAGCCTGGTTCATTTTTTAAAAATCCCATAGCAAGTAATTCTAAACAATCCGATTTTAATCCCATTATTTTTCGATTCTAATGCACTGTGGGGGTGTCACACTGGCCCTTTTTTATCGGGGGCACTTGCCCGGACCTAGAGTTCTAGATACGACCTGCCAGTATGTTAGGTACAAAGAAACCAAAAAATAAATTCGTAACCCTTACAATTTGATGAATGTTTAAGAGCAGAGCCGCTTAGCTATCTTGATGTTTTATTAGATTAACTGTGAGCCGCTTTTAGAGGAAACGAATAATCATAAGTAGGAGGGAGAAATTCATGAAAAAGGAGCTTTTCGGAAGCAAAAGGAGGATCTAAACACTCTGGAAGAAAAAATCTGGCCAATCCAACAACCCCCTCCCCCTTACCCCAAAATTACTTTTTCACCCATGAATATGCGTATTTTTAAGTAATAAGAAGATACATGCCAATGTCGAGATCATTAAAGCCTTTTAATGCTTAAAACAATCTTATTTCAAGTAAATAAAGTAAGCTTTAAGGTCATATAAAGGTTAATTTCTTTTGTATTTTTATTTTAGTGTGTGTACTAAGATTTCCGATTTTTAGGGTGACCTGTTAATTCGATCTTCTATTGTATTTTAATGAAAAAATTATCTTTGCATAGTTTTAGTCTTCAAAGGCCGTTTTTTTTTTTTTTTTTTTTTACATCTATAACCATTGAAAATGATTTTTTCATAACGACATTCTCTATTTGTAAAGGGATTAAGAAGTTTCAATTTTAAAGTGTTGTTCCTGAACATCGGAATTTTGAATTTTAAAGTTATGTTATTCAATTTCAATAGCTTCATTGAAGTTCTTTTTCTCAAGTGATTTATAAGAATAAAATTCTTATTTTCCACTTTGAAAAAAAAAAAAAATTGAAGTCCAAGCAATACTTTAGATACGTTTGATCCTTTTGTATCTGAAATGTTGGGCTTAAATTAAATTTGATGTTAACCCCAGCCCCTAAAATTAGTCTTACTCCGTATCAAGCAAGGATCTATGTAGGAATTATTCCGTTCTCGTTGCATATTGGACTCAGAGTACAACATGGACCTACACTTATAACTCACCAACAGCTGCTTCTCAATTATACTTTACGTCATTCACGAGCACATGCATTATTGTTAAATGTTCTCTTTTCAAGAATAAACTTAATAATAACAGCTCTGGAAAATAAATTGCTGGCTTTTTGGTGTTTTTTAGCATACTGGTGGGTCATATTTCCTACAACTCTAACCAGGTCCATTTTTTATTGGGGGCCCGCACTGAATATAATTTGTAAATATATACTTACGATTTAAAAAAAAATCATATTCAGAAATATTGTTTTCTAAAAAAACCTATCAACAAATGAAATATGGCCATAAATTATTAAAAAAGGTCATTTGAAAAAAGAAACGGCCTTACATTTCATTTTATATTTATTATACTATTAAAGTCGAAATAATTTTTTAAAGGAAAGAAAGACAAGGGGCTGCGCATTTATCTTTTGCCTCGGGCCCTGACTACGCTAAAATCGGCTCTGTTTTAGACGGACACATAAATTACATAAATATTTATGTAGTTCAGATTTTTACTATAACACAGTTGTTCTCAAATGGGGGTACGCGTACACCTTGGCGTACTGGGAGGCACTCCAGGTGTACTTGAGATTATGGAAGAATATTTTAGAAGTGGTACATAACTCAGGGGTTACCGCAGGGTGTGGGCAGGAGGGGTTGTAGCCACCCCAAATTAAGGATTTTTTGTTTTTTTACTAGAAAAGTTCATATTGGGAATTTAATTAAATTTTTTATGAAGAGCTATGGATTTTTAAACTTTTCTATAAAAAATTTAGTATTTGGAAATTTGTTTCAAAAAATTTTATAATTGATATTTTTTGTTGATTTAGAATTATTTTCCCTAAAACTTAATTTTGTTAATAGATATGGATGATTGAAATGTTTTTCCAAAAATTTAATTTTAAAAGCATAGCTATGCATTTTCGTTTGTTTTGTGAATAAATGTTGATTTTAAATATTTTTTTCGGTTTTTTTTTGTACAAAAATTTCATTTTGAATTTCTTTTCAAAAAAAAATCCAAACACCAATCCCCCTACAGCTCTAAAAAAAATCCTGCGGACACCCCTGTCACTGAAATAAAAAATACTTTCTGCTGGTAAGGGTTTACTTGGCTTAAATAAATGTTTTAAAATGATTATTTCACTAAAAAAAAAAAGGTTGAGATTCCCTGCTCTAACGTATGTAAATCAAGATTAAACATGCCTCAAATGATGCTATGATTTTCATATTTTATCAATAATGGTTTACTTGTTCTTCTAGTATCATTTCCTCATTTTCTTTAACATACTCTTATAGAATATTTAAGAATGTCGTAACGGATTTCACGGATAATTTCATTTCGAAGATTACCTTCAAATATGTTTGTACATTGATCACTGTGTAACAGAGCATTTTATTTTCTTCCTAAATATATCAACATATCTTTGATTTCAATAAGTGCCTTGTTGAACGGATGGTTTCATTATAAGTTACTTCATTACAAAAGACCTTTAGAATCCGAAATTTTGGCTTTTGTGGCCTAAAAAGTACAACATTTAACATACAATCAAATCACCTGAATGGCTAAAATAATGAAATATCTCATTTATGCTATAGCTACTTTGTTTTTACATGTGACAGTAGATGACAGGATCTTACAGCGATATTGCATTTAAGCTAATTTGGCCACTCATGTGAAGAAGGTATTCATTTGGTATTTTTACCCGTTTTTCACTGATTTTTTTTTTCCTTTTTTAATTGCACTCCATTATTGGATTAAATTTATTGTGTAGACAAAGATTAAATAGTACATATCCAAGACAATATGGATGATTATGTCGTAATTAGCATTATTTTTTAAGAAAATAGTTTTTGAAGTATCATTGTTAAGTCCTTAAATGAAAAAAGGTTTTTATTTTAATAAAACTTGGATTTTTAGGCTCCCAAAATATCTGACATCATGCCAGCGTCACATGAAAACGATCTATACAAATTGTAATCGAAACTTTGTTGTCAATGTACAATCTCATCAAATATTTTTATGGAACATGTAACTATAATGAATGCCACATTCCGATACAGCACTTCAATACGAGGCTTAGTTTTGGTCAGAGCATAGTGCAGATCATCTTGTACCATCAGTCTATCACCAGCCTGTGACTTAAAGAAAGTAAGTTGAAAAGCCTGACTCACAATGGCATGTATTCACAAATAGAAACACTTTGAGGTAAGCAAAAAGTCTTGAATAAATAACCTTCTCAGTGTTTAAGTATTCTCTCTTACTCCATCCCGTGTGGGTCATCCAGAATATACTCCAGGTACAAACAGCTAATAAAAATGGGACACTACTGAACATAATGCCTTAATGGTACTTGAACATATCTGCCTTGTCAATTAACTTGCATCACTTATTGTAGAAAGTGAAAATCATGAGAGGAAGGCACTCGAACTGCACTGCAGGATTCCAGAAGTCAGATACCTAGTGATGAAAATCATTAGCATTTTAAGTGTGTTAAAAAAAAGAAACGAAAATCAGCAGGGTGACAATTTGAAGAGTGTTTTGGAGGAGAGTATAAATAATTACTTTTGATTAATTAATACATCTACGGGATTAACAACTTTTTTATAAATTTAGATTAAACAAAAGGGCGAAATTTCAAAGCGCCACTCTGTATTTATGTACAAAAGACATGTGGTTGTATGTTCAGATAACGGCTTTTTTAGTTGATTTCTTTCTTTAGCTCATTTCCCAAGAGTATGTGAATGATTATCATAAAAGATACATCACGCTTTTATAAGTATTCGTTGAGCAAGTTGCAAGAATTGATGTTGAAATGTTTATGGTCTGTTAGTTTTTATCAGAGCTATTGGTGAGTCTTTCTTTCATGGTGCAATTCTATTTTTGTATTTGTCACAATTCAGTTTATTGTTTAAAAAAAAGCCTAATATTAATTTTTTCTTCACTAATTCTCCCCAACCACGGGATTATTGATTAATAATCGTGTTTTTTTTTTTTTTTTTTTGGTCCTAAATTTCGTTGAGGATTTCTTCATGTTTGTGTGCTGTCACATGCCATCTAGCCTCGTAGGGTCACATTTCTTCAAGTCTCGTAATGTCTTTGTTTCGTTAAACTTCTTTCGTTTCGTCTTCCTCTAGTCTCGTATAATTTCGTCTAGTGTTTGAATTGTCATATTTAGTCAAGCTTTAGTGTAATCAAACATTTCGTAAAGTCTTTGTTTCATTTTTTACACAACATTTGAGACAAATTTTTTGGTATATCTTTTTCAATAGCAAAAAAACTCCGATATAAATAGTTTGGCTGTGCCTTTCACAAACAAACTAAACATATTATATACCTGAAACAGTAAATATGTGTCTGCGGCGAGTGTACTAACATAAAAAAATATAAAAACAAGCATACCAATTGTGCTTTGCCTGTGAAATTTGAAAAGTAATATTACTTTTTAAACATACCTCGTACACAGGGCCACCGCACGTCAGTATTGCGCTTTGTTCGCTTCAGCGGACCTCCCCAAAAAAAAACCTTACTCAACCGTCCACCAATCATATAGGTATGTAAATATAGATGAATTAAGTCATAATTAATTATTAAAATCTATAATATATATGTAACTTATGAACAACTCATAATAGTACTGAGTCATTATAATAAAATTACATATTTGTAGCACGTCCACCCAAAAGGAAGCTAGATAATTTTTTTTTCAAAATTGAACATGGAATAAATTTTCCAACAAATTATAGTTCATTTAAAGGAAAAAATGATTCTGATTAATCCTTTGGAGGCACCACAAATTGTACTTAAAGTAGCCAAAATTCACCGGCACATTTATAGAATTAGTAAATTAATAAATTATATCTCTAAGACAATATTGGGGCCAAATTAAGTCAGATAGATAAAACGGAGGTTTTAAACTACAGTTAACACTCTCGGGTATCTCAATTCATCGCAGAAATTTGAATTCAAATCCTGTAATTTACCGTAACATCTCTTTCAAATATTGCCTGTCATTTTATAAATATAAATGATTGAACCATTGAATATAAAACGCGTTTTCCGCTTCCCGTGATACATTTCTGATAATTAATAAATTACTGCAATTATTTCAAGAGTACTTTACAGCCAAAAATAAAAAACAAAGACGCACACAACATTTTTCGTATGGATTTAAAGTACTTCACATTGAGTGGATATTGTGCTGTTAAGAAAACTTCCTCTGCTACATCCTCATCCTCAGTCACTGCCTCCTCCTGTCCCGATGACCCTGCTCCAGTTGAGGCCTTACTGCCTGAACCAATATCTGAAAAGTCCGTTTCTGCTGAAGAGAAAGTTACTGCAGACACAGAAAATAATGGTGACTCATCAAATTACCCCAGCGGACGGAGTTCTCATGGAATAAGACTTCCTAATCTCGATATCGGACCAATCTTCTATCCCGAGCAGTTCTCTCGAGTCAACAACAACAATATTCCCTCTGCAGAGGACTCTGAGACTAGCGACAATGTCCAGGGAGGTGAGAAGAGCAAGACTGAGGAGATGGAGTTTGTGGACGGAGGCCCAGAGTACCCTGTCGTCTTCACGAGCCAGCTGGGTGACCCGATACTTACCGGGCGGGAGCCAAAGCGGAAGGACATCCAGACCAGAACCAGAGTGGAGACTGAGCGGGAAACTGTGCCTAAAGTCGAGAGAGATCATCCTCTACAGCCCAAGTTACAAACATACAGTCCTCAGATAGATAACAAATACTCCAGAGACTTTCAATTTGATTGGTTCCGTAAGTTCCCGTGGCTAGAATATGACGAGGTTGAAAAGTCAGCCAAGTATTTCGCCTGTTCCAAATTTTCCATTTCCAACCTTGGGAAATTTGAGTTCAAAGCATGGAAAAACAGTTCCTCGTTGAAAGTTCATTCTAACAACAAAAAACACAAACTGTCGATGGAAAAGTGGATCAATTTTCTCACATCAAAGAGAAAGAATACCTCGGTTCTCGGCCATCTTCAGTCTCAACATGCTGAGGAAGTCGTGAAGTGGCGAGCTTATTTGAGGTATCTTTTCCAAACTGTTGGGTTCCTCGCAACGCAAGGATTGGCTTTTAGGGGCGATTCCGAAACAAGAGAAAAGTTGACGGAATCTAATGAAAACAATCGAAAACACGTCAACCTAGTGATTAGGACTCTTGAAGATCTTAAGAATGAGAAAATCTTTGAATCAATCTGGAAACTTGCTGAGTTGAAGTCGTCTGAGATGAAGTCAGTATTTGATCAGGAGGACTCAATTGATTTGGAATTCAAGGAGGCGAAGATTCCAAGGAGAATAAAGTGGAAAGGAACAACTGAATCCTACTTCTGTGAAACACATTTCGATGTTGCAATCAATAAGATTGTATTAGAGCTTGAGAGCAGATTTGCCACCGACGATACAAACATCAGAATGGATCTCATTGCAATCGTCAATGACAGTGAAGTGGAGACCTGTGTCATTGAGCGTGTCGCCAAGCACTACAGACTTGAACTCGATCAGCTCCAGTCAGACCATGCAATCTTCCAGCAATTCAAGGTTAATATTATAATGTTTCATTTTGCATTATATGTTTAAAATTTATGTTTCTCTAGGCAGATATTGACACAGAAGACATGGTTTAATCGTTCATTATCTTCATCCGTTATTATTTTAAAAATATTTAAGGAGGTTTAAATTGTTTGACTTAATTGTATAGTTCAAAAATTTTCTCTCATTCTTGCACCGTGCATTTTATACTCCATTATACTCCTTCCTTTATGAATAGGTCGGCATTGACTTTCCGTCTAGAGTTTTTCCTTTTCATTTTATTTTTCCCAATGTTTGCCTGAAGAAAATAATGGTCAGACAGTCCATTGGACGATATTCTTGCAAGATTTAATCTATGCTGTAGCATTTGCCCTGTTTAAATATCCCACGTTCACCACTGAAAATCAACCGTTCACCCTTGTAAAGTGGACCGAAAAATCTTCCTGACATACGGCACTGCTCGTACATATATATATTTTTGTATGAAAATTATAACATTTCGTCTTGTCCTTGTTTTGTCAAGAAGAAGTAAATTTTAAACTAAAATCTGATGAAAGAATTCGTTGTCGAATACATTTCGTCTAGTATTAACTGACAAAATTACACCTAAGTATTTTTTTTTTCCCGAATTAAGCCAATTCACATTTATTTCACACTTATAGACAGAACGGATTCATACTTTCTCGTTTCTGTTTGGGTTCTGGTCTTTAGATGTAAATATTTGAGTAAATTTCGGATAATGGAACTTTTGTATTCAGATCCGAAACCAAAATTAGACGTATACTTGTCTCGAATTTATATAAACATTTTACCCAAAGATTTTGTTTCATCCAACATGAACAATTGATTAAAAAACATTCCCTTACTACTAGTCCTTGATCAAATTACTAGGGGCGTCTATAGAGGTGGGCTGGAGGAGATGTAGTTGGTTTTTACAAGATTTTTTTTTTTTTAAATTAAATTTTTTGTGAATAACTGTGGATTTTTGATTTTTTTTAGCAAAAAAAATATTTTCTTTTAAGTAGCTATGAATGTTTATTCAAAATTTTTGATTTTTTGATTTTTTTTTTTTTTTTAAATCCCAAAAATCATAGCCACACTTCCCCAAAAAAAAAAGAATATATATATATAATATAATTCTGATTAAATACAATTGGCTGTGAGAAAATTTTAGTTCGTCAATATTTCCACAAATTATCTACATTTCAGTAAACATTTGCATTTTCACATTGAAAAGTTGTAAAATCAATTACTTGATACTAATTACTAACTGCAAAAAGTCGCTTCTGCTTTCTAGGACATATTTTATACACCTCTACTACATTGTAGAATATAGATCTTAAAAACCTCCCATATGTTTAACTTATGTGACTATGAGTAAGTGCGTATGTACATCCAAATAGACATAAACAATATCTCAAGGTTGGAGATTTAGAACGTCATTTGATTAGGAACGTTTCATACAAATCCACTTCATTTATTGCAAATTAAAAACAGACATGAAATAAAATATTATAAAGTATGAAACATATGTATGTTGCTCTGTCTATATTAGTGATGTGTCGGCTCGAATAATTATCGACTGGTTTTGACTACACTAATATTGTGCGAATTGATTTTCAACTTGGAAAAAAGCTGAGTCTGTCAACTTCATGGTGTTTTCACGATACTTAGAGACAAAGTACATCAGATATATTCTCTTCATAAAAAAAAAGATTGAAAATCACTCCCGATTATGCGACGTAATTAGTGTAACAGGTCCTATAATAAGTATTTAAATTTATTTATTCAATGTAGTTACTTTCGAGGGCGATAACAAAAATTGCAGTGGTCATACAATTTTCCGATGTCATTTTTATAATACAATTTCTTTTTAGTCTCAAAATAACCATCACTTTGGGAGATTACCTTTTAATTACTTTCTAATTATTTTTCAGGGAGCATTCCTTTAAGGTTTGCTAAGTGAAAAAAAGTCGCTGGGGTCCAGATTAGGACAATACTTTGGTTTGGGGAAGCAATTTATAGCCTAATCCATACAATTTTGCCATCAAATACAATAATTTGTGGTATTTTCTTAATGAAGCAGCACTTTTTTCTTCCTTAAATAGTGTCGTTTTATCGTGTTTTCATCCTTCAGACACTCCAACAATGCTATAATTCTAGTAAATGTTTCTTCCTTTTCGAGATAATCAAATAATATTATACCAAGTAAATCCCAGAATACTAGTGCCAGCCGACTGTTGCGTCCTTCCACGCTTTGGATTCGGTTCATCGTATGCAGTCTATTCAGTTGACTGTCGATTTGACCCAAACGTGGTGTGATGAGCCCACGTTTCATCTATAGTTATACATCGTCAAAAAAAAATTGTATTTATTACGGTTGAATTATGTTAAAAGTTTATCAAAATCCTCATGAAGATGAATTTAGCGTGTCCCTGCAATCCTGGGTCAGCCGTTACAAAAATTATAACAGGGTTTAGCAACAAAAAGTAGACTCGAGAGATTGTTTTAAAAGCAATTGAATAATTTTTATTTCAATAATAAGAAAAAAATATATAACAAAACTTGTGAGCAAGGTCTTTGCAAACATGGTCACGGCCTTCAGGTAGCCCATATTTGTGTGTGGAATTTGTTGGTTTCCCTCTCCAAAGTGCCCCACAAAGCAAAGTCCAGTGGGTTCAAATCTGACGATGTATCTTTCTTCACTAAAAAGACAACACGTGATTGACTACACCTCTATTGTATCATGCTACCTTTGTTTCGAAAAGAAACAAAAAAAAATCGAAATCAGTTGGTAGTTAGCCAAATAAGTCAATCATGCCAACTACTATTTATCTTTTAAGTACTCATATACTATCATTGACTGTCAAATTATTTTTCCATTATTTTTAAATGAATTACATATATATATTTCATAATATTAAAATCCTATATAGACAATAAATTGTATTCTTGTACTTTTAGAAACGTAGTAACAAAAGATGGGATGTGTGTAAAAAAAAATGTAGTATAGCGTAGAAAAGAAAAAAACGGTTGAGCGTGTGTTTTTCTTCTTTTTATTTATTTGTCATCGTGGTATTAACCTTTCCCTTTGAAGTAAGCATTTTCGATTATCTTTGTTTTAAAATCCATAACAAAATAAATAAATATAATTATTATGAAGATTCTCCCCTTTATAGCAGTAAGTCATCATCATCATCATATAACAGGCAGCTGATGTCAACAAAGGTCTTCATTTAGGCGAACTATATGTTTTATGTATGTTACCTTTTCCTCCGGCTCTTATACAAATCTTATCTGCAACTATTAATATATTTCGGATATTTATTAAAGAGAATAAATAATTAAATAGCCATTACATATCAAATGAGACGGGGGATCAACAGCTGACAGTAAAATACTATGATTATTTTTATACAAGCAAGGTAACATCATGAGTAAAGAGAGGGTCGTAAGTGTTTGTGATTTTTTTTTTTTTTTTTGTATTATATTTTTATCAGAAAAAGTATCAAAAAGTATTAAATACCGATACCAAATTTTAGATACAGAACCCGATACGAAAATATTGGTATCGTGGAGACACTGGTAGGGTTTTTTTTCCTTTTCTAATATATCGACTTGACCGATCCTATAAGATTTGGCTCAAGTAGACACAACACTAATATATATATTTTTTAAATACTTCACATCACTTTTTTTTATAAACAAAACTAAATTCACACATGAGTCATTAAGTGGCTTTTATTTATTAATAGACTTTTATTTTATGTGTATGATTTGATCTTTCACCTCTTTCAAGATGATTTTCAATTAACTACAAATGTAATACATATATATATATTAATGTTTCTCATTAAAAAAATAACATTGACGTAATTTATTAATATATAAACTTTGAGTTCGGGGCGTATCAGCCAACAATATGAGAATTCAAATCAATCCTTTTTATAGTTGTCAGATGGGAACAGGGTATCCGCACCCCTGGGCAACACCCCTCATAAATTTACCCTAGTATTTCACTCCCCGGGCCATTTACTTCCCAAACACTTAAGCCCTACCCTTTTTATTATTATTATTAGGGAAGTCCGCAGGAGGTGGGCTGGAGCCCCCTCCCCCCAAATTAGGGATTTTTTGTTTTTACAAGAAAATTTAATACTTGAAACTTAATTTTTCATTTTTTTTTGTTCCAAAAAATTAACATTTCAAATTTATTTTTTCAAATTTTTTCCCCAAAAATTACATTTTTGTAAACAGTGGTGGATTTTTGAAATTTTTAATAAAATAGCTCTGGATTTTTGAGTTTTTTTCCAAAAATGTAATGCCTAAAATATTTTTCAAAAAATTTTATAATAAAGATTTTTTTACAAAAAATTAATTTTTATTCACCATCATTTGGTTTTTGAAAATTTTCTCAAAAAATGTAATTTTAGGAAAATAGCTATATATTTTTGGGGGTGTAAGGACTAGCTCAAAATTTGAAAACTTTATAATTAAGACTGGGTACGTTTGATCAAATAAATTACTCTTTTGAGATTAGAAAAGGAAAACGATTGTTACGTGTCTTCTTTCTCATTTTTTATTGATTATTTATTAATAATTGTTGACATTCCTCTCTAATAAAGACTACATAAATTCCTCCAAATCTTATACGAAATAATTGTATACTACTATAAGAAGTAAAGAGTTCCAAAGAAGGACAGAATAGTCGAATGAAAGCCGAAGTGAGGAACAGAAAGAGCTCTCATCCTCCATCCACTGCTCCTTCATTGACATTCTGAAGTCCTTTTCCTCTTAAGTCAATTTCAATCACAATTCCAATTATAAGGCGGAGTTTGTGATGTAAAATCTATATGGATAATTATATAAACTGGACCCTTGATTTATTTAACAACTTGTTTGCCTCTTTTGTCATTGGAAACAGAGTGGAAAATAATTCTAAACTTTTTAAGATATATCCCTCTCTTTTCTTGATAGTTTTGTCTGCATTGACAATGATTATTCCATTCTGCTAATAAGTATATTTATCTTTGTATAACAATATGTATAATGTCACTACTAATTTGTTGAATCTATTTGTTTTTATAACTTCTATATTGTATCATTTGTCATTTTAAATTTGTCTGATTCTCTGCTTATAACTTATATCAAATTTTTTAATTAATATTCCTAATTGTTTTTTAGTCGTATTTTCTTCAAAATTTGGCCATACTTATTTGACTTACTTTTATAAACATACGTAATAATACTTCAATAAATTATCTTAATAAGGATCACTATTTCAATGTAAGGATGAAGACGTCATACTTGGCAATAAATAATAATAATTAATAGCTCTATATAATACCATGCTTCGTACAAACTCAAATAAAGCAAATACTAATTAAATTTAAAATATTGAAATTCCCTCGTCATTGTGAAGGGATTAATGTTGCAGAATGATAAAAACAAAAGTGCAAGATTCTGATGGAACTTGACAATTGACTTAGACTCAAAATGTAAGTCATGTCTCGAGTGTATGATTGTGTGATCAAGTTGAGTCGCAAGACTTCAAAATATGGATTCACCTTTATCCATCTCCAAATCTCCACCTTTATATTTTGTTTAAGCAACACAATCAAGAGGGGCATTGAAAAAACTTATGTATATACGCATGGAAATTTTAAATTGATTAAAAAGTAAAAAAACGATCCGAAACCAGTACTCGAGATTCTTCAATTTTGATAAACTAAGAAAAAACAAAGAAGTGAATATCTATTTTTGAGCAACAAAGGGGGCATACATTGTTTTTCATCCCCAGTAATGCTAATCAGAAACATTCTGGGCATGTTAAAAAACCGAAAATCAAAATGGTAACCCTGATTATTTGAAGAATGATTTGGGGGAGAGCATCATAATTGTCATGAAGTTTAATTAGATCAGATTCAAGCAGCTGTGACGAGGGGAAGGGAAGGAAATAAACCTAAATTACTCCGATGTAGATCCTCAATTCTACTTTGATTCCAACATGGACTTTTAATCATAAATCGTCAACAAATCTGCAGGGTTAAAGAGAGTAACGGAGTCTTTCATGCACACATGCAAAGTTCTTGTTTTTTTTTTTTTTAATAACTCTTCAATTTGGTATCTTCAAAAAAACGGGAGAGCCATAAACAATCTTCATCACTAGAAAAATAGTTGAAGGAAAGTGTAATTTCGAGTTAAAATATTTAAAAAATACTTCAAAAGAGTGCTCTTCAGCCTTGAGTTGTAAAATTTCAAAAATACTATTCGTTTTTCCTAAAATATTACCAAAATGTAAAAGCTTAGAAACATAGAAATCCAAATTTGCTATGGGGTATCTATTAATATTAGAATGTAATTAAAGGTGTCTTCCAAAAAAAATGATCATCTCCTATACATGGAGCCACCATTACTTAAAAACAAAGTTTGAGCGCTTGTGACAGCTGTGCATGCGCAAATAAGACGTTGTTTGTTGCTTTGGTGACTAAGCAAAAGTACTTGGCGTCTTTCAAAACAAAATGGCATTGATCCAAAAAGTATTTATTCAACAATTGTGTAAAAAGCAGATTGTCCTTGTAGCAATCCTCACCGGACCAAACATACTTGAAACTGCAAACTTCTTAAACCTGGACTGACCCATTGCCAGGAGAGTAATGAAGAAACTGAATGAGTCTGGAGATGATTATGAACCAATAACTATGTATGATGATCGAAAGATGAAGTCGGGCTGCCACCATATTTTTTCTCAGGAGGCTTCAAGGTTAATGCTAAGGAGTACGTCAAGGTCCTGGAAGATCATATTAAGCCCTCCATTGACAAATTTGCAGCTGGGAGGAGGTTATTCGTCTAGCAACAAAACTCCGCTCCATACCGCAAAAAAACGATGACCTGGTTGTGAAAAAAAGTTTCACCGTATAGGACATAGTATGTGGCCACCAGGCTCAACGGATCTTAACCCCCTGGACTTATTTATGTGGAGTGCAGTCGAGCCACACACAAACAGATCCTCCTGCAACACAAAATCCAAGATGATTTGCGGGATCCAAGAGAAATTTCGAAATCTCCCAACGAAGACTATCATCTAGACCTCCTCCATTTCCCCATACCGAATAGAGGCCGTTATTATATTGAATATTAACAGCCTTTTTTTTTTTCAACTTTCATTTGGTATTGGTTTTATTAAAATCAGATGATTGGTTAAGGAGAAAATCTTTTTTTTTTTTAAATCCTGTTGGTTCTTAAATAGAACTTGTACCCAATAAATATAGTTTATATAAGTATAATCTCCTGTATCTGGGCATCAATATCCGTTTCTAACCACAACCAAAGTAGCTGCGTAGTTGTAAATAATATAATGATGATTAATGAGTCATATTACTAAATATAATTTCCCTATTGTTTGGGATGAGGCCATATTTATTTGGGATGAATAGAGATAAAATACATTCATAGATACTAATCATAGCAGGTAATAAACTAACTATATAAATTAATTCATATCATCAAGCACATAGGTATTATATGTATACAAAATATAAAGGAATGTAGCTTTGTTGTGGTTTTAGATGTTACACCTCCATTGCAAGAATTGTACATGTGTTTATATCTTTACAAACATTAAAATAATCATATTATATTCCGCTTAGTCAAAAAATAGAGACCGAAAATAAATGTCATAAGACTGACAATTTGAAGAATGCTTGGGTTGAGAGCAGCTTAGCTGTCATTACATGACATGAATGGGGTAATAGCTTCTAGGAGCTTTGAGATTAAGGAAATAAACACAACCCCATCTCCGTATCAAGTCATGATACGTCTAAGAATGACTCCAATGAATGAATTTCACGCACTAATGATTATTCCAAACATATCGTTCTCTCTTCAAGAATAAAAAGCTATGTTTAGGTAGTAATTACAAAATGAGCGCTATTTTCAAATATCATATTTTTGTAATCTTTGATCAGAGTCAAATAATATTAAAAAAATAAACAAATGAACATGGTCACCCTGACAATTTGAGGGGGCGGGGATGTAGCTTAGCTGTCATGGTGTTTTATTAGATTAGTTACAATTAGCTATAAGAGGAAGGAACACAAATTAACACGTATAACCATTCGATAACTAATCTCTTCACAAATATGATGTTTGTGTTTTTCTAGTGTAGAAAGGAAACATATTCCACAACATTCCCAAATTTTGTCTTTTACTATGCTATTCCAAGAGTTCTTCAATTTTGATGTGATCCCCTTTTCTTTTTCCACAACTCATTCACTTCGTGTACTTCTCATTGATGTTTTTGTTAGATCTAGAGAGCTTATTCTTGTCAGCTACCTACTCTAAAAATTAAATAAGGTCTCGGCTGCCATAACGAGCTCTTCCTCTAGTAATATATCTTCCAGATGTCTGATGATGGAAGTTCTTGAAGTTAATTCATTTTCGAACTCCATTTGGGTTTTGTTCCATTTGATATTGTTATCACTTTATAAGTTATTCAAGGATATTTATACAACTTTTTGATTGTAAAAGTGGGTATATACTTTTAAAATGAGACATACGCTTTTAATACTATTATATCTTCAAGGATAGTGCCACCACCAATGTGTTATATGAATAAAGGGTTTTTAATGCTTCAAGGAAATTTAAAACTAACCATCAATTTATACCAGGGTGGTATATTTATTGAATCTCTCCAACTTTTAAAAGTTAATTGTGAGTGAATCGTTTATGAACGACACATCACTAGTATTTAAGTATTGAAGTTTACATCATGTAAATTTGCAAAAGAGGAAATTTCCTTTGTTGTTGAGGTACTTACAGTATGCTGCAATCATTTTATAACATCTACCCACTGGGCCTTTACCAAAGTTATAATGTAAACATCCGCCTCGGGATTTGAAAACAAAATGAAGGTAGTACAAATCCTTTTTCCAGCGAAATCATGATTTGTGCCTAATATATTCTGTAACAACATTTCATTCAAGTGGTAATTTACGTTCATCATGATGTGATCTTAGTAAACTCTATGTATATTTTACCCATCTTGTTGTGTTGATTGAATTAGAGAATCTTTCATAGAAAAGGAAACCAAAAAAAAGAGAGTAACCCAGATAATTTTTTTAGGTTATCTTTTGTATTATTAAAAAAAGTTTGTCTGCTCTTCGATGTCTAATAATACCCGGACAATGGCGGGTACTACATCAAGTTTTGAATAATATTAATGGTAAATTGACATGATTATGCAGCAGAATGAGGCAAAAATTTAAGCTTACCTTTAACTGATTTTAATAATATCGATTAGAGATTTTGTTCGGTATATATATATATATATAGGAATGTAATATCCATTACAAGAAGAAAGCGATGCGCGCTATACGCGGTATATTTATTGTCTTTTTTTAATTGTATTTTTCTACTTTTTTTTGTGCGCTATTTATTAATAAATAAGTATCTATAACTTAGTGACATAAATTTTTCATTAACTATTAATATATTAAAGGCCCAAAATAACTTTAAAGAAGGTGTCTAGCTATAGCAGTCTTGACGATTACTTTTTTTTCACGTCAATTTTCAGACATTATCACAACAATAGAGTGTTTTTACGTAACGTATGAGTATTGATGTGGACCATTTTTTAACATGGGATCACTACAAAATGGAGCAAAAATCATTGGAGATCCATATTTTTTAAATTATACATTGAACACGCTATCTTAAAGATGGCCAATGAAAAATAGCTTATTTATGTTAAAATTTTAAGCTAAAAATATTTACTATAAACTCTAATTTTATAAAATATGTATATAATATGTGAAAATACTGATTTTGGTAAATAACAAGCAATTTTTCAAATGTTTGACCAAGTGATTTATTTATTGCCATTGCTAACTTCCCATGTCCCTTCTTCAACCATAAATATATGAAGATTAAAGATACATACTAAGACTAACTCGCTCATCCTATTCCTCATTCCCTCTTTTAATTCGTATTTAATATACGTTCTTCCTTTCTCTGGTACTATGTGAGACATACATCACACACACACATAAATTATTTTAGTTATATAGGATAAGCTATTCATCATCACTAAGTATTATGAATAAGTTTTAAAGTTATAAAAAAGAGTGTCATTTTCATAATTTTTCAGCCAAAAAATTCAAATACATTGGGTTCAGAACAAGATAAAAAATCAATAAAAACACTTTTACATCAGCTTTATTAATCCTGCTTTTAATTTGTGGATTGTTTAAGGGTAAAAAAGGACTCTGAGCGATAATAGTCCAAATTTATATAATCCCAGATATTTGACTAATAGAAAAACTAAGATCAATTATGTATTCTGCGCTGAAAGATAAATTCCTTTTTTTTTTTTTTTTTGGCTTGAAATCATTTGTAAAAAATGAGAGTTCCCCTGCGTATTATTCAAGCATTACTATTAATTATAGACCTCAAATAATTTTTTATGCAGATGCAAAGGTGTTTTTTTTTCATTCTTAAAGCTATTTAATGGAGTTTGATCAAGATTTATTGGAAATTTGTCCGTTTGATATAAAAAAATGATCAACTTAAAGCCGCCAATATGGCGTTTCCTTCAATTATACTGTAATTTGTGACGGTAAAGAAAATGCTTTAGGTTTATTAACTATTACTTAAAAACTGAGTAAGTAAAAAGAGCTGATTTTCCCATCACTACTAAATCTAATTACAATATGTTATTATAATTACGTAATGCTGAATAAATTGCCCATGAAGTTGAATAAAAATAACGAAAAACTGATGCTGTGTACATAATTAAAGTCATTTTTTAAATTACGTTGGTAATTTGAGAGTTGATTATTTTTTTACTGGGTTCTATATTTGAAATATATATCTAAATGTATAATATCGCGTGCATCTAGATGGGTATATAACTTGTGATTTATATTCTTGAAGATTCTCTGTTCACTTTTTAGAAACTGGTATTCATTATATGACCTTTATACAAAAGAATTACTTTTTATAGTATTACAACGACAACACACACAGAAGTTGAATTATTTTTGTGGGTATAGAGAAAAAGTATAACAATATTTAAACTGGGGATGCGAATTCCGATAATTGTGTCAGAAACCGTCGGGATGTAGACTGTATCTATTACCAAAGTGCATGAGAAAGACAATTATTCATTAATTCAAATTTATCTGTGTGTGCAAATGTAGATAATTGATAGTTGAATTTTCGTTAAGTTACTTTACTTTTTTATGTGTTTTTGTCAAGTTTGTGGCCGGTTCAGGTTCAGCAGATCTATCGGTCCCAGTACCGGTTCTTTCATTCCAACGGTCTCGATTCTGGTCTTCACTCTGGGTTCTATTTTATACATTTTCAGTTTGGTAACATGTGCTTAGTATAATGGGAGTTGCTAGAAAATTTGGCCCCCAGAAATGATCTCAGGTACAAACAAGCCACAGCTAAATTATAAGCTGAGTGCGTAGTGTCCCAAGTTCCGCAGGGCCTCCGAAAACTAAGGTTGCTGAAAACGATGTTTTTCAAAGTGGATACATTATCCTTTGGCGATGCAATTTATTCATGAAGATCTAAGATGGTGGCCAACAAATAGCCAATATACATATTTTCTTGGGCTGGAAAAATATCAAGCACTTGTGAAAGTGGTATCATTACTTTAATGGACTCGTCCAAGAATACATATAGCTTCATCTGATGTTATTTGTTGACTCTTAGAATGAGCTTCAACCATAGTATCGGCGTTGCAATAGCATCTTCTTTTGAAGGCTCCCTCAACCTAACCACTGCATCGTAGAACAAATTCCAGCTCGTGGCACAAGGTACCAAAATACCTATTTTAAATTTAGTATGTTGAAAGTCCGAAACTTTAACGCTGCTGGAATATTTGTTCTAAAGTGTTTGAAGTTCACTAAATAATTTCCGGTTGTAAAGGCAGTATTTTAATCGAGGTTTCAAACCTTTGAAGCTTTAGTAGCTATTAAATTGATAGTGTGTTCAAAACATCGATAGTTCTTCAGAAGTATAAAATCTTCTTGAATGAAAGGTTCAGTAGATACATTAAAGGTAACGAAGTGTTTCATATACATAAAATTATGTAGATGGAATATTAAAAGATTATCAATATTCCAAAAAATACAACAAACGAAAACAAGCTCAAGAATATATTGCAGTCTCAGTTCCGGTCTCGGTTCGAATTTATTGGTTCCAGTTCTAGCCGTTCAAGAACCGGATCATCTTGAACTGTAAGACGTATAAGGGTACAACCTTGGTTCTTGTGTAAATGAAATTAAAAACATTTTAGTGTAGTATGCCTGTTTTCTCATGGCATTATTCCATTAATTTGCATGCTTTTTAGTTTGCGTGGCAAAATTTTTTCTTTTTATAATTTAGTGTTAAACTTTTTGGCGATTGATTAAATTTTAAGGACTTCCCATTTTTTGAAACGGGGGGGAGCAATGACTTGATTTATTCTTTCAATGTCATTTACAGCCAAACCTTCATAGCGATAAATAACCTTGTTATATGTATGCACCGAGTGGTCCATTAAATTCTGAACACCTTTAATTTTAAGATTCAACAAGATATAATTTATTTAGTACAATATAATTTCAAAAAAATTAATACTACAAATAGATGTGTATCTGAGCTCTCTTCATCATTAATGATGGCTTCCAGGCGGCTATAGAAGCCCTGACACCCGCTGCGGTTGTTGTCCTCTGTCAAGGCGTCCCGGTGCTGGCAGACTGTGGCTTTGAGGACCTCTGTGTTTGGAGGACAGACTTTACAGGCCTTCCCCTCGACATAGACCCAAAAGTTGGCATTGTGACTGTAGTGGGCCCAAAAGGGTCAAAAATGAGTTCAAAAGAGTCTTTCAACGTAGATGGAATTCTTTTATTATTGGTGTCAAAAGTGGGCTCTCCACCCTAACATGGTTCTTTCTGTCCCTTTTTTTATAGTTCTCAGGATTGTCTGTTGTGAAACCCTGAAATCTCTTACATGGGACCTCACGGACTAGAGACGATTGGCCCGGGCTGTTTTCTTTATTTCCTATGGGTCCAGTTTTTCCTTTTTAACATAGCCCTTTTTCTATTCCGTCGTTTCGGACTTGCTAACGAGGTAGACGGTTGTCCTGGAGACGCCAATTGCGTGAAGTGCGTAAATAGAAATTCGTCTATCACGTTCAAGAGTCATTTTTTCGACTGGTACGTTAGCTGGAGAGCTCAGATTTTTTTTTTTTGTGTAACTAATTGTTTATGCTTTAATATAAAGAAATATGTATTAATTTCACTCACCGGACCTGCATTAATTATTGATTTAGTAAGTGTTTAGATTTAAATGGACCACCCAGTATAGTCTAATACGTTAACACATACTTGATAATTTCATTAACTCCATAAAAAATATAATTCAATGTCATTTTTTGTAGTAAATATAGAATAACTACACAAGACAAAAATAGTGTTAATGTGTTGAATCCGAAAATGAAATAACTTTGTCTCTATTTCATATCCTTTTTTTAACAATTTGAGAAATTTTTTTAATGGATGCATTACTATTATTGAGCCGTGCATAGACCCAATATTAAATAGATAATAATGCAACAGTTTGTGAAAATGACGTAATTGGCATGCTAACTACTGATTTGAGGCTTCCTTTCCCACAGTATTAGCTCATTAACATAATTAAAATGGTACATGGAATTTTGTGTGTCCCTCCAAGATATGCTACTAACTAAACATAACCACAATACACGCCAGCTGTGCCATCTCTTGGACTTGCTACAGAGTTTACAAACGACACTCGTATACGAGCAAAACAAGCATAAAAATTAATTGTAAGGTATGGTGGTGGAAGTAATACATATATTTGCAAACACATAAATGTTACATCTATCCATTCGTCGCATGTACACATTGAAATGACCTTTGCATCTTTGTACATATAAAGAGTTATGGACGCCGTTGCACACTTTCTAATATAACTGGACGACATAATGACCTGGCATATTTGTTGAAGCAGCTTTTAGGGAAATAAAATAACCAACGTGCAAAAAAAAAGATAGATAAGAAATATGAAACCAACGTTTTCCCCGTATTTTACAGCTCCTTCTACCTCTCGAAACTGTGTGTTTGCCAATCAATTAAATCGTGCAGAAGACTTTTAAGGCAGGCACAACACAATTTCAATTAACTCTTTCATATTTAATGGACAAATATAATTACAGTTATAAATAAGAATGAGTCAATTTTTATTGTGTAATAGAGGCAAAGGTAACCAAACTTGTTCGTAATACTAAAAGTTTATGTTCCTTACATCTAGAGTTTCCTAAAATATGACCTAGAACGCGTGTGGTATTTTAAACTGAGTTTTTTTTTTTCTTAACCTGTTGATATTATTCTTTAATTCTTGAAGAGAATATTGAAGTCAACCAAAAGTAATTAATAGTGCATTTTTTCATGACAGAGACTTCTAATTTATTGTGAAGTTAGAAACAGAATGCTTGCAGAATTATATATATTCATACATAATTTTTTTTTTTTTTGGGGGGATTCTGGGTTTTGCAATTTAAAAAAAAAATCCAATAATTAATCAAAAATAATTAAGTATTTACAAAAAATTTCAAATACTAAATTTTTTGGAAAAGAATATCAAAATCCTAAGCTATTCACAAAAAATCTTTTTTTATGATTTTTTTTTTTCAAAATCTACAGCTGTTCACAAAAATTTCCTGAAAAATCTACTGTTATTTTCGCCAAATTTATTTTTTTTTTCCTAAAAAGTTTTGAAAATTAACATTCAAATATTAAATAATTTGGAAAAAAATTTCATAACTCATAGCTATTAAAAAAAAAATTAAATTTTTTGCTCTGCTGCATAATTTGCCAGAATGACCTTATTTTAATGAAAATAAATCTTTCAAAAATAGAATTGATATTTATTTCAGCCTAAAATTTTTTCATCCTAACCCATAAAATTTCTAGTAAAAAGCGAAAATTATTTAATTTGGTAGGGGGGTTATATCTCCTCCAGCCAATCACATGTGGACGCCCCTAATGATGCTTATGGGTAGTACTTTGGTCAATTAAGAAACCCACGTAAAACAACATGGTAGGAATAATAATATTTTGGAGGGAAACAGCTTAGCTGTCATGACGTCTCAGTTACAAAACAGTAACAAGCAGCTGTGATGAGAAAGGAAGGGAGAAGGAAATAAATATTGACATTGCAAAGAATTATTGTGACCTCGAAGCTCAATTTTACTCCGAGTCCAACGTTTATAACTCTGTAACAAATCCTTAGCGTTGCTCTCCGTGTTTTATGAGCACATACGCATATTCAATCCCGTTTTGAATAAAATTGAATGTAGAGGAAAGAAAGTTAACATTTCGATAGTTAAATAATAATCGAAACAGCTTAGCAAAAGAAAATTCCTTCATGAGTTTGCCAATTTAAAAAGAAAACGTCCGAGCTAACTAATGCATCAGATTAGCATCACTGTTCATTATTAGGGTTGATATTTTTTTAATGAAAAAAAGAGTGCGAGCAGAAGGAGGGAGCAAGACACACGTGTACAACTGAATTAAGACTTTTGTTAATATCAGCTGTCTGTTATATGTTCAGTTATGGGAGGAGAATCTGAATTACTGCTATAAAGAGAAAAAAAATTACATATAAAATAGAATTAGTACAGGAAAAATATTATTGTTCATATATATTTATTTTATTATACATTTTTAAAACATTTTACACTAAATACAGACAAGAATGCTTACTTCAGAGGGAGTTGCTTACACCAACACGGCCTATTAATTAGTGAACGAAAAATAGACCACACATAACAACCATTTTTTCTTTTCTAATTTTTGATCATTTTTTTCATTTCAACTCTAGTTATCATGTAATTTGCCTGTTTAATTCTTTTTACCCAACAGGTAAGTCATATTTTATACAACTCTACCGCCAATACGGTATATTCTTTAAATTATAACTTTTTGTCTCATTTTCAGGACATACGTATAATGGGTCTAAATTAAATATAGCGGAAACAAAAGTTCCTTAAAATATTCCCAACTTTTTATAAAATAAAATAGATGATATTTTGCTTCTAACTAGATATCCATGGGAGTAATTGGATCTACAAAGGGATTTTGTTTAATTTATAACTGCTCACTCTTTCGTTTTTAATTGAAGAATACAAAATTTGGTTCAATTACTAAATAAAAATAACATCAAAAAATACTGAATATATATGTATAATTCAAATTCAACCAATCAACATGCAGAACACGGATACGGGGAGAAGAAGCAGAAACGTGGCAGCTGACAACAAAATACAGAGTACACTTTTGTGATATAGATGTAAGGCTGGGAGATCCGGTCCCAAATTCAGTTTTTATAAGATTTGATTACATTTATTTGCGACTTTGGCGTCAAGTGGAAGTGCATTTTCTACTTCTTGGAAAATTTTGTATAATAAAAAGAAATGTAATTGGTAGTGAGTAATGCGTAATGGTATATAAAATAATTGGTTGGGGAAAAAGTAATTTCAGCTTTTCACTTTATTTTAATGCTTAACAAGAAGTGTTCATCCGATTTAAGACAATTACTCCCTGTTTTGTTTGCTTACTTGTTGCCAACGAGAATTCATAATCCCCTTTCCTAGAAGCCCTTTGTCCCTATTGTTAAAAAAACTTGCACATCCAATTTTCACAGTCCTTTATTTAGGCCAAATTGGAACACCAAGCGCCTTGGCCATATACTGGAACAAGTGGTAGTAACTTCGATAGGGTGGATGCATAAGAACTTCCTATTTCAGTTCCCAGAGCTTCTGGTGCGTTATCAAAGTGCGACCTATCGTTGTTTTAATGATGCAATGTTGTCTCCTATTCACATATGTCACTTCTGTTCGATGGCCAGCTTCAAATGGACGAGTTGTTCACAGTAGAGGGCAGAATTGAGCGGGTAAAAATCGTTTGTAAAAAGGTTGTGCAAAGCTAACAGAAATAAATCAGACCCTTATAGATTGTAAATTTTCTTAGTTGTTTTGGATGCGTTTCTCCCTTTCATGTAGTAAAAATGTAAAATATTCCTTGGAGACCTCCATACTTAAAATATGATAATTCACGACTGAACTGTCCATGCGTAATACTGTCAAAAATGGGTTTATAGAATATACTCACATCTTTACTACACCGATGGGACTAATAACTAGAAAAATGACTTTTTCACCTACCTAATATGTTTTAGAAACCGGGAAAGGATTTTTCTAGATAGTAATTCAAACAAGATTTTTATCTTCTAAAGCTGTTATCATTATTAGTTAATTCTTGAGAATGGGACACATAAGTAAAAAGTAATAACCAAGGTTAATAGAAATACAAGGTTATATCATAACGCGTGTATGACTGATGTTTGACTTCCACCATTATCATGAAAGACAGAGAGTAACATTGTGTATTTGCTCGGGAGTTAAAAGTGTAAGACCTTGTTGGACTCAGAGTAGAATTGAGAATCGACAATGGAGTAATTCCGGTCTATATGTCCTTCTATATACGGAGTGGGATTTGTGTGTATTGCCTTCCTTAGATGGGTTCTTGAATGCTATTTAATGAAACGTCATCACAGCAAAGCTGCTGAAAATATTTTCTTTGCTTGATGCCTTATCTCGAACTTGACATGGCTTTATCCACAAAAATACAACTGGACTCAACTCAATATTCAGATACTCAAGCTCGGCAGTTACAAGTCGAATCCAACACTAGTTGAAAATAATTGCTACATTTGTTGTTTGTTAATTCGACTCAGAGTATACTATAATTAATGTAACGTCATAATTTTGAGCAGTTTTTTCTCTTCTAAGAAACTTGGTTTTCCCCATAAACAAAAAGACAACAAATTATAGTGGATCAGCCTCACCAATGATGATATAAATTATAATTTACATGCTATCTTATTCTTTTAAATGTTTCCTCCCCCAATAATGAGTCATTGTTGTTTGTTATTCTACCTGCTCATACAGTAGAAAAACATAATTTCTTTTCAATAGAAATGCCTATATTTATATTAGTGTTGAGACTTGATCCGATATCTAACTTTTTTTCAAATTGGTCTTCAAAGATTTTTTTTAGACCGGCCACAGACTGGCATTTGGTATTTTTGCCTTTAACTATTTTACCTACGGACATCATGTGTTAAAACTTTTCGCCATAGAACATTTTGCCTTAAAATATACAAAAATAGTGATAAAATTATGTCCAAAATTTCAATACATACATACTATTGAAATTTAAATATATAATGAGTTCGAACCAGAGACAAAATAGTTAATAAAATTACTATAAAAATAAAAAGCAAAACAACGATTAGAACAAATGAAGTGCTAATTACTGCTCCCTTATTAATTATCATTAGACATGATGCATTATTCATCTTAGAAAAGACTCAAGGATTGACGAACAAACTTAATACTAGTACAGAGCATAATTCCATCATGTCTAATTGTAATTACTAACGGAGAAGGGATCAGCACTTCTTCTGTTCAAATTGTGCCCATGTGTTTCTATTTTTGTTTGACTTATTATGCTAATTTTAGTAAGTATATTGTCTCTGGTTGGAATTAATTATATAGTGAGGTTTTGTTGGTGTATGCATTGAAATTTTGGGGCATGACTACATCGTTGGTCCAGCAGAAAACAACCATTTAACTCGTTTAATAGTAATTCACATTACATATTCTGATAAAAAAAATCAAAGGGAATATCAATTTCAACCAAAAATTAAGGATAATTATGTATAACCTTGCTTTATTTATATCTTAAGGCAAAATATCATTAAGCAAAATGGATTTAGGTAAAAGTACCGTGTACACCGTTAGACTATACCCTTCTGTCTTGTTGTCCAATTTTCTCGTAAAAACAAAGTTTTTTGACAAAATTTATAATTTAATTTTTTAGTTTTTTAGGAAAATATATTTGATTTTAATAACTTAAGATACCTCTATTACTTGAATTAATCTACCAATTGATCTCAATTTTTTTTTTTTTTTAATTTCAATCCTGGATCGAAATGAAAATCGTAGAGAGTATTTTTTTTATGAAAAGTCGCAAATAAATGTAATCAAATCTTATAAAAACTGAATTTGGGACCGGATCTCCCGGCTTTACATCTATAACACAAAAGTGTACTCTGTATTTTGTTGTCAGCTGCCACGTTTCTACTTCTTCTCCCCGTATCCGTGTTCTGCATGTTGATTGGTTGAATTTGAATTATACATATATATTTAAACTGTAAGGAATTCCTACAATTATTAGTAAATAATACTTGTAATTCCATGTTTGGTAAGAATAAGGTAACTACAATTATTTACCTTTATCGACACTAAAAAAAAGGCTCAAAATAATTTGGTAGCTAGCCAATTCTTCCTAACTATGGAATTGTTCATCAATAGTTGTTAGGAATTGCTCACAGCTAGCAACAAGAACTAATTCTAAATCAACCAATCAACGTACAGAACACTGATTAGGAGGGGAACGGAGACAAATTAAACAATTAAAACAAAATACATGGCATATTTTTGGTTTAGCGAGGTCACCCCGTGAATACTAACCAATTTAGAGACTAGTTTCTTTTTCTTTTTGGATGAGAGGTTGCAAAATACAATAAAGGTAACGCCATAATTAAGATTGCGTTTTTTGTAGACGAAATTTTACTACTACACCAAAGTTGGACCTATTATTAAAAATTATTAAGATGTCAGACTTGTCTAGGATGGATTTCCATACCGAAATCCACCACTAATGTATATATAGAATGTGTTGATCAACATATTATTGTATTTTTATAAAATCATAGAAAACAGCTTAAACACTCTCGAACGCCTCATAAAAAGAGTGTGTGTCTCGGCGTCTTGTTTTTTTAAACTGGCTTTTTGAATAGTTTCAAACCTGTGTTTGAAGGAGGAACAACGAAGACGTCGATCACCAACTATATCTTTTTAATATTCACAACCCCTAGCATGTTGAAGCAATACACTCTTCTCTTTTGCCTCATTGTGGGCCTGAGTCATTCTGCTCCAGTGGGTAAGAGGATTATATTCATTACTTAGTAATTATTGTTTCCGAATATTTGAAATACTACTAGCATGTACAATAAAGCCACGTTTTATTTTGAAAGTTCATAACGTACCTGGTAAGACTTTGCATCATGGGAGTACAACATCCTTTTTTGTGAGTTCTTTTGTTCCCCCAACCCCCTCCAATTAGCTTTAGCGATTATTACTCTATTTTGTATATTTAGTTCCCATGGTAATTACATAGAATGAGTTATGTAATACTTAATTACCACTTATGGAATTCAATGTGATTGGTTATCACTTATTTGTAAAAATGTTGCGTGTTTAAATGTAATGGCTTTTAGGGATAAGTCCGGGCAATATACCTAACCGCCGACTCGCACCCCGAACAGCAATGTAGAAAATAAAAGCAAAAAAACGTATTCGGATCATATTATTACTTGGTGTGTAACCGTTTTTATCCGAATATTTGTCATGTTTATCCTCATTGACGAGTAATTTAGAGTCTTTCGAGTACTTAATTACAGAAGGGATGAGTTATCACTTGTGTAATGAGCGTTTTATGTGACTTCAGCATTGTTAAAGTCTGCCGTTGTCGGGGCCTAAACAACCAAGTAGTATAACAGTCTACCTTCTGTTTTGATTAATATTAAGGAAAATGGCGAACTATTGGGTATCTAAATGAGGTAAACAAATAAATATAGTTAAACCTTATTGTTCATCGAAATTATATTCCCTAGCTTTATTATTTTATATTTGACCATGAGTTCAGTAAGAAATTGTCATTACATCGTCTTCTTTCTATATTGTAGATACAATTTAACTATTATAATTGAAAAAAATAAACGATTTTTCCCTAATTATCCACCTTTTGTCGTCCAAATCAATAAAAAAAAATGTTTAAATTAAGACGTATCATATGGATTTTCAAGACATATTACTTTGATTTAATTCAAATATCAGTGTTTATCATAAACTTCAAGTAGTATTCAATGTATATATGAAATCTGTTTTATTCATTTAGTCGTTTGATTGAGTTTATTTGAAATTTGTCGATTTTATGTAGTAAAAATATCAACTTTGAGACCCGAAGATGGATTATTCTTCCATTAGGATGGAATTTATGACGCCGTTGAAAACGCTCTATAGAGCATTCCTTTGCTCTATCATCACTGATGACAATATCATAACGCAAGTTTTCATAGGCATGGTCTTTCAAAAAATGGATTGGCGGATACCCCTTTTCTGGAATCCTATCACCCATCAGTAACTTTGGTGCATTAATAATTATTATGTACTCTTAAAGGTTCTTTATAATTAAGACAATAAGTATATGTATAACCAAATTACTTGTGGGTATCAAATACCAGAGTTTGAAGCTCAATTACCCGTTTCTACCCGGATCCAAAAAAAATATGAATACCCAAAACTGATCCCTAGCTTTCACGAATGTAATTGACTCTAGTCTCACAGTCCAAATAAATAGATTTGAGGCATAAAACTCAAGTCAGACTTGCGGCTTGCGTACTTGATTATTATGGATCAAATTCTTTCGATACTAAGGAACAAGTAGACAAACTGATAATTGACTTAAGAGGACTTGGCTCATCTTAATTAAGTTATTTGATTCGTGTATTATGAATCGAGTTCATACCTCTGAACTCATTGGCAATGTACAATTACGCCTCTAATTTATGTGACACAAATCTTTTTGAGTCAAACAAGCAAGTGATATTATCTAGTACAACTCAGAAGTGATATGAGAAGACTTGAGTCCTCTTAATTTCAAGTTGCAAGCCTGATTATAACTTAAGTTATGTTACTCTTGTGATTATACAAACTTATGATGGAAAAGTCCTGTTTGTTTGATTTTTTTTAACTAACCAAAAAAGATTTTATTTAAAGAGTATTTCCATGTATGGTCAGTGCATTTATATTGCAATTCTTCAATGATTTTACAAACCGAAAGGAAAAAAAAGAACAGGAAGATGCAATATATTACAATAGTGCTCTATTTTAGTCAAGATTTTCGAATTGAGTCGATTTTAAGTTTTTGATAATTTTCAAATAATATGTTATTTGGTTTCTCTTTCTTAATACATCAACTCTTCTTAATAAGAAAGAAGGATTTATATATAGAGCGTTTCATGTGACGTCAGCATTTTTAATGTTTACCAAACTTGGGGACCCCTCAACAACAAAGTTTTATAGCAACGAAACCCAAATTTTGTATCTAATATTAAGGTAAATAGTGAACTTCTATATGTCAAAATGGGACCAAAAAAAGGGACTTACTCTCTATCAAAAATGAACCTTTCTAATGGCTAGTGTTCAGTATAGGATTAGACTGATTTACTCTGGTCTTTTTTTATCAGTCCGAAAATTTTTACGAATCTACAGTCCAAGTTATCTTTTTATTTTCTTCACTACTAGCTTGAATTGAAGAAGATAAAAACGAAGAAAATAATAAATGATAGCTAGATCGTATATTAATAATAAGTTCTAGTCGGACACCTCCCTACTTTAAACTTCAGGGCTCTTGTCTCTTTGAAAGGGGTTATGATGAAACTTCAACAAGTCAGATGACGATATTGTAGTTACCATAAGTTACCGATAAGGATTGGTCCTAGGACTGACAAATTTTATAAGGACAGGACTGATAGGATTGCAGACTTTTAGTTTTTCTGAACGATCTAAAACCACTAGTTTTATTATATATCAGACCCTAATATGTATTAAAAATATTTCTGTTACATCATTAGACAACTTTATTTGCAAATTGTACAGAATAAATTAACCATTACAATGGTAAGAATAAGATATTTATCTCTACGTCCCTATTTGATCAAAAAAATAATATTTGTACAAATTTAGCCATTTTAATGGTATTTTTAGTACCTATTTCGTTGATTTAATGCAAGTATGACTGTTTATCACATTAAGATTCATTAGAAAATTGTACAGTAAAAATGTGGAATATGTTCCTCCCCAAGATGGCGTCTCCTTCCATTATAATGCAATTTATAACGTCAATGAAAAAGTTCTATAGTTTGTTAAGTCCTTTTGAGCTTTTGAATTCCAGTGAAAAGTTTATCAGGGACGTTCGCATAATTTGCAGAATTTTTTTGGCTTCAGTAAATTATGTTTTTTCGAGTTCGAGTCATATTCGAATCCAACACTAATATCTACAATGTATTTAGAGGAAGGTTGTAACGAACGCAATAATATTAATGTGAAACATCAGGTTCTCTATATTATGTACGAATATAAAATACAAAAATACATATAAATCAATAATTTTATACTGTTCATGCAGTGGCTTGGCTTTTATGCATGTAAGTACATGTATTACTATTCCCTTACTATTCTAAAAGTTAAATATCATTGATGCTTAGTAATATAATGTGACTCTACAAAACCGTTAGTGACCTCTAATAGAACTACGAGAACTATTAACATTTCTAAATGTAATGTGAAAAGATCTGAATGTTACAAAATGTTTAAAGTTACTTAATATAGTTATCCATGTACGAGTAGTATTGAATAGTTCTAAAATAACTCAAAAGACTACAGTCCTATCAGTGAGGTCCTCCTAAAATTTGTCAGTCCTACGACAGGTCCTTATCAGTCTTTTTTGTAACTACAAGAGCTGAAATGACGTAGGTTTTGAAGGACTGAGTTATTGGTCTCCAGGACTTTTGAATAGTAAAAAAGATTGAGCTGATAAATAAAAACTGAAAAGGGAGGGGGGACTGTAATCACTTTTTAACTACTTGTGAGTTGAATTAAATTAAATTTTATTATTTAAATAAAAACAAAAAATGCTGCAGTCCCATCATTCTGGTTCTAATAAAATTTGTCAGTCCTCTAGGTGCGGTTTTTATCAGTTTTTTATGATAATTATAACACCTGAAATAACGTAATTACCAACTAAGTCATTTCAGTTGCTGAAGTTTCATCATAACCTCTATTAAAGAGATAAAAACCCTGAAGTTTAAAGTAGGGAGGTGTGTGAATAAAACTTATTTTTAATATACGTTCTAGCTATCATTTATTATTTTCTTCGTTTTTATCTTCTTCAACCCACTCAAGGACCAACGTATCAGTCTTTAGGACTATTGAATGGTAAAAAAGATCGCTCCAATAAAAATAAATAAAAAAGGGGAAGACTAGTTAGAAAATCAGACCAAGCACCGATCCAACACTAGTCCTACGTGTCTGTTTTGAACATTGTCATATATGAAAAAAAAAAAAAAATAATAATGAAACGGCTTTTTGTAGTTGGTACCTGAATTTTTATTTTTATTTTCCAAAGCTGTATCGTTATTATTTTATTCTTGAAGATATAACGGAAATATAAAGTAATCTCTTGTAAGTGAATGAGCATTCTTTTGCAGAGTTATAAGTGTAAGTCCTTGTGGGACTCTGAGTAGAATTGAGGATCAACATCGGAGTAGCTCCTGTGAGGTTGGAGTGTATTTCCTTCATCACCTATCTACTTGCAGCAATTGTTGTTCCAGTCCTGATTTATTTGGTCCAATTCAGTCTTAGGACCGCTCCTATTAGTCCTTGGGACCAAGCCTTAGAACTGATTTACAAAAGTAGAAATAAAGTTGATTGAAGGACTGAACTTTATCAGTTTTAGAACTGATATGCTGTACAGAACTGGACCGGACCAAGACTGAACCGAACGGGACTGAAGTCTTCACTTCTTAATAAGGACTGAAACAAAACTACTTGCAGTTAATTTAATGAAAGGTCATGACAACTATGCTGCTCTTCTCCCAAACATACTTAAAATGGTCAGGATGACAAATTATAATTATTAGGGTATTTTTAGCATACTAGCAGATCATAATATTGTCGACTATGTGCAGCATTGTACGCTCTTTGTATACTTTATAGACTTGTTTTTATGGTATTAAATTTGAAAGTTATTATGTGTCGCAAAATAACAAAATTTAATGACGCAAATCCTTTTTAAGTACACAACTTATACTAACTTACAATCAAAAACATCACTTCAATTATTATTCAATATAATTATCCAGCTAGGAGTGGTATAGTAGTGAATTATGCAAAATACCTGAGTCATTGTCACTTAGGCATATTAAAAGGAGTGGAATTGCAAATAGTCTGATATAGAACTGTATTCTTATCACGTCGTTACCTCTATTGTATCACACAACCTTTCCTTCAAAAAGGAACGGAGAAAAGACCCAAAATCATTTTGTCCCTGTTTGTACACCTAGACTATCATTGTCATATTATTTCTCCACAATATTTAAATGAATTATAGTGCAGCTATATGCAAGTATACATTAGTAATTCTTTATAGAAATATTAAAATGGCCAATATATAGGTATATATATTTATACAACAACGAGTCAATTGTATTCCTACTCTTTTGGAAACAGAGCATAGGTAATGTATAGCATAATACTTTATTTATTCCCCCGAAAACACTCTCAACGTTTGGGGTACAATTGGGGTGGTGGGGGGCTCTTACTAGTTTTTCCCCCGGTATCTACTGTGGATTGCACCCCGTTTTGGGACCCAGTGTTACCCGAAAATACCCCCAACATTCGAGGAACAATTGAGGGTTGAGAGTGACTTTGAGTTGGTACTTAAATATCGGCGGTGAGTTCCATCCCGTTTTGAAATCCGGCCGTACCCGAAGACACGCCCAACACTCGGGGTACAATTGAAGTTTGAGAGAGGTTCTGAGTAGTTTCTTAATTATCGGTGTTACACCACAACATTCCCAACATTTGGCGTACAAAATGACAATTCATAAAGTCTATACTCCGTTTCCTCATAAATTTATACGAAATGGTGTTATACGAATATATTTGTATACAAAGTTACCGTACACCCATAATAAATAGGTATTGTGCATAATAACTGAAAAAGACCGTTAACCGTTAATGTGCATAATATTTGAAAAGGATAGTTAATGTGCAAATCATTAAAATCATAAATTTCACATTATCTTCCGAGACCCTTTCCATGCCGTTTCTGATGAAATTACATGAGTTGGCGCAGTGTTACAAACTGTTTGTTAGTGGCGTTGGCACCCAACACAACCCGTATAGCAATGGGGTGATAGTAGATGGCATTCCTGATCGTAATACATGAATTGAAGAAGAGTATTTACTTTTAATCAAGCCCTATGGACATGCTGTATATCCCATGAGTCGAGCATCAATTTTTGTATATAGAATGGGTCTCAGAAGATAATGTGAAATTAATTATTTGAATGATTTTGCACATTAACGGTCTTGTAGCGTTATTATGCAGATTACCTAATTATTATTCACATTAACTAGTTGTTTTGCATATTAACGGATGTCTTACTTTAACTGCAGCATGTATATATTATTATTTATATGAAGAAATAATGGAAATAGAAATTTATAGCTACGCTTTTAATAGAATATTACTAAGCAATATTATAAAACAGTATTGAATAAAATACTAGGTAGAATTTAATATCACGAAATATATATGTAACTCATTTTAAAAATAGCAGTTGGTATGATTGCCTTATTTGGCTAACTACTTGATGGTTTTGTCCCTTTTTTCTATTTGTTTTTGCAGGAAAAGTTGCGTGGTACAATAAAGGTAACAACGTGTTAGGGATGGCATTAAGATATAAGACTAATATTACCTCACTAACACAAAAATAGTCGGGTTTTTTTCAGCTGTCAATTATTTGAGTTTATTTTATCAAATCAACCTTCTTAACATTGATTGGTTGAATTATATTTAGCTCCTTTTAAACTGTGAACAATTCTCAACAATCATTGAACAATAGTTCCATAGTTGGGAAGAATTAGCCGACTACCAACTAATTTTGGGCCTTTTTTTTTGTTTTGATGAAAGGTTTCGTGATGTAATAAGAGTAACGACGTGTTAAATGAAATAAAATATTTAAGGAAAGGGGGGTATTACATAAATCTGTAGAGGAACTATTCTTGTGGTAATGACGAATAAAATTTCTAATGTTTTCATTTTTTCTTTCTATTTAATAGATGACTCTGAAGTAGAATTGATTGAGCCTGTCAATACTAATGCACCAGAGGACTCTGGGAATAATTTCTTTGGAATTGGCCAAACACCCATTCTTGTCATTCACGGTGGTTTCCCACAAAATTTTAATGGATTTAGAATACAAGACACTTTCCCAACTAGTGGAGCATTTCCATTTTCCTTTGGAAACTTTTTTGGACCACCTCCTCCTCGACGATCCCACGCTAGCCCCATCGATGAAGAAGTAGAGATTGAGTTTTTCCCTGCATCCGCTTCCGCTAGTTCATATGATGATGATGATGATGAGATCGAAGATGATGAGAAAGATGTTAATAGACCACCCAAATGTGGAGTGTTTTGTCAGGTGTTTGCTGAATTTGAGAAGGAATTGAGGTTGATCAACAGTAGAGTAAACACACCCAACAAGGGTATCGGAGGATTTAACCCATTCTTCACCTCTGTATCCTCACCAGATAAGTCCAACACCACTTATACAGAAAAGGTTAGACTTTCAGCTCTATATATTCTTTAAATTATTATTATATATTCATTTAGACTTTACCTGATGGCAGCGTCGTCAGAGTGAACCAAACTACCTACAGCGACGCAGACAAAGATGGCAATGCCTTTTTCTTCCATACTTCCACCCATGTTATTGGTGGACCCAGTGATGAGGATGATGACAAAGTAGTTGATGACGATAAATCCCCAGAGGGACCATCCAAGAAGCCCGAGTCCAATAGGCCACAGGTTGTTCAAGCAATCCCTGACGAAGATATTGGATTCAAACTACCAGAAGACTTTGATCCCCTCGTGAATGAAGTTTCCGAAGTAGGTGTGGATGGAGGCTTATTAACTCAATAACAAATTTTACAACTCGTGTGTATTACTTTTTTCTAAAATAGCAACTTAACTTTGTCTCATATTGTTAGTTTATACTTCTTATATAAAGTATTTTATATAGCGAGTGCCATATTTGAATGGCATTTATTTAAAGCACAAAATATATTTTCCTGTGATTCCTTTAAGAGTTTGTACATTGTTTGTGTTTTTTAAATGTAGATATTGTAGTACTTTGTCTTTTGTGTGATTTTTTTTTGCTGTTTGCTGTTTTATCTTCTTGAAGTATGTATTTTAATTCTATCCTTGTATGACTTTTTAGTCAGGGCCGACCTTACCTAAAGAGACTCTAAGGGAAGATGCGACGAACAAGCGAGTATTCTCCTTGAATTCTAATTGCTTTAAAATTGTTTACTGCGCTTTTACATCTTTTGAATCATCATTGTTAGGGATGTTATCTTTTTAGATAATTATTACCCTCCCGCTCTACAAAAGTTCCCTTACTAGTCATTTTTTGATCGAAGTTGTGTAAATGAGTGAACATATTTCAGAAAACATGTTTTATTTTGTTTGTTTCATTAATATTTCAACTGGCATGTGTCCATTTTTCTTAGTCTCTTTAGCATTATCCATTGCAGACCCTCTATGAAACAGATTGCGTGAAGCATAAATCTTAATTAATCAATAATAAAATTGGGACTATTCTTTTTTTTCAAATCCCCTTTTTTAAAAGAGAACTTTTTATTTATGAATTGACAAGCGTTTTCTAATAAATTACGTCAAAATTTTATTGGATTACTTTTGAAAAAAATACTCCTCTCTATTTTTATACTGACCTTTAATTTAATATTACTCAAAAAAATTATTTTTTTGGGAAAATAAATTTCAAATATATTTTTTCAATCAAGTGGCCTTGCAGAAGTGGATGCCTAAGGCCTGCCCTGTTATTAGTAGTAATGAATGAAAGACTTGAGTAAGATATGTTGGAACAACATTGATTTGACGAAAGGTAGGTGAATAGTGTGTTTAAAATATTTAAAAAAGTAAATGACCTTAGATAGATATTTGAGTCATATGATTATTTTTTTTGTGTGTGCGTAGATAGTTCTTGTCGTTCAATTGAGTTGTAATTGATATGATCTAACTCCCAATAATTATTTTATTAACAAAAAAATTTTTATACTAATTATGTTGTGCAATTTAGGTATTACGTGTATATGTCGCTAATTCATTGAGAAGTAATGTGATGCTATAATTTTATGCTAAAGGGATGTACGAATCCCAAGAGTCTCCTTGATATTAGAAAAAAAAGATTCTTTCTCGAATTTTGTACTTTTAAATAATTTTTTATGATTGATTTTGTATTTGCCTTGGATTTCTTGTCATATTGATACCAAATTTATAAATTAATGATATCCTTCCTTGATTTTACAGTAACCATTTACATCAAGGACTCGTAATCTAACTTGCCCAAGACAAAAATATGACATATCATTGTTTAGTAGGAAATTTAGTCTGTTTTATAATGATGACAATCGTCTATCTGATATAACGTATTCAAAGAGGATGAGTAGAAAGAAAATGTTATTAAAAGACCTGCAAATCGAATGGTTACGGTTTAATTAATTACCCTATGGAATAGTCTTTATGATGTAGTTCTAAAGTCCAGATGTATTATTGCAATTTAATCCGGTAAACACGAAAATGACCATTAAAACCTCCAACAGATGTACCTAGTATATTTACGATTCAGAGCCATGTTTCTGTGGAAGGTTAAAATCTTCATTTTTGTGATCGACGGCTAAATAGGAATAATAATTGTACAACTGAACTGTACGGGGGTACTTTAAGACCTTAATTTTGATGCTAAGTGTGATTATTTCAAATTATTTATATTTTTGTAAATATTGTTAGTTATTAGTTAGTGCCCTTTCTATTGTTTGTCCTGATGCTGGCACCATTCAACCCGTTTATTATTTTCAAGAATCTCATTCATCGTTACCTAGGTAAGAGTAGAGAAAGTTGAGTTTCACACCTATTGGACGAGTAATGACAAAAATGACCCGTATAATTTTGGAACGGACGAATGAACAATTTATTTCTTCGAACATTTTCTATTTTCGTTCTCAAAATAAATAGGTTCTGTGATTCAAAATGTTTCCTATTTGTTAGGAATGAAAGTGCTACGATAAAATAAACCTTCGAAGCACAAAAATGACTAAAAAATTAATACACAATTATCTTACTACCCCTTTCTCTCCCATAAACTAGGCACGTTCCCTCTTGCACGTCCTTGTCTTTATTGTATAATGTAACCTTTTATACGAAAAGAAACAGTAAAACGCCCAAAATCAGTTGTTTGATAGCCAATTCTTCCCAACTATGGAATAATCATCCAATAATTGTTGTAAATTGTTCACAGCTTACCCTGAGCTTGTTCTAATTCAACCAATCAAGGTTTAGAACACTGATTAGAGGAAAAGAGCAGAAACATTTAGAGCCAACAACAAAAATACTCGAATTTATTCACCAATTGAGATAAATATATGACAAACACCTCGATAAAAACGGATAACTGCGATAAAAAAAGAAACCATAATACTTTTTTTAAGTTTTATCCGTCAACAGTAGATCTGGGTTCTGTCTTTGAACTGATTTCCTAATCTCCCTACTTTTAGTCTTTTTTTTATCGGTCTGATCTTTTTTTACCATTCAACGGTCTCAAAAAAGAAAACAAAGTTAATAATTAGAACGTATAATACTATGTAATTTCTAGCTACAGACCTCTTACTTTTAAGCTTCTTGTATCTTGTCTCTTTGAAATAGGTTCTGATAAAACTTCACAACTGAAATGACGTAGTTGATTAACAACGTCATTTCATACGGTACCGGACAGCTGTACTTTTAGTTTTTTTTAGACTGATCCGACACTAGTCAACGGGTAATTGCGCGCCAAGTACCCATTTTTGCAAATCCTATACTTGTATTTCTTCGTTGATGTTCCGGGCCCGAGCCAAGATGTACGAGTATTACCCGGGCCCTTCCTTAATTTCAATGTTGTCTTTGATTATAGGAGTAGAGTGGTTTTACAGTACTCGTATTGTTTAAAGAAAAAGATCATATTATCTTTCCTAATTCTTGTTCCGAGTACATAAATTGCAGTAGTTTTTTGGGTGTGGAAATATAAGAAACTTGAGCCTCAATATATTAATGCTCATTTTTATTTCTACGTGTTTTTTTTTTTGTTTTTTTAAACCTTAAAATCAATTTGTTTTAATGTATCAACTTAGGTATTCGGGATGCATCTCTTCCCTCAAGAAATAGTACCGTATTTTTACATTAAAACCCCGATTTTCTTTTATGATAACGCCATTGAAATAGGAATATTTAATGGACTATGAATAAATTTTATTTACAGTTGAAGTTGAGAGTATATTATTATTAGTGATGTTGTTTCTCTCACAGAGTTGGTTTTACCGTGAGTAGGGTTCAAGGTAAAAACAAAGTATAAGGCCTTTTGTCTAATATAAAGATGTAATCTATATATATTTGAATTTTCATGGAAAACTAATTAATTTATTTGGTTAGTTTTTTTATTTATATAAAATTCCTTTTTGAGATTTTGCATGACTTTGGTTACATTTCTGTTACGATCATTTTATTAAAAACTAGGAGAAGGTGCCTACGTTTCAGGGCTGAATAGGGGGATTAGAAACATGAAATTAGCCCCTAATCATCTGGATTTCGTTGTCATGACCAACATATCAAAAAATTGTATTTTTCCAAAAATTCTGAAAAAGAGCAAGATCCATTTTTTCTATAGAATGTTTTCATGTGACGTCAGTATAGTTGATGTCGGAGATTTTGGGGCTCGAAAACAAGGTATGTAGTTTCATTACAATGAACTCCCCTTTTTCATTAATATTTAGAAAACTAGTAAACATTTGGATGTTAAAATGAGATCAATAAATAAGTTAAAAATCAGACCCTAAAATGTGTTAAATATATATATTATTATATCGTTTTACAATCTATTACAATGGAAAAAAATAAGATATTTTTATCTCCCTAATCGATCGAAAATAATAATAATTGTACCTACTAATCCTCATATTTTGGGGATTTCCAGTACATTTAACTTTGATTTAATTCAAACACTACTGTTTATCATTGACATCAAGTACTATAGGAATGCAAGTGCTTAGTAATTGTTCATTCATTAAGACATTTGATGAAGTTGTATGTAGATTTAATGAAAAGATATTCATTTTATGTAATAAGTTTATTAGCTTTGATTCCCCAAAATGGCGTCTCCTTCAATTATGATATAAATTATGACGTGAATGAAAATCCTGGATACTTACAGTCTTGTTCTAGGACCAGGAAGCTTTGACCAACCCATAATATAATATATTATTAATACTATCCTATTTTTCTATTGGAAACTGGTTTTCGTAATTAATTCTTTCTTTTAGTGTTTGGAGTCCCTTTGTCAATCGTAAATATATAACTTATAGACAATGCAATACACAGATAACCATCCTTATATTTTTAATAGTATTGAGGTGTTTTTGGTGCTGTTCTAAGGTATTTTTTTCTAGACCTATAGTTTGGTCCAGACTCTTGTCTGAAACTGTGGACTGCAAGAAAATAAATGAAATTTATTGTCTAAAGAAATATATTTAATTATTTATTCTTCTAATTACTTCTTTATGTGACTGGATCAAGGGCGATTTTTTATTTACAGGGTCGTTCAGGTAAATCCGGACCACCTTTAACAACCAGAAGATTAAAATTTTATTTACAAGTTATAATGACACAAAAGAAAAAAATCATTCAATGGGTCCACCATTTTCGCCAATCATTGGCTCGATACGAGGTCTAAAGGATTTGCAGGCCTTGACCACGTCCGTGAGAGAGACATTGTCCCAGTCCTTGATGATGGACGCCTTCCAGGAGTCGATGTTGCTGTGTGAATTGGCAGAAATCTTCTTCTTTAACACCCTCTAAAAGAGTAATAAATGGGATTCATATCATGGGAGTTAGTGGGCCAAGTCTGGGGGTGCCAAAATGACACTTTCTCTTCTTTCAATAAGTTTTGGGCCTTGTGAGAGGGGGCGTAGCCTTTTTGAAACAGGAACTCATTGGTCTCAGCTTTCATCTAAAGTATTACTTGGTCAAACAGGAGCTCACAGGACATGTCGACACTCAAAGAAGATGGGTGGCATGATACTTCTGTTGCTCCCAATAATCTCAAAGGTCATGATACTGCCCAAAAACTTGCTTTTAAAGATGTGGGGGACATTAACTCTCTCTATCGCCAACCATCTATCGTCTGGATGTTGTGGGATATGTCGACACTAAATTGTCTTTTATCCGAATAAAAGATGATTCGATTACCATGGGACTTCAGATCGTTCAGCAATTTTCTAACCGGCAGCAGTCTGGGTGACCTTCATTTTGTTTGAAAGGATATTACTTTTGTGGAAACGGTATGACTTCATTCTCAGGTCAGTGTATGGCCCTGGAGACTGTTGCACGGCTTACGTGGCGCTTTTTACCAAGAACATTAATTGGAGTCCCAGGAAATGCCTTCAGAGACCGTAACTAGGAATCTGAGAGTGTGTTTTTATCACTCCGGGACTTGTGGGCTTTTTTTTATATGCCCTTCTCCTTCAGCAGACGTCGTAGATGGTGCTTTTTGGATACTTGAGCATCTTGATGTAGGCTGGGCTGTGTCCCGATCAAGCCAATTCGATTATGGTATTTATTTGGCTCTCCTCCATCGTAAATAATTGTTTTATATCAAAAGTTGCCCAACTAACTGAAAGCTAACGCTCAAGATCTCATTTTAAAATTGAAATAATCTTATTGTTCAGGATGTAATGTGATATGGTCTGGATTTTCCTGAACAAACATGTATAGAACTGAGTTTTATTACAATACCCGTTCAAGTGAAACTGATTGGGTCTAACAAAAATATAAGGTTCACGGACCGGTCTAAGACTTCCAAACTGAAACCCTACACTAATATTAAAAATACACCTTAAAAGTAGCCAGCACTTTGAAAGAAACAACAATAATATAATATATTTTATAATTTGATGGCTATAATTGTGAATTATCCTTGAATAAATTGTACATATATGTGAGAAGAATATTGTAGAAGAAACAATATATAGTTTTAATCTAAGGAGCGGCCATTTTATGTTCAGGCTTTACGGATTTAATTACAAGGTAATGAAATGATTCAACTTAAGCAATTCGTATAGGAACTGTTAGATATACAATAATGGCCACTAGGGCGTCTCTATCCAATCAAAAATTCACAAGATCTCAAATTCTAAGCACTAAGTAAAATTTCTTACCTAAAATTAATATGACTCCGTGGCATATTTTTCTTGAAATAAAAACTTTGATTGGAACTAAGATTTTCCACAGTTTATAATGTTTTCAGTAAAAAGTATTTTTTTTAAATCCAATTGCGTTTTGTTACTTTACTAGTGCATCTGCAGACCAGTCATGTTGGACGTTATACAGTCCCTATAAACACTGCTTGATGTACATGGATAGTCACTCACAGGATCTCAAATTGTAAATACAAAGAAGAAGGCGGAAATTTTGTAGAAAAATGATTGACTCCATCTCATCATTTTTTAAAAACATAAAACAAGGATCACTTTCTTTGAAGGAATTGTTAGATATTTTCTGATTTGAAAATTTTTTATATTATGATAATGATTTGTCAGTAGGGTTGTGTCTTTATTCATGACAAAAACGTGATGTTTTGTCAATAAGTAAGTAGTCAAACACAAATTGAATACTCATAGTCACTTATTAATTATTATAAATCAGTCTAACTTATTGATAAATAATATCAAGATCAGCAAAGGGAAAGAAGCAATTTATTATCATTTATTTATAATATACCCACTAGCCAAAGTACCCAGCACTGCTTGGAGTTATTATGCGTCGACCAACATAAAAAATTTACTTTTATAGCATAGAAGATAACTTCACAACAAATAGCCATTGTTAATCTCTGTCTTTCATGAACACACTCTCACTAGTTTTTCAACTCATGTTCTCTCCTCAAGAATAAAGGAATAATAATTACAGCTTAAGATTTCTTTTAATGTGACGTGATGAGCCAGGGAGTAGTACTTTGGAGAGCGCAAACTGACTGAGCTTTAGCTACACAAACACATTGTCAAACATCATCTAAAGTCACATTTGATATTTTATATAATGTACTTCCTTTCTTTTCTTTAACATAAGCTTTAGTTACGTACGCTCGTTGTTAAAATTGAGTTCTCAACTCATATTTTATGCAGTATAGAGTAGTGATGGGACGATTAATTGGAATCGGAGAATTTGATGATTTTTTTGCAATAGTGTTTAATTAGCGATTTCCATTCCTATTTACAACTGGTATTTAACAATTTATTACCTTTGTAAGTTATTGAATCATAGCCCCCCTTTAAATTAGAATTTTTTCACTATTTACCAGCAAAAATTTAATACTTAATTGTTTTTTTTTTAAATAATTTTGTATGTGATTTTTAATAATATTTGAAATTTAGTTTCTTAAACTTTTTTCCGAAAATTTTTATTTTCTGTGAGTAACTATGTATTTTTGATATTTTTAACCAAAATATTTAATATTTCATTTTTTTTGATAACATCTGGGGTTTTTAAAACTTTTTCCAAAAAAATAAATTACTTTTTGAGAAAAACCAATGGATTTTGAATTTTATTTTTCAAAAATGTAATTTTAGCGTGAAGAGTTTTGAATTTTTGAAAACCAAAAACCAAGTCCCTCAAATCAATTTCTCTTTTCCAATAGAGGAGGTTCTTTGATTTTTCTTTTTTGTAAGAGTCAAATGTCACAAAAAAATCATCTTTGGAAGCACAATGCTATTATAACGGGATTTGTTTAAGTATATAACTTTCTAAAAAAAATTGATATTGCTCCCACATTTATCGAATATGTAAACAAAATAACCTGTATATTTTTGGGAACGTACTAATTGATAGATTATTTCTAAGGACTTTGCATGAAATAACATTCAAACCTCGCCAATTATCCTTCTTCAAAAGAGAGGTTCTGTGATTTAAAATGTGTCCTCTTAATAGGAGTGAATATGCCAAAATGTAATTTCCAATGTGTTTAAAAATCATTGTTTCGCTCCAAAGTTATATTCGTCAAAACATTTTTACTTCCATCTAATATTTTCAGAATCGCCCTCATAGATGTTTTTGCTTAGAAATATAGAATTAAAACAATTTAATAAGTCTATTTAAAAAACAAAACAAAACAAGGAAACATATATTTTAAGATAAATTTATCATACGATTTGACGTTTTTTTATTGAAAATAATTTTATTGACCTTTTTTAAGAACATATGTAATAAGTATCTTCTTCAATTACACTACCCTCCAGAGCGTCCAAATTTGTCACTTGGGGAGGAAATGCCTCCCTAATATTAATACACTTACAATGATATGATATTCGTTTAACCAAATCTCAATTTATGAAAATATTTTAAAACATTTATATCTTTCCTTTCAGACAATTACAGATAATCACAAAATAGCTAAGAGGAACGCAGAGGAAATTCCAAACGATTTACCCGCTTATGGACGCCCCATTGGGGATAGTGACATCCGTGTCAATGACATTATTTCCAATAATGGAAAGCAAGGAAGCCTTATTCAAATGGAACCTGAATCAGAATTAATCGTTGAAGTTGATCATGGCGTCGTTGTTCCTTTGGATGAGTTTCAAGGGGAAGAATGGGGGAGTCAACAAATAGTACAGCAAGAGCACACATGGAATCGTAAACAGCAGTCATCTCAGAACATTCACTTTCCAGATCACTAACTTTTGTTACCCAATTTTCTTTTTTATACGTAATGAACGAGACTGTTATGAAATGATACCAAAAAAAAAAAAAAAAAAAAATTATTTATGGATCTAAATGTTAGATTGGTATAGCTTCTGTTCATGCTAGTTTCGTTTAAGTGAATTACCATTTTTTTCTTCTTTCCTCTCCACATATGAGCTTTAAACCCCAAAGGCATATTATATTTATTTATAAATTATATATATATACTTTTTTATTTTTTGGGTGTGAGGGAGATTTAGTTTTTAGAATTTTTTGAAAATTAAATTCTTAGAAAAAAAATTCGAAAATCCAGAACTGCTAAGCAAAATTCATAAATCAAATTTCAAATATTAAATTTTTTGAAAAAAATTTCATAAATCCACGGCTATTCTCAAAAAATTTTAAACTTTTACAGCTGTTCACAAAAAAAAAAAAATTGGTTCAGAAATTGGAAAAATTAAGCCCTCTCTACCCCCCCCCCCCAAAATAAAAATAATAATAACGTAATTTTTCCTATTACTAGAAAATTTATTTTTCTAAATTTAATTAAATTTTTGAAATTTTTTTCCTAAAAGATTTAATTTTCTTTAAATATCTATAGATTTTTGAAATTTTTCTTCTAAAAATTTAATATTTAATTTTTTTAAATAAGAAATTCAACTTTTGAATTTTTTTTCAAAAAATTTATTTTTGAGAGTACATCTGGCAATTTTAGAAATTTTTTTCCAAAAAAAAATATTTTTTGTAAACAGCTGCGGATCTTAATTCAAAATTTAATTCTTTCCTAATAGTTTTGGATTTTAATTTTTTTTTTTCTAAAAATTAATTATTTGAATTTTTTTTTCCAAAACCAAATCCCCAAAAAAAAAAAAAAAAATATCCTGCGACGCCCCTGTATAAGACCTCAAAAATTAGATTTATAATTTTGCTGAAATACGTTAACCTTTTTTTCTGTGAGGCATTCTGTTTGCAAAACATTGAAAGATCATTATTAAGACATTTGCACATTTTTATATTAAAAGATCCAATTACCATATATTTGCAATTATATTCATAAGTTTTTGAGTAACAAAGTTGTCAAAGTGCTCAAATTGAGGATTCTAAAATTCATTGTTGAAATATGCTCCGGTTAGCTTTATATGATTAAAGATTTATGACGACATACAAACATTGTAAACCGACTGGAAATATAATTTTGATTTTATCAATATGACTCATGATCCAATTAATTAAAATGTATATGATCTATCTATTATTAAGGATATGATTATGCCTAGAAATACCTTTTTTTTCCATTCTTGGGAAACCATATTTTCATTTCATTGATATTTATATTTTTATAATTATTTAAGAGTTGCACTATTTATTAAAATACGGAATAAAAGTGAGAATCGCTTATTTTATACCTAAAAACAGTTTAATTTTTTTATTATGCTTATAATTATGAACCAAGATTCATCTCGTCATCTTCAAAGATATATATATATATATTTTTTTTTTTTTTTTTTTTGGGAGGCTTGTAGACAAGGTTAGTTGAACTTAAGACTCGTGTAAAACTGTATATTATATTTCTACTCGCGATGAATTTGTAGCTAAATACCGGGTGGTCCATTGAAATCTGAACTCTTAGTAATTCAATAATTAATAAAGGGTTGAGTGATTGAATTTAATTCATATTTCAATATATTAAAGCATAAGCAATTAGTTACATAGCAAAACAAATATGAACTCTCTAGCTTACGCACAAGTCAATAAAATGGCACTTGAACGTGATCGACGAATTTCCATTCGCACACTCAAAGCAGTTGGGCGCCTCAGGGACTACCGTCTACTCTCTCAGCAAGTCAGAAACGTTGGAGAGGAAGAAGGGGTCTGTCAAAAAGGCCAAAATATACCCAGAAGAGTTAAAGAAAACAGGTTGAGGCTTATCCCCTCAGGTCCATGCAAAAGATCTCTGAGTTTCAACACTAGCCTATTTAGAGAACTATCAAAAAAGTTGGTGGAAGAGAGCTTAGTGAGGATGGAGAGGCCACTTTTGACTTCAGAAATTTAAAAAAACTATATCTTCCATTGCAATACTCTTTTGCGTTCTTTTTAATTCTTTTTTAAAAGTTTTGGCCCCCTGAATCCCTGATGCAAACCCCTCAAAACTACACTTTTTGGATGCACGTTGATGGAAAGTCCTGCAGTGTCCTTCCTCCAAACACCAATACCCTAAAAGCTACTGTCAGTCAGCACTGGGACGCCTCAAGAGAGGACTACGTCCACAGTGGGTGCCAGGCCTTCCACTGCCGCCTGAAAGTCATTGGGGCTAAAAGCGGCTACATTAATGTTTAAGAGAGCTCAGATACACATCTATTTATAGTAATAATTTCGTTGACATTATATTGTAAATTCATCAATTATATCAGGTAGAAATTTAAAATTAAAAGTATTCAGATTTTAATGGACCATTCTGTAAATAGAGGTGTATAAAACATGTCCTAAAAAGCGAGAAGGACTTTTTCTAGTTATTTGAACAGGATTTTTTTATGCTTTATGACTGTTGTCATTATTTTTTTCATTCTTGAAGACTGAACAACTATTATATTTATAAATATAATACAGTTTGTGTGTGTATCTTATAAAGTTGCCTCTTTTGAACCTGGAAAGGTTCAGGGGGGCTTATTCAAACCCCAAGACACAATTTTTTTTATAAAATTAGGAGATTGAGTTATAAATTAAAAAGTGACTGTCGTTTCTACAAACAACTATACAAAAAGAACGTTTTCTTTATTTATTCAAAATAAAATAAAAATATTGGGAAATAAAGAAATTGGTCAAAATAGCAGTTTCGATTTTGTTTTTTTTTTCAGGCGAAAAAAAAAGGAAAAATTCGACGACATTATTGTCCATAACTTTTTGGGTGTAGCATACATTTATTTTTTGTTAGCCAGTCCAAAATTTGACTGGCAATCAGTGGTATAATAAACCGATCAAAAGGATGCTCTTGATTGCATTGAATATAAAGAATTTACAGGAAAAAATAGGTCTTCTGCTATTAGTTTTAAAATATAATTAATGTATATATTTTTTTGTTTAAGATATAATTTTTTTAAATATAAGGTCTGTTGTTTTTAATTTCTTGAAATATTGCATAACGAAACGCACACACATAGATAATGGAGCACTAAAATGACTTATTTAGACTTCAATTCTTTATAACTACTATGGTATCCTGGAATGGAACAATTATTCACCGTATCGTTGGACTCCAATACAAGGCACCTATGAATAATAATTGATGAATTTCCTTGGGTGCCCAGTAATTTTCACTTAAACTGTTTTGCCTCAAAGCCATTTTATCTCAAAGATATTTCACTTTAATATAAAAATGTATGAGATTTATACGTCTTCTTTATATATTTTTGGTTGAAATTGATATTCCCTTTGATTTTTTAAAATCAAATATATAATATTTATTAGTATAAAACGCGTTAAATGTTTGTTTTGAGTTGGAAAAATAATGGAATTATGCTCTTGCCTCATATTATGCTTGCTCGTCAATCCATGCGTCTTTTCTAATATGAATAATCCATCATGTCTATTTATAATTAATAACGGAGAAGCGATTATCACTTCTTCTATTCGAATCGTTGTCATGTGTGTGTATTTTTGTTTTTCTTATTATCCTCATTTCATGAACTATTTTGTCTCTGGTTCCAATTCATTACTAGTGAGATTTTGTTGGTGTATCCATTGATATTTTGGGGCATGAGTCCATCATTTTTCCAACAGAAAACAATCATCTAATGCGTTTTATAGTAATACACATAACATATTTGGGTTAAAAAGTTCCAAAGAAACATTCGCTTTAATCAAAAATAAACAAAAAACTACTAATAGATATCATTTATTTATATATGAAAGCAAGATATCCTTTAGGCAAAATGGTTTTAAGGCAAAATGTCCTAAGGCAAACTAAAGCATTAATCATGAAATTTTTAAGACAAACTAGTTTAATGCAAAATTACCTAGTGTCAATTTCTAGAAAAGTGGATGAGCGGAAGTTTTATAAGTCAACGAAACCTCAGAAGCTCACATTTTTCTATTAATTAAAGTCTAAGTGAACTACTTAAACTCCTTCGTAGTCCTTCATAAAAACATTGATGTATGAAATAAAGAAAAAGTTGTATTTATAATTTATATTAATAATATACAAGGATCAGTATCTGTATAAATATTCTAAATTCATTTTATAATAACATGTCCAAATATGAAAAGAATATAAATAAAGATATAATATTAAGTATTCAAAGTTATATTCATATTATACATTGATTCGCGCAAGAAATAAAAGGTAACAAGGTTTTGTATATATAAAAACGTTGATGATAGCTACTCTAGATCTAAATCATCGTCGATGTTCTTCTAGTGTCTTTTTCTTGGCAAACAATTTCAACTCCTAAATCATAAATTCCTGAATGTTACTACACAAATGCTGATAGTGATAACTCTTCCTCGAAAACCTCAGCATGCTCGATGTTTAAGATATCTCAGATATATGTTGTAGTGACTTGTATATTCTTTGGCCAACTCCTTGTTTATTTAAATTAGAAGTACTTTTGTCCTCTTAATCATGGACTCAGAAAGATTCATTCCAATGAATGTGGGATCCGTTTGGTGTTTTTCTTCTCCCTAATCCATTTATAATACTACACATCATAAAAGTAACATAAAAAAATGACCGGAACTTTTTATAAAGAAAGAATTGCCAAACCTCTTTTGCAAAGAAAAAACAATCATAATAATTTGGTTTAATCCATTAAACCATTTTGCACACTAGGACCCATAAATTCAATGTTTTAAAGTCGAATTAGTTGTTTTTTGTTTGAATGATAAGATTTCCAACTATATTTCATAATGATTCATCAAAAATGAGTTTTAAATCTTTATAAGGTACTGATTGTTGATTTTCCCCACAAATTTTTGGAGGAGTATTGGGCAAGGTAGATATTTGCCTCATTGCGGCATGGCAGTGATTCTCACACTTTTTTGAGTTTGACCCTTAAAATATGTGGTTCGAGAATATGCAACCCCATCACCTCTCATTGAGAGATGAATAATACATTCAGAGTGCATTTAATGAAGAAAAAAAAACATAAAGGCAATATAACTCCTATAAAGTTCAATCCAAAGGCATAAGTTGTTAAATTATTTCACTTTATTGATCTAAAAAAATACTTTTATTGTATCAGGCAACCTTCTTTTACAAAAAGAAATAGAAAAAAGGCCAAAAATCATATAGTAATCATCCAAATAAGTCAATCACACCAACTCCTTTTTATTTCTATTATATTAAAAGCGTACCTTTACATTGGTATCTGTGTATGATAGCCAAAGTTATGATTATGTATTTTTAAGGTTTTGTGCTACCTTGACCTCTAAATAATGGCCTCTTACTGCGACAACCATATATTATATTAGGATCAAGTTAGATCAAAATCTATGTGTAACTTTTATATTTTATTTGAAATCATAGTTAAAAAATATACCATTTTGGAATAAATTTCTAAGAATTACAATTGATAAAATAAATAATAGCATTTCTTTATTTAATGTAAATAATATTTACACTTAATAAATCTAGGACATTCCTCTACCCGGCCAGCTTTTTTGCGAGGCGAATACTCCCACAGCAAACTTTTTAAAGGTATATTTTGCAAAAGTGAGCTTTCCTAGTTCCCTTTACAAAACTTATTCCCATAACATAACAATATTTGCTCGGACTACATGTGTTTAGAACACTTTTGTTCACGTTTAGTCTGTCTTCAATTTATTTCCTCTCAGTTTTTGAGCATTTTTTATTATAAATTATTTTATTACTATATTTATAAAATTATAAAACTCACGTAACAAATTCACATGATTGTTTTTTTATCATGACAAATATATAGATTATTATACCAATGCAGATTGTGATTCCACCAAAAAAAACAACGGATTTTCCGATTCCAATTAATGGTCCCATCACTAATAACAATATATACAGGGTGGGGCAGCAAAACATGGACTGATAATTAATGTTTTTTCTTTAATTACCATGAAATGGTTTTGGGATTTTTTTAATATTCTGTTTCCACCGTCCTTTTTATATAAACAAACTATACTAATCATTATTCATTTCAACATCATGTGCGAGCAACAAGCAAAACGGGAGCGCATCTCAGATCTCCTAGATGCTGGAGTTGATGTGATGAAGATTACGGGCATTATTAAGAGTTCTAGGATCCTGGTTTTAAGGCTGGGCAGGATGGAAAAAATGGAGAAGACCTTCCAGAGGACTATAAAGCACAACTTGTGATTAGATTATTTCTCAAGGACCTCAAACCACTTTCTGACAGAGTGTATGAAAGCCAGAAGGGTTGGGAGGTGCAAGAAAATCCTTAGATGGATCAAGGCAAATTTGTCAATTGTGAAAATTTTCTCAGACAAAAAGATTTTTACCGTTGATCAATACCACAACTACCGGAACCACTGCTGGCTAGCAGAAACAAAGGAAGAGGTCTAAGGGGCTTACCACACCAAATATATGACCCACACATTAGCCAGTGGTGTTTTGATCATAGGAACGAAGATGCTTCCATTCTTTTTCAAGGCTAGACAGAAAATTTGCCAGGAGGACTAATATAAAGTACTTAGGTCAACCATCTTGTCATGGCTGAAGACCAACTACGCGAAGGGTAACTACACGTGGACTCAGGAAGGCGCCCCCTCACACGTCCGCCAAGTGCCAAAAGTTTTGTGCAGATAACATTTCTCTATTTTGGTTGAAAGAGATATGGCTGCCTTCCTTATCAGATTTGAACCCACTGGCATTTTAGAGAAGGAAACTAACAGGACATCACACCCAAATGTGGACTCAATGGAACCCTCCATGGTGGCTTCCATGGAACAACTTGTCAGATAAATTTGTCGTCAACTTCTGCATGGCTTTCAGGTGACGTGTTATGGCTGTGATTGATAATAAAAAAAGTTTTGCAAAAACCTTGTCTACATCTTTTGTTAACATTATTTTTTTGCTTTTTATTGACAATATATAACTATTCATGTATTTTTAAAGCCCTCACTCGAGTCCACTTTTTGTAGCCCTACCTATCCATAGTGATATGTGTGGTCTATCAATACAAAAGCAAGCTAGAATGATTTTTTTTAAAATGGAGTGAAGATTAAATTTAAATTCTTCGTTGTTGAATCATCGCCCATTTCCATCAACAAATTATTCTTATGGACGCTTTTGAAACGCTGCAAATTGTACTTAAATTAATTGATATATCATTACAGTTGAAAGAAGGCATATCGGGTCTAATATAAGTCTCCTACATCAAATAAAGGCTTAAACTATAGCTAAAATTCTGCAGTATAAACATTTATCCCAGAAATGTGAATAGAATGCTTATAATTGAAGTAAGTATGGCCATAAAATATTGGGCTGTATTTACAATGTACTTAAATTGGCTGTTTTTTCTTTTCTTGATTTTTGTTCAAGATTATTTTTATTCTGACATAGTACATGTATCAACATGATCTCATAAAACATTGAAGTAAAGTTATTATTCTGTATTTTTTCATTCTACGATTCTTTTTGCTTGCGCAGTTTTTTTTCCTCTTTATTTTTTGAGGTTTTACAACGCTCAAAAAATGTGAAATTATATAATCAAGGGATGGTCAATTAGCTGTTTTCTTCCATATCCAGTTGTGGTTTGAGGAACAGAGGAGGGCCACTAGGAAATTTTTTATTAAAGGAAAATAAAAAGAAGAAGAAGAAGTCATTAAAAAAAAACAGAATGAATTTTAATGATTACATATTATTTTATGTTGGCTCTCAGGAAAGAAAAGAAAATACAACGCCATTTCATGACATTTAAGATGGTGGAAAATCGGACGAGTGAATCATTGTACAAAAGAAGGATGCCCATAGTAAAAACATATGGGTTTTATTGATATTTTAAGGGGAAACTTCAATTGACACATCATTTATCTTCTACTCAAAGATGATCGCAATATATTGTGTGTATGAAAATCGTGAAAATGTTGACTCATGATAAACAACTTTAAGTTTCTGAAAAAGCATACAGAGCTCAGCTTTGAAACTTCTAAGAGTTTTCATACATAAATATACAATTATTGGTCAAAGTGGCCTCCATTGGCGCCAATTGTGACATCAATCTGGAGCCTTAAACGCAGTGTTTTGAGAAAATCCACGGACATATTGGCCTATTCCTTCTGAATAGAAGCATTCAAGTTTTCAACACTTGAGTGTTGGATGTCAAAGGCATTCTTCTCGATAGTGCCCTTGATGCCGTAGTACAAAAGGTTACGGTCTGGTATGAAGGGTGACCATATTGTCTAAGGCCAAAATTTGGCAAGTTGTTGAGACACTATGTCTAGGTGCCGAATCCTGCTGTCAATACATAGTTTGACTTCAGCCAAGTCAAACCCACCATTATTAAGACCTTCAAGTGCTTCTGCACGCGATATTGAGGCACTTAGGAAACCAATAAGGCGGCATTATTTTTCGTCAGATATAACGTTGATGGTGGAAACTTATTAACACAACTACAAGCTACATCCTGTACCTAGGGCAATAAGAAATCCGTGATAAAGTAGGAATACATACTCCAATAGAAATCATAATCACTGAGTAACATAATTTATTGGATAGGGCTCTAATTTTGGACCACACTGTAAGTGCTCAAAGCTTTACAGCAAATATCAATTGTCATTTGACTTAGAATATAATTAATCTTTTAAGAGTACAATAGATATTTTTAGGTATTAAAAAAAAAAAGACGCCATCATTGATCTATAATATATTATTCATCACAGGTATGAGTGCACCTATATGTCCATTCCAACTTTCTTTTTTATAATAATTATGATTGGGATTTATGTTTTGATCGCCTATACATACAACCAACACAATAAAAAAAATAGATTACCCAATAAATTAATCATCGGATTTTAATAAAACCAATGCCAAATGAATGCATTTGGCACAAATAACGGCCTCGATTCGACTAAGATCAGTAACCTTAAATAGATTCCGAAATTTCTCCCGAATCCTGGATATAAGCTCAGATTTTGTGTTCCATGAGGATACATTGATGTGGTTCTTCCAGGAACTTGATTTACTTATTAGCATTGACCTTGAGGCTATTGGAGAAAAAATATGATGGCAGTCTGACCTCATCTTGTGATTAGCACGCTTTGTTGTTAATTCATCATCCCCTCCAGACTCTCGTATTTCCTTCAAAACTCTCCAGACAAAGGACTTGTCCATGTTAGAAGTTTGCAATCTCAACATTGTCTCGTCCGGCATGGATCACAATAAGAAAACTTTGACTTGTCCGCGATTGTAGAATAAATACTTCATTGATGAATCCTACTGGCGTATGCACAGATTTTGCTAAATTATTTCTTAAACAATGGCTGCACGCTCTAGATGCTACTACTGAATATAATTCGTAACCATTTAACATAAAATCCAAATATTTTTACCATTATCTCTAATAAATTATTGAAAAATTTTACAGACAATATTTTTGTTTTTTTTTCCCCCTTGTTCTTCTTCTTATCGTCTTATATTTTCTTTTGTGTATATATATATGTATTAAAGTACTGTCTTTTACGTAGTATAAATAGTCATGTATTTTGTATATTAATTAGAGTAGGTTTTTGTATTATAAAGAATACAGATGTTCCTTTAATAATTATTGTATTATTTCCTCCAAGCCATTACTTCTTCTCATTTGGCTCTCGGTCATTCTGGATCTCTCCGCCTATAAATAAGTTTGTGTCTCCTCTCCCTCGTCAAGACACAACAATTATATCTTTAATTAAACATTGGAAGTACATCAAAAGCCTTACATACAACATTAAATATTTTTTATTTATCTTCTCTTACAGATACACACATTTCGTTTTGGCTTATTGTAAAGTTGTTCCAAGACATCCATTAATTTGATAATATATTTTATGGGCTTTGCTTGTCATTGCAATATTTAATTCTACTGACTGTACAAAGTGTGGAAGCTATCTATGCTCCCACTTTGGCCCGCTTTCTTGGGCAAAAAGGGACACTTAGGTAGCTATTCATTAGTAGAGTGTTTGTTCAAACCTACAATAGTTGAAAATTAATGGAATCGATTGACGAATGCGTTGTCCAAAATATCAGTAAAAGGGACGGAGCCATCATTGGAATCAACGCCTAGAGCGACATCGTGGACTTGGTAGAAACCAAGGTGAAGCTCTGGATCGGAAGGGATGCCAATGGGAGTCTTTACATATTACAGCCGGACTTGGGTACCTGCCAAATCTCGAAAAAAGTATCAAATGGGTGCAGGGCAATTTTATTTTGAGGTCTTCAGCTAGCGGGAATTTTTATTTCCAATTTCCCCGGATCTGAATACGAAGTATTTTATTGAGTAGGGCGTGATCGAGAGACAAACAAAGCAGTCGGATAAAGAAGGAATTCCAGGATTTGTCAAGGGGCCAAGTGGCGAAGGTTTGCTCACACTTTCGGCCTCGTATAGAGATTTTAATTGAGAATGGAGATGATTTTATTGAATAGAATAAATAAAAATCCATTGAGAATTCACAATTCCCTGTTTTTAAATATTATCAGCACGTTTAGAATATTAAGTTGAAATAACTATAACATACCAGTTAATACATTGACAAAAATAAATCCTTCCACGCTTAAAGAATTTAAACATTAATAGCTTCTTAAATACATTACTTTATTCTTAGACTTATACAGACATATATTGGATTCACAGATCATTTCCTTCAAAACTTTTATAGGTTATAAAGGTTTTAAATTGTGTTTCTCAAATATTAAAAAATGATTATATTTAGTAAGTTACAAAATATTGAAAACTCACTTTTAATCAATTGTAAAATATGAAATATTTAGGATTTTGTGGTTTTTTCTTCATTGGGAAAATTATACATGCAAAATCAAAATACTCGGCCTCATCACTTTGCATCATAGGCGTGTAATTAAATAGGTTATTACACTCCACTGAATTGTAAACAAAAAGGTAAACATATCTTCCTCACTCTGGATACCAAACAAAGGGTACCTCTTCTGTAAAACAAGACTATGATTATAACAATATCTACCTCCCAAAAACAAATATAGAAATTTTCAAGCATACTTTTTATTATAGATCGGTTAATCTGTGGAATTTTATACCTCTATGATTTTGTCAAAGAAGTGAGGGTGACATCAAGCGATTTTTAGTTAATTCTTTTTTTGTGTGACATATTTATAAATATATTATTTGCATTTTGGGATTATTTTATTCTGTTTATTTTTTCTTTGCACTTTCAAGTTATTTTTAATATTCTTGTCTTAAATGCATTACTCTTACAAAAAATTATTATTAATATATTTTATAAATACTAACTCTTAAGTCAACATTGATATGATTTGATTATCAGAACAGGTCGAATCAAATAAATATTTCGGTAACCTGCAAGATATAAGTGTTTGAATTTATCACGGTTCTACCTCGTTAAGACAAAAAATATTCAGTGTATTTTGTTTTCCGATGTCGATGTTTTAACATCTTTTCTCCTAATCAGTACTCTAAACGTTGATTGGTTGAATAAGAATTAGTTTTCTCTGAAATTGTGAATAACTTCAACTACCAGCTGTCTAACTCCTGTCGGCCTATGCACGTCTCTAGTATAGTGGCAAAACTAACTATGACTTTAAACGATAATTATTACTGAAAATATTATGAATTGTGAAGCATCTAAGCTCAATACAAAGATAATAAAAGTAAGTTATTTCCTCTTAGTGTTTAAAGTTTGAGATCTCATTAGGCTTTCAATGGATGGAGGGTGTTCTATTGGCTATTCTTGTACATCAAACAGCCCCAATTGTGAAAGTTCAAAAGTGTTACTTAGCGATTAAGGATCACTTTAGTTTACATGGAAAAGGTGTTATCTTCCTAACACAAAAATGGACACTGCAATGTTTGTCAGCTGTCGATCTTGTTGGTCCTTTTTCTCATATCAGTGTTCTGAATGTTAATTAAACGACATTGAATTTGCTCAAAATTATATTGGAGCCATTTTAGACTTTCATTCGACCTGTGATAGGAAGTCGAGTCCTGCTACCATATGTAAAACCTCCCATTGGTAACCATGTCGATCCAGCGCTTCACTTTAGTCTCTAGCACGTCCAATTAGGGATCAGTGTTTACCTTGAGACCTTGAGGAGGTATGTCGTGGTCTTTGGAGCTAACCAAAACAAAAACCATAACGTGGGCTGTAAACTTCGTCGGCATGACTCAAAATCACTTTAATCATCTCAAATTCCCTCCTAACCTTGAGAACGAACGCTCCACTGAGTCATAGAGTTCGAAAAATCGCTATGTTGTCGCTACCGTCGAGGGTTCTATGGAGGGGTCCATACATTTTCAAAATATTAAGACCAACGAATTTGTCAATTAATTCCATTTTTGTTGCAGGTTTGAACAAGCTATTTAACAAAGAAATCTGTGGCCTAAGTGATCACGTTTGCCCAAGATGTGCACTAAAGTTGCAGCATAGATAGCTTGCACACCCTTTAAATGATTGAGAACCACTGTATTAAATGATCAACATCTCTAAAAATTACAAAAGCGCACTTTATGTTTCTAAATACTTTGCTTTTAAACAAGCATATTTTAATTCAATTATAGGGTCATTACTCGGACACATCACAAAAATTGTGACCATAGGTGTGTAGATAAATACATAATGCATAAATTGAAATAATAATGACCTTTCAAAAAGACGTGACCCATGAATTACTTCATGCAACTAAGAAAAGTATAAAATGAAATATGAATATAGGCAAAACTCTTCATTTATAAAAATGAATGTAAGTACATTGTATACTGTGGTAGAATAAGGTTTAATGATTGTAAGGCATTGTAAAATTCCGTTATTAAATCTCTTCATATGCATATTATTATCCAGTTATAAATATCAGGATAAATACATTACATTAAAAAAATACGTAAACATTAATATCCTCTATCATATGAACACTCCTTGGAACAAACAACCACGGATTAAACACAGTTAAGCCTCCCACGAGAACCCAGACGATGAGTCAATATAGTAATTATCTTTATAGGCCTGCACCCAAGAGGTCCTTACCTCCCTGCTTAGGATCCAGAGGAGCCCTTCAATTTACTCCTGTGATGTCTCAACAAGAAGCAACATCAGGAGCAAGGCCAGCACCCCAGTTGACAAACGTGACTGGAGCAACCCCAAAAGTAGTATATGGAACAGAAGTGCCACCTCTCTCGGCAGCAACAAGCGACCCTACGCAATTAACTAAGGGGGAAAGGGGGTCATAGGAAGGAAGCTAACTGGATCCCGAATACAGTGATACAAGCAGTAGAGACAATAGCTGAGAGGAATGTTAGGTTCAAACAAATAATTGGGAAACACAAGAGCAAGAGAATGGAGGGTACAGAGGAATGAAAGGTTGAAAAAGATTATGGAGAACACAGCAGCCTCAAGAGCAGAGGTGAGTCCAGCACAGAGAGAGGCAAGGCAACAGGAAGGAGTCAAGCGGATTTAACCCCGTCAACGGAGGGTAACTTCTGCTAGTACTAAATATGTTGGGAATATAGGGGCTAGTTGGTACACAATAAAACTTTTTTTATAAGATAATTCCATGTAAAATGTACAAACTCTTTACGCATCTTCATTACCGATTTTGATTAATTATTTTGATCAGGGTGTTTATCAGAACAAAAAACCATTAAATGTAAATTTTAGAGATTAAGGTCCGTTTGGGAGTAAAGATAGGAAGGGTCTTGGACCCATATCTGAAGTACCTGCCTATGGTATAATTAAACTTGTATTATCCAAAAAGATTCCTTACCTGAAACCCCGACCGGTTTCTCTTATCGAATTGTTAAGGATCTTAAAAAACTTATATGTAGTATTGCTTGATTAAGAAAGGACGTGTCTTGGATCCAGAATCGAAGTACTGGGGTACAGTGTAGGTAAATTTGAATTATCCGGGATCAGGATATGTTTGAGGTACTCGACCTTTTACGTTTCTTAAAAAGGATCCGAGGCATTTTTCTGATCTTAATAAGCTTATATTTTTGCTTGAAGCGACATTTACATGAACAATTGCATCGCTTGCTTATTTCAATGTTGTTATAATAGGTTGATTTTTGTTGGAGCAACGGACAAAGTAGAATTATGGAATCTTCCCGATTGTCAGTATTTTTTGTCGTTTAGTTTTTATGTCGATTTTTGGTGTAGTATTGGGCAAAGAGGTAAAGTAGAACTATGAAATCATATTCCCCAGAATACACCAACAACGATACAACCCCAGTAGGGAATAGTTCATAAGGCTATAAGGCATTTTTCTCCTTCCCACGTTGCTCCGCCAAAAATCGAACTAATAACTATGTTATAATAGTAATAGTAATTATTTATTGTTTTGGGATCTTTAATCCGAACAAATGTAACTTCCGTCCAGATCCTATTATTTTATTTTGGTCTTAACTTTGAGTCAAATGCTTATCAAATTTGAGACAGGTATCCGTCCAACTTTGGTTTATGATCTGGATCTGAAAGTTTGGGTACTCGATTTACTCGAATATTTACTTACAAAGATTTAACCGACCCGGATCTGAGAAAACAGTGCATCCATCTTATCTTTATTTTGAACCCCTTTAATGTTTGGATCTTTCTGAAGGATCTCCAAATTTCAATTAAACATAACTCACTCAGAGTCAACGGATTTCCAAAAATGTTTGTTTCAAAATACTAACAAGAGTTTTTTACTTTAGTTTAAATTGTTGTTGATCTTTTTTAGCAAGGGAATGTTTAATACAAAGAGAACTCACACTTAGATGAATGTTTCTGTTATGATTATGTACCTACTCTTAAAAGAGTGAGGCACAAAATGCATCTCTGGACATTACATCAAGTAAAAAATCCAAAATAAGATGTATTCAAACCCTTGTTTGTCTGACATTAAAAATGATTTTATATTTTTAAGGGAGCATCTTGCCAACATTACTACATCGGGATCAGATTGATGTATCCAGACATTATAACTCAAATATTTTTATTCAAATAAATATATATCTCACGAGTCAACTTTTTAAATCAAGTAAAGTATTAACAAATAAGGGTTAGAACAAGAGGAATTTAAAAAAAACAACAACATGTTCTTAAGTGATTATAACCATAAACTAAACAGGTGATTACAGATTATAAAAGTCTTATGGCTGAAAAGCTACTAATAAATATTTAGCTTGTCTTATGGATAAATGATCATCTAATCATTTGTACGGTATTTTTCGGAGAGCTCTATAAAATTCCTTAGAATTTTGAATTGCATTATCAAAATCTTCAATAGTCATAAAATAGGGGAATCCTTGCTACTTGTTTTAGATTTCCGACTTTTTGGGTATTTTAGATTTTTCTTTGTTGTTTATATTTTTTATTCATCTTATTTTTGTACTATTTATTTATTGTACTTTTGTAACTCAATAAGTTTTTTTTTAACACTAATTTTAAACTACAACGTTTATGACATGGTAAAAGAGTTCACTCCGGTTTCATAACCAAAAGTGTAAATAAAAATATTTAAGGCAGAAAATAAATATTGAGAATTGTTTAATAAGTCTTTTATAGCGTAAAAATGTCTGTAGATTATGATTTTTTAAGTTTCAATCCTGTTTTTCTGTCGTTTAGCTAAGAAATTTGAATTTGTGAGCAATTTTTCCAAAAATGACAGTTTTTTGCGGGACAAAAATTTTGAAACCCCAATTTTGTAGACCTATAGAATCTACAATGTAAATTTAAAAAACCATTATTTATGTTTAAATGATAGATAATAAAACTGTTTGTCTAGTTGTTTCTTTCATAATTTTTGTACAATGCCTGTTTAAAAAATATGTCTCAAGTGACAAACAGAATCGAAAATTCACACTTTTGGATAAATTTCTGGCTTTAGGTAGCCATATCTACTGATAGAAAGGGACTACAAGCTTGATTGACATATCAATTTGTTGGAAATTTAATAAGGTTTATTTAATTGATACTATTATATTCCGTTACTCTTCTACAGGAACATTTAAAATATAAAAATATTACGCCTACTCCCTAATTTTATTGACGTGTTAAAAAAATACCGTCGGTCATTAAAATGGATGGTACATAAAAACGTTTGGAGCTAAATACTTGAAAATTTGATCGTTTGTACCTGAAATAGTATATTTTAGGCTGATTTGTTTATTGTTCTCCTACCAGCTTTAATATTTCCAATTTTTATTTTATGCAAAATTTCACATTACAAGAGGCCTCAACCAAAATACAGAGTGAGTGATATTCCTGAAAACTTCAGTATATACTTCTTCATGAAAATGATAACCAATTTGAGTCAAACTACTTAATACTTCTGGATTTTTTTTTTTTTTTACGAATCAACAGAAACTGGATATTTGAGCAAAATATCCATATTTCGTAACACGTGATATTGCGCAATCATATGACCAACAGCTACTGGATATTGACTAAATCCAGGTGCAATTTCTCACAAAACAAGTACAGGTTCAAAACCACATGTATTTGACTAAATAATTCATTTGTAGAACCTGAAAATGCAGAAGATATATTTTTATTTCCGTCAGATTAGACATACCTTTTACAAAAATGAGTATATTTAAAAAAAAAACCATTGGATATTTTGTATTCCTGACTTAAGATTTGAAGTCTACATAACCTATTGGCATAGAAAATATGTATTACTTATAGGAATTCGAAACTTGATATTTTCCCAATCTTGGGAGTGAAGCCGGGATCGAAAAATTTATATTTTTTCCATATGCGCTTATTAATTTTATATAATGTATTTTTATTACATAATATATTGTAATATATATATAAATACCAGATTGGATCGGAATATCGAAATGATATTTTTTTAAATCTATAAGATTGGAAAATCTTTTGACATCAGCCCTTGTCTAATTATAGTAACATCAATTTTATTGTTTTGTAGTAATATGTAATTGTTTCACCTTGCCCCATCGCTTTTAATTTTTAAACATTTAAGGTTTCGATTTAGTTCTCTACACACAAAAAGTTAGGAAAACAAATATAAATGATTTTCCCCTTTTTTTATAAATGTCCCTAGTCATTAAGTAACCGGATACCATTTATGTAAACCTGTACTCTCAAAAGATCCGAGACCTTATCAGGCTTAAAAACTTTCACAGATCCTAAAAAAGATCCAAGGAATTTTCTGGATTTAAAAAGCTTATTTTATTGCTTAATACAAACAGCACGGGTGTTGGATCTAGATTCGAAGAACACAGGTACAGTATAGGTACATTTGTATTCCCTGGGATCCAAACAGGCTTCACCTATCCAAATAAATAAAAAATCGAGGGATTTTTCGGAAGCTTATAGTATTACTGAATTCCAAAGCATTAGTGGGTTGCGTTCAATTAAGTGCCGCTCTGAGCGACACTCAAATTATTGGGCTAGAGCACTCTCATCATTTTAGAAGAGCGATAAAATCTCTCGAATTTTCACTCAATTAAATAAGTTTATATTACTTTTTCTGTTTCTACCTCTAATTAAACTCAGATATCGGTTCCCTCAAGGTTAATAAAAATATAAGGTTATACCATTACCGCCAGCTCCTACCTTTGTAGGGATACAGATGGAAAATATTATTTATAAACGAATTTTCCGAACTAAAATATGATTTTTTTATATTTTTATGTTGTAAACTGACATTAGATCTCACAATCTCAAGCAAGCATAAGTTCAAAAACTTGAGAAACCTTTATAGCAACTCAAGCTAATTATCAGGCTTAACTGGATGATAGTGCATAAAACCTCATGAATACATGTTCCCTAAGATAGTAGTTCCCAAACTATTTGTTCCCAAAGCACACCAAAAGACAAAAAAAAAATTCTCGACAAACATATTTTAATTAAACCAATCATTTGGATTATTATAAGCTTTAACAAATAATGTATGGTTGTCACAAATTGTAAGACCCACTATATTGAACTCAAAATCACTATTAATCTTGATTAGTACTTGGAGGCACAGCTACATAAACAGTTGTATCACGTGTTTATTCCAATTTTATTATAAAAATAAAACTAATAATTATGTTTTAAATAATAGTAGTATCATTGGGTTATTCATTATTACGTCATCAGTAATCAGTAAAAATGTAAATTCAATCCAGATCCTACCTATTTTATCCTAACTACGTATAAAATACACATAAAATTCAAAACAACTATCCATCTAATTTTGGTTTCGGATCTGGAAGTTTGGATATCCTAAATATACTTGAATATTTACATCCAAAAATTTGAACCGACTCGGATACTAGAAATGTCAGATCCGACCTATTTTTATGTCAACTTTTCCTCCAGCTACATTATGGCTTCAAACACTAATATCTCACTAAATGCTAAGTCGATGAACTCCATTTTACTCTTTAATTAATCATAAATATTTATATTTTCATATTTAGTAAAAATAAACTGAGAATTTATGCTTATATTTTATATTATGAAGAAAAGGAATGTTTACTCAGAGGTTTTACCTAAATACAGTAGATGTGTCACAAATTAGGATTGGCCAAAGGACTTACCACTCTCAAGGATCCATAGTGTTGATCTCATTGAAACTTGCTAAAAGGTTGAAATATATCAACTTTCCTGCGTTCCAATTGTTATAAAAAATTTATTAATTATACCAATAATTATTAATGTTGGAAATGAACTCTTTTGGCGTTATAACAATTGAAAATAGATTTGTTAGTTTTCTATACGTAATTCGTTGGTGTCAACGTACCTAATTAAAAGTTTTGTTTTACATAGTTTTGAAAATTAAATCAGATAGTTGACGTCCCCAATGGCTGCCTGCTAGGTTGGGACAGGGGGGGTGTTGTTTTTTCGATTTTGAAAAAAAAATTGAAAATTAATTTTTTTGAAAAATATTAAATCGTCTGGAAATTTTTTTTTCAAAAATTCATAGTTCTCCACACAAAAAAAATTTTTAGAAAAAATTTGAAATATTAAACTTTTTATAAAAGAATTTAATTACTAAAATTTAAATTATTATTATTATTTTTTTTTTTTGAAAAAACTCAAAAATTCACAGTTGTATTATAAAAATTATTTTTTTGGAAAAAAAAATTCAAAATCCACAGCTTTTCACAAGATATTCACTTTTTGGATAGCAATTATTCAATATATTTACAGTTGTTCTCAAAAAGTTAAAAACATTAAATTTTTGAAAGAAAAATTTAAAAAATCCATATCTATTCAAAAAAAAATTAAATTATTTCGAAAAATAAATAAAAGTAAAATTTTTGGATTCTTTTTTTTTTTTAATTAAATAAAATTTCAAATGTTATGTTTTTTGAAGAAAAAATTCAAAAATTAAATTTTCTACAAAGAAGGGAAAATTCCTTTATCTTTTTTTTTTTTTTTTTTTTGGGGGGTTAGACCCTGAGGACACCCCTGTCCCACATTGTCCATACAATTTAACTTCTATATTTTCATACTCAGGGACATTTTCTGTTTATTTTTGTTTCTCTTGAAATTAATTTTCATTAAGAGGATTTCGATGGATAGTTATTTTAAACAAAACTATGCAAAATATTATTAGTAACATATTTTGAGTAACGTTGTGAATAGTTGGTTGATTAAGTAATTAGTGATTTTCGATACTATTATGGTCTTAAAGATGTTGGGTTTTCCGAAACAAATCCAGTTCCAATTACTCACTTTTACAAATTGTACCAATTTAATTTTTTTTGCATAACACTGGATCTGATAAGAATGTTATCTCTTTAGCATTGTTATTAATGGAGTTATTTGTGTTCAAAGAATTTTTCAAATTTAAAACTATGAAAATGAATTTAAAAAAATGTTTTGTTGTATATATTGGAAATATAAGCAATTATGGATTTATATAAATGACTCGAATAAAAAATTGTTTGCTCAAATGCAATTACTTTGTATTTATAAATATTCTGTCAAATTATTTTTTGGCACTATTTTCGATGGACGTTCCTGTCAATACTCCAACTGTCAATACTAATGACTGACTCTACTTTAAAAAAAAAAAACACTTTTAAAATCATCCCTCTAGAATGAAACCCCAAATAAGACTTACCAATAAAAAAATAGACAATTCGATACAACTCTTAAAAACGTCCATGGTATAGGCTCACCTTAATAAATAAATCCTTTCAAACAACTCATTACTCATGCTTTGTTCAAGATGTGACAATCCTTTAACAATGAAAAATTTTAGGGTTATCAGAGGCGTCTGCAGGATTGAGGAATTTTCATTTCTACTAGAAAATTTAATATTTGATTTTTTTTTCATTTTTTAAAAATTTGATATTTATCTTAATTTCTGTCCAAAGAATTTAATATTTATCTTAATTTCTGTCCCAAAAATTAATATTTGATTTTTTTTATAAAAATTTGATATTTATCTTAATTTCTGTCTTAATATTTATCTTAATTTCTGTCCCAAAATTTAATATTTGATTCTTTTTCAAAAAATTTGATATTTGTCTTAATTTCTGTCCAAAAAATTTAATATTTGATATTAAACTTAATTTTTGGAAGTTTTTGCCTCAAAAAATTATATTTTCTGAAAATAGCCATGAATTTGTTAAATATTTATCTAGAAAATTTTATATTTGAAATATTTTGGTAAAAAAATTTAATTTGTTGTGAACAGCTATAGATTTAAGATTTTTTTCCCACAAAATGTAATATTGGAATTTTTTTTTTCCAAAAAATTAATTTTTTTGTGAATAACTGGAGATTTTTGAAATTTTTTCACTTAAATTTAATTTTCTAATTTTTCTCCTGAAAATTTAACTTTTTGTGAATATCCATGATTTTTTGAAATTTATTTCCAAAAAATGTAGGTTTTTGAAATTTTTTTTCAACAAGTTTAATGTGTTGTGAACAGCTATTGATTTAAGATTTTTTTCCACAAAATTTAATATTGGAATTTTTTTCCAAGAAATTTATTTTTTTGTGAATAACTGGAGATTTTTGAAATTTTTTCCCTTAAATTTAATTTCTTTAAAAATCAAGCCCCCTTTCAAAAATAAAGTCCTGCGGACGCCCTGCAACATATCCATGCTCAAAGCCTTCATTCGAGTACAATATGTTTCAAAAGAGATACTTAAGTCCGCTTTTGTACTAATTGTTTTGAATTCATTTGTAGGTACACCTCATCATTGACAAAATATTTTTTGCATAAGAAGCACACCCTAAACTAGGTGGAAACAAAAATCATTTACAGAGGCAAAACAGTGAACAACGTATCTTTAAAGTTGAATTCATGCAAGTACCCGAAAAGGGAAAACTCACAAGTCATTCATTCTTACATACGGCTCTAATGCCAACTATTTATCATCTCCCTTGTGCTTGAATATGTAATCATACATAACTTGTAGTTACGGGGGTTCTAAGAAATCTACAATAAAGAAATCACATGGATAATGTTATGCAATAGCCAATAGGAATACCAAATCAAGTTTATTGTTATGCTTTGTTAAGAGGCTATTGTATTACGGATTCAGTAATCAAAAGAAGAAAGTAATTAAAATAGATTATGGAAAGTAATAATGGATAGTTTTACAGATATTGAGCAACCACCGAGCATCAATAAACATGATATCTTTGCCTTGTTGTCTTTATATATGAGTGGGCCTACCTACCTGTCCCATCTATTTAATTTTTATAGCAATCAATTTATAACAATTGTATGACCATTTATCTTGAACAAATATAAAAACAATAAAAGCTCTTTACTGATATTAGAACTGTCTTTTATTATATACTATACATAGGTAGCCATGTATCTCAAGCACTTGCTGTTTTTGATTTTTTTAAATCGAACGAAAAATGTTAAAGCAGCAAGATTCAAGGCTTAGGCATCAACTTTTCTTCGTGCGGAACTACAGGATATTTTCTTGGTTTCATGGACTTTTTTATAATGAAACCGGTTTGTGGTATGCAATTGGTTGATACCCTTCGTAAACGGACAAAATGGGCGTGTAGCCAACTATATTTGGGCAAATATTGATCACGTGGTCTTATTTTACGTGATTGCCTCTCAAGCTTCGAGCGGAACATTAGTAATAGGCCGTTTATTTGATCAATTATTAGTAGGAATGAAAGTTTTGTAGAACACAAGGAGAAGGCGGGAGCAAGGCTTATGGTATTACTGAATTAAGATCCTTGTTAGATCAGTTGCCTATTATACAACTGGAGGGGGTGAGGGGTGGGGGATAAAATAAATTACTACTGTAAGAGGAGCTTCTTCTTCGTTTAAAAAGTGCATAAGTTGGGAGAAAAACATCAAAAGATAATTTTTAAACATATTGGTAGTTACATAAATACGCAAACTATTTGTGGCAAATAATTAAATGTGTAATAAAATTCGTATAACGTATTTTTTTTGAGAATTATATAATAGATGATTATTCTGGTATAAAGTTTAATATAATTACTAAATATAACCGCCATGAGCTGCTATGACACCCTCCAAGCGCCCGCGGAAGGCCTTGCACACATTGATAATGTAATGGTCTTCCATGGCTGCCCATTGCTCATTGACGCTGGCCTTCAATTAGTTCAAATTCGGGTGGTGGGTAGCACAGGCCTTTTTCTCAATTTGCCACCACACACTGTAATCAAAGGGATTCAAATCAGATGATTGAGGTGACCAAATGTCTTTGTTCCAAAATGGCATGTTGGCAGCGAGCCAATCCTGAGTCATTACAGACGTATGGGCAGGTGCCCCATCCTGCTGGAAGATAAAGGGCCTCCATTAGAGATCTTGAAGGCCTATGGAAGGACCTTGTCCTTCAAAATCTCAAAGTAGATAGACCTACCGGCGCGGAGGAGAGTGGCAACCATATGACGTTTGGCCTCGTCATTCATCGTAAACGGCTTTGTTTGATGCGAGTAAGAAAAACAAAAACAAAGCCAAAAGATTTACCGAGCTACTTGTGCTGGAATTTTTTATTTTTGGTCACGGAACCTCGAGATATAAGCGTTTAAAAACTAGTCCGCGTATTTTTCCAACTACCAGTATATATATTTTTTAATCTTTTTTTAATTAAACCAAAAATAGGCGGGAATTCATCATGAGCAGAGAAAGATGTTAACATTACTATAATCTACAGTATACAAGTTAAAATGGCAGACTTTTTGATTAAGAACAAATAGGCTAAACTTTTGAAAGAAAAAAAAGGAGTCTACAGTATTGAGGCTTTATCACAGACTTATTTATTGATATATCGTTTTATTTTTCAAAATAATTTCCTTTGGCTTCTACCTTGACCTCCAGCCTGAGCCTAAAGGTAGTGAAGTACTTATTGATGAAGTCCTCGGACATGTCCACCCACTGCTACTCGACAGAGACCTTGAGGTCATCGAAATTCCGGTGAGAGGTAGCACAGGCTCTCTTCTATTGATGTCAATGGCATAGTCGAGGGGGAACAGACCAGTGAGGAGGGTGGACAAAATGACGTGTATACTTTAATAAAGTTAACAGTTTATGGCCTCTCTAGACCCAATTGGCCTTAGTTGATGTTGAAAACCGTTGTCAATGTCGTCGTACATAAGAGTCCATCTTCAAATCCTTCATATATCTCTTCATAGTCTAATAAATGACATTGAGACCCTTGGCATGATGCATAATTTCTGTTTTTAATAGATACTCCATGGAGAGGCTTTGTTCGCATATATTCTATTATTACTAAGTGGATTAATTATTTAATTAATGGTAAGTAATGTGTTATTGTAAATCTCTTTTACCTAGTATGTAATCCTCTTGTTCCAGGAGCACCGTACTACCTTCTTGTTCTCTTTGTCACTCACTTTGTCATGGATCAAATCAAATATCCTTTGCCTTTTCGCCTCCATGATGACAAATATTAATATTTGAAGGTTTGTTTTTTATTGTTTATTAACTTGAAAAGTAGTTACTGTTAATAACGCAATCTAGTCTTTTAAAATATTAAGCCTAAAGAAATACAGATTAATTTAAATTTAAGTCCACGATTTTACCTTGCACATTTTATCAAAGAAAACAGAGCACAATTTTTCCTTTTCTATTTTTTTTTTCTAATTAAAGGATATAAACCATTTCCTCTTCTGTGGACGTCCATGCTTAAGTATTTTTTTGACTTAATTAATCTTATTTCATCTTAATGAGTTATTAATATGTACCCAAATAGACGCCCAAACAAATTGTAAATTGTATTACAGTTTTACATGCCATCAAACAATAAATACATATTTCTTTAATCGATTCACATATTATAACGATTAGGGCACAAGACGTCAACAAACATAAATATTGTATAGGAATGTTTTTAAAATGTAAATATAATTAATTAATGGTATTTTAGTACTATGAAAGGATTGGCATCGCCCGTCGGAAAAGTAAATATGATAAAATGTATGAAGCCATTAACTAAAAGATCTCGTCAAAATACACTTTTTGAGTTATTCTTCCCAAATAAGACATAATCAATAGTAGAGCTGTATAAATGATGACCTACTGGAAAATTGATATTGGGATTCCTGACAATTTGAAGGATGTTTAGGGAGAACAGCAGCTTGGCTGTTATGACGTTCCATTAAATTAGTTGGAAGTAACTATGACGTTTCATCTGATCAGCAGCTAACAGCTATGAGATGAAGAAATTAACACAAATCCCTCTTAGATCGAACAATGACATAGGTAGGAATTACGCGGATGTCGATCCCTAATTATTCTAAGCAATAACTCCGACATAGGCATTGACTCCGACTCCACAACCCTATTTGTAACTACACTACCCCGTGGTCGTTTTGGTATTCCTGAATAAAGAATATATAACTAAAAAGTAATCAGTAGAGTCTGAAAGACGAAGAGTAGGACTGAGGATATGGTGTGAAAAATATAAGTGCAAGTCTTGGTTGGACTAGAAGTAGAATTGATATGATATCAAAGATGAAATTAATAATTACAAATATAGGAAATTAAACTGGGGGAACAATGGTTTAAAATATCGCTTATAAAAAAACTGCACCATCCTCCTTGAGAGCTTGACATGGACTCATAAGGAGTGATATAAAAAATTTAGCTGGTTCGGTTTTTTTTTGTTGGAATTGGTAAACAGAAGAATGAATTTTCTTTTCCTGTCATTATTATTTAACTCTTTAGTAGTGAACTTCCTTTCCTACTAAATTCAAACCCTGATAGGACATTTATTTGTGCTCACAAACGATGGATATTAAACTTGAAGGTTTGTAGTGGAGTTATAACTGTAAGTTATTTTTGGACTTTGAGGATCGACATCATAATAATTCTTCGGAATGTCCTTGTTTATTTCCTTATCCCTTGTTACAGCTGATTATAGCTGATCTCCTCCACAACATTCCTCAAATTGTCTGGGTTACCATACTGATTATTTTTAAATAAGGGTTTATTTATATTGCTTATTATGTACATACAGAATTAAAACAATATCAAATGTTAGGAAGAATTGCGTTACTAAAAAAATATAATTAAGCATTATATCTTAAAATTAGACTACCTAACCTATAAGACCTTACAAAAATGCGAGTATTGACTAACTAATGAATAATAACAAAGATAAAATAATGTAAAACTGGTGAAATTTAAAACGTTGACCTCTTAATAAAATGTTCATATCGTTGGACGATCCTCCTTTTCAACGTCGAATAGTATCTGAGGGAGTTAGAAATATGATTACTAATCACCTCAAGGGCGTATACCCAGGAGATACCATCCATGTTTGGAATTTTGAAATAAAAAACAGAATATCTCCGGGAGGCAGACATAATTATTGACCTAAAATCTTAGTTGCAATTATTTTCAGCCTTAGTTATTGTGATGCGATGAGAGCATCGGCACGGAACAAAGCAAAATGCAGGGCTTGACTTTTGGGTAACGATTTTTTGGATGAAAGACCGAATAAAATTAAAACTTTAATTTCCCCCATGTTGTTCTTAGTCGTTTCTACGTTCAATGATAAGAACTCATTAAGTAATCCCACCAAAGGAAAATCAACGAAAGAAGTAATTTGTTGATTGTTTTTTTTTTTCATATACACAGGATTTTCATAACTGCTAATAAGCGCATATTGATTACTCCTTCATTATTGAATGACATATTCTAGGAAATGTCGGTTCAAAGAGAAGTATTAAACTTTGCCTTGAGCAATGGAGGGATTTATCTATCCAAAAGGGATTTTACCTACAAATAACTAATTAATTAATTGATATTTATTCTTAGTATGTATCTTCAATTTTCAACTTATTTATGGTTGAAGAAGGAACGTTGTAAGTAAGCAATATCAATGACAAGAAATAAATCACAGGGTCAAGCATTTGAGAAAAAAAAATGCATTATATTAACCAAAATAAGTATTTTCACATCGTCAATTAAATGTTTCATTTTCAAGAGTGTCAAATGGCCGTGCAGGTTCAATTATATTTGCATCAAATGGACAGAAACGACAAAAGATGTTGTATACAAGGAGGTCTTACAATAGAAATTTACCTATTATAGTTTATAATAAACCGTTTTAGTTTAGAATTTTAACGTAAATAAGCTAAATCTTTTTAATTTTTCATTGGCTATCTTTAAAATAGCGTGTTTCTGCTAGTATTCTATTAATATCTTTTATTCCACTCCTATACAGGTTTAATACATTGAATTAGAAACATGCAAAGAAACCTTCATAGTAATTACATTAATTACGAAACGAATGCAGCTATTATATAGTTTTTTTTCAAATATGTATTCATAATCAAATTTGAAAATGAAAAGGGAGTTAGCTTAACATAAATGCGATTCATTTTCTGACAGTGAAATTCCTGTTCCTTTATTTGTGGATAATTATTTTTCAAGATTATTTCGAACAATGTATTTGGGCATAAAGTCCTACGTATTATATATACCAGAATTAACTAACTGGGTAGCAAGATATGGCCCTTTTTAAAATCCTAACCACTAGATGGCGCTCACATACTGAAAAACTTTAATCAATAATCCTTCGTTGTGCCCCAAAGATATGTCGTACGAAACATAAAAACATTCAAAATCATTGCTTATTCTTAGTTTTACACTGATTATAACATCAAAATTCAAGCTCCTCAATCCGAATAAAAAAATCATACGAAAAAAAGATCCTACTTCTATACTAAGTATGCCCTCTAAAATCAGTGATTAAAGTTTTTCAGTATGAGAGAGCCACGTAGTGGTTAAGATTTTAAAGCAAACCAAACCCTCACAGACTGTGGCTTCTGCACTCTGTGGTGTCCATGGTTTTCCCAGCTCACCTTTTTTGGCCTTAATCCGATCATTTTGGGAGTTAAGAGCCTGTTCCATAGTGAAAATCTTTTCATTACTGAATACAATGTTGGGACCCGTGCAGTTCACGGATTCTGAAAAATGACATTGCTCCTCTCAAGTCTTTTAGGCTTGACCTTGCTTGACAGGTTCTGTTGCCTCTTCAATTTGTTGGGATACATTCCAAAATAATCTTGGATAAGGCTTTTTGATTGTTGTTGGACCCATGTTGAAATTCTTAGCTATCTTGGTGAAGTTCCTCCTGGGATTTTTTGCAATCCTTGCCTTGACGACTACGTGCATTCTTTTTACCTTGCTCTGCCTGATCTGGTCCTGTCCTTGATAGATTGAGTCTCTGCGTACCTCTCAATGGTTGTTTTGAGGAGCATGGGATTGACCTCCATGCTTTTCAGGTTCCTTTAGATGGCTGGTCGAGATTCAGGTACTCCTTGATATACCCTCTCTCTTGGCTTCCATAATAGTTTATAAAACTGTTATTTTATTCGAAACTGTTTGCTCTAGTTTCGACCCAACTAAAGTTTAAACATAATATCTTGCAACTTTACTTATAATTAAATTATATCAAGTTAATTTTACAGGACTTTCCGTGGACCATGTATATATATATATAATCCTGTAGTGCTCCTGTTAATGAAGAAGGTTCTACTCTTTATAGCAGAAATTATTTTATCATATAATTTTGTGGTACCATATGTATCGCTCCCGCCTTCTCCTTGATCACTTTTTTCATTTTACATATGTCAACTCTAACCATAGGCACACAACATATCCTCCGGGATATCCCTCCATGTATGAAAAGAAAACTCCCTGCCATTTTATTAATCGTACTCCTGCAACCAAAAAAAACAAAAAACACTCGTAAATAATTTAGAGTACATTTAATTGTATGATAAACTAATTTAAAACAGCCCTGTATATATGAAGTAAAAAAATTAATTGGAATTTTCTGCTTTACTTGATTTTTCCTCCATATTATTTTTGTGTTAGTACATCACATATCTTAGTTACTTTTGACAAATTCAATGAAATATTTACACGATAAACACCCTGCTTATCGTAGAAACAGATCATATTATCTACTTACATACATGGAATGTGAAATAATACTATGTCACTCCTTAGTTTCGATTTCAAAAAATATGTTTGTACAGATCCATATAAGGACGTCATCGTGTATCAAGAAGCCGATTCATTAAAATAAAATTTGTTTAGGGATTATATTATGGAGTCCACTTAATATGATAAGAGCTTCAATATATCAGTGCTTATGTTACATCCATAAAGAGATGCTTTCGACAGAAATTCAATTTTGGTTCTTTGGAAGTTCCTTTTTGTTCAGTATAAATAAGTTACCTTGGGCAAATAATATTACATGTAAAATGGGACATGCACTCTTTCTTTTTCTTTGCCTTTTTTACCCTTAGTAGTTAAAACTAAGGGTAAATTTTTAAACAGGAATAATCCACTGGGTACCCAATCTAACTATGCCGCCATTTTGGCAAGCTCTCCTGGGCAAATGCAGGCATTCAATTGACAAATTCACAGTATGGAGATGCATATTTTTTAAATAGATCGTTGTTTTTTTAAATGATACATTGAATATTTTTCTATAATATCAGCTATGATATCTTCATCACTATGTATTATGAATAAGTTATAAAGGTCTAAAAATCAGTGTCATTTTACAAAAATTATCCCACCCCACCCTAATTATTCCCCTCTGATATCAATAAAAAGTAGATGAACATATCGTGTGTGAAAAGTCTTTGATTGGGCTTTAAATAACCATGTACAATAGATCAGAATTAGGTTGTACAGGAAAATCTTAAAAATACTTTTTATTAACACATTATGAAGAGTGTTATTTATAAATTGGATTTACTTACACCATCTTCAATCACAGACTCCAGTCGAGGTGGGAAGGCAGTCCATACTTTAGTATGTCCTAGACCTCCTCCTCCAATGTGACTCTACAGAGGCTTTGAGGTAAGGATGTTGCTGTGGGGACTCAACAGGCTTTGGCCCCTCAATGTATAACCATATCGAAAAATTCACAGGATTAAGATCAAACAAAAGTTATTAGGAACCGAAATTCATATTTTTCAAGTGTGTTTTTTTTATTAGTCTACCACTTCTGGGCAAATTTCTATAGGGACGTCCTCAGGGCGTGAGCTGTAAGGACTGTAGCAAATTTATTATTTAAAATAAAGATAAAATAATATTTGAAATAAAAAAATTTAATATTTAAAAATTTTTTTTTTCACACAAAATTTAATTTTCAAAATTTGTAAAAAGAAAATAATATATGTTTTTTTTTTAATTATAATTTTTGGGTTTTTTCCCGAAAAAAATCACCCCCCCCAAAAAAAAAAAAAAATATATATATTTATAATCTCGTGAACGTCACTGATTCCTGAGGTTTTATCCATCCTCCACAAGCTTTCTGTTTTTGTAAACTGTGCTGAAGGTTAACCTTCAGCCTCTGAACAATGACAGAGTTGCTATGGTCGCCAACGACCAATGTGGCAATCTCTAACCTTTTTGATTCCATTATCATCAATTATTTACATATGAAAATGATACCACTCTTTTTCGTTAAATAAGGAATCCAGTTTAGCTCATATAAATGAAAAAAATGGATTGGAACTTTACGCAAACCTCTTAATTCGTCGTGTGTGGTCAAATACTTTTAGAACGCCTCGTAGGTTGTCTCAAAAATGCCTTCCTTCTTTTGAGCTAAAAGTGTTGCATTGTAGTAATCCATTAATCATTGTGGGATTATGAAATGGAAGAAGAATGAAGGGATTGTTCTACGCTTATATAAGAAGAGCTTATCCTTGTGCGAATTATTATTCCACATAGAAGGTTGATATAAATGAAGAATATTCCAAAATGACCGGGGGACTAATCACTTCATAAGAAGGAATAAGTTACGTCAATTAAAAGTATGCATATTCCTGTGAGAATATTCAAAAAAATATTTTACACCTATAGTTATTGCAAATGAGTTAGTCCTTTAGCATATAATGTATCTTCGTCGTATCGATATTTTTCCCTTTTAATTTTAATAATGGCAACATACCAAACCTGTTAATGTGAATTACAGCAATCCCTTTTTTAATCGATAGCACAAACATCATCATATATATCCCTCCGGCGATCGAATATTATATATTTTGGAGATAATGAAAATTGTAACTTATTTCATACCGAATTATACCATTAGATCTATACTACATGACCATTATTAGCATAGATGAAAATCTTTATTACTAAAATATAGTTTTACCACTGGGTATTTATAATAGGATCAATTATTGCTTCCTTCGATGAAAAAGGATGTTGCCCAACGAAAATGAGGGTATTTTATTATGTGACCATGAGGTACAACTTGATTATAGAATGAATGGATACAATTTGACTAAATTGAGTGAAAAATCTGTTCTTTTTACAAAAAAGGAACATGATTTAACTTTTGGACCCATCGAGCGACTAAAAAATAATTTATGAAAGTCTGAGCGTATGAAAAGAAGTCACCAGATGCACTGTATATGATGAAGTTATAACTATTTTCGATTATAAGAAGAAAAATGATAGTCGAACACTTTCATTGAATAGGAATAGAGTGGAAAAAGAGTTTATAGGAAATAATTCCAACTTTTCTTTATGTCATACATACTCCATAAAAATTTCATATTTACTCAATAATGATCGTAAAAATATGTTTGTACGGATTTAACTTTGATTGATTTAATGGCGAAGAAGTTGTTGTTGTAATACAAAGAAATTAACAAAATTCCTCAGAAATATTAATTATGTAATAATAAAGCTTTTTCAGTAATGCATTCACAACTTGAACCAAATCTAGTAAATATTTTTGATTAATAAAATGTACTATAATATATATAGTTGTATTCCAGACATAGTCTTCATTAAAAAATTAACCAAAGTAAAAATCAGGAACATTAATATACATAATTAATATTATGTATATTAATTTATTAATTATTTAACGTAATCAAAATAATAATGAGGAAATGTGATAAGATTCCATTCTCAATAAGCTGAGGAATTGCAATAACTTTCAGATATTCCAATATAAGTCTACCAAGTTAAGAAATCACTTATATTTTTTACTAAACAAATAATCACTTAACAGTTCCCAACCAACATTTGTATCTAATAGCAGAATAGAAAATGTTATGTAAATCGAAATATTGAGAAAGGAGAGGCACATTATGAGTTCTTGGGCCAGAAGATCATGTTGCTACTCATCTACTCTTGTATAGTATTAGCAGTATGGGCTAGAGCTCCGTCCTGCTGAAATACGTATGTGGCCTTCATTATGTTCTTAGTGATCTATGGGACCACATTTTCCTTCAACACCATCAAGTAGTCGGCTGCGGGTAATCGGTAATCAACAGGAAACCATATTGGATGCATTTTCTCTCCTGTGATGTCACAACCCCCAACATCATTACAAAGATCAGATGTTTGGTCTTGGTGACTATTCTGATGCTGCCGATAGCCTTGCCAAAGCATACCACCCCATCCTTTTGTTTGTTGTAGACGGGGTCAACAGTAAAGGTCTTTTCCTCAGAGAAAAGGATTACCCGGATGCTGTTGTGCTTCAGTTAATTCAAGAGTTGTTGACATCGCTGAAGACGGAATTCTTTTTGACGTTCGGACAGGGATGGCCTCTCAATTCTTCAAAGCGACCTTCCTCTATCCTTTCGGATGGCCTTGCCCACAATAGACCGATGCATCTGCCTCTGCGTATCGTACTCTGACCTCTTTATCGTTGGGTTGACCTTAAAGGCCTCCATGATGTCTTTAGGCTTCACTTTGGTGGGTATTCCACTCTTGGGTTTGTGCTTAAGGTTGTTCTCATCTGCCAAATGATTTCTGATCCAACATACTGTGGCCTTCATGATTTCCGAGGTGGTCCTTCCTGTGCGGATGAAATTAACTATGATGACTCTTCTTGCCTACATCGGAAAATATAAATAATTTTTGTTAACCACATGTAAATCAATCAAAGGCTTAGAATCTAAGATGTTCAAAATTAATCGGAACTTTAAGATTTAATGAGCAACACTTATTCAAAACTGTATTTTTAGAATGTCTTATTACTTTTTCTACGTCTAGTATATAATTGACCCCTAAGGTATGCACTTATATATACATATTTTGTAGAAACTGCGATTTTGTAGAAGATATAACATGTAAAAGCAGATTTTAAAAATTGCAACCCTAAAATGAGATGCAACATTTTAAATATTATATTTATGATACATTTTCAGTACTTATGAAAAAGATGATACAATCATTGGATTAGATAATTATATATTGAAGGAGTAATACTTTATATATGTATATACTGAATTTGATTGTTCCTATTTTGAGTTTGACTATTACCATATTGAATTGGACTATTCCGTGTTGAACTGGACTATTGCCATTTTGAATTGGACTTTTCCATTTTGAATCGGACTATTCTCATTTTGAATTGGATTATTTTCATTTTGAATTGGATTATTCTCATTTTGAATTGGATTATTCTCATATTAAATTGGAAATGGTATAGACATGTTTATTAACATTATATATAATTTAATCCCCTATGAGTCGCAACCCATTTATATTCAAGTCTGACTCGAGTCACAAGTAATTATTTCGCCATGTCAAGTCACGAGTCACAAGCCGTTAGATTAATGACTAAAGTCCAAGTCATGCGATTCGAGTCCACAGCTCTTCTTACAACTAGACGTTTTTTTCGCTACGGTATCTGAGGATATCATCAATTATAACTAACTAAGCAAAATTCATGAATTCACAAAGTGAATTATGAGTAGTGATAGATATAACAAAAACCTCATATTACAATGCCCTGTCTGTATTTATTCAGCCCAAACAGGCACAAGCGTTCAGCTTGGTAGGTAATTCACTCCCAAGCTTGAAATACATAAGGTAATAATGATAGAATATCCTATTATTTAAATGCAGAGAGGGAAACTATTCCCGCTCCAAATTAACGGGAAAAGGTTACACCTTTGAAGACCGTAATGCTTCCCAAAAGTCACTAATTATATCTTCTAATAAGGGTGAGTTGGAAGAATTAAAGACAATGCTTCAATGCACCCCAAATGATGTCAAATCTTCTTTGTTAGGAGAACTGTTCGTTGAATCCCCAAAATGCTACTATTTCCCTCGCATTGGTCACATCGGGACAAAATACTTTGAGATGAACTAGCTAGAATCTATAATCACTATGAAGATGAATTGTTTAATGCATTATTGACCCAAGGTTGGAACATTTCTGGTGGTACGTACAGCGAGGACATACTCCTAAAAGCGGAGATGTCTGGTCAATCTATTATTAATCACTATTATATAAAGTAGATTTCAAAAATAAGTCTGTATTTTGGAGTGCTAAGCTCAATTTTTTCAGCTTATTTTTCCAACCAAGACTAAACATAGGCTTTTATATAAATTTTATCTATGATGTAGGGGGTGGGGTAACTTACATGGGTCACGAAGAAAAATAATAAAATTATGTCAGTAGCTTGCAGTGGCTTCCTCAAGATTATATATATATATATGTATTATTATTTTATTTATTATTATTATTTTTTTTTTTTTTGGGGGGTTAGTTTTTTTGAACTTATTTACTAAAAAAATCCAAAAATTAAATTTTTTTGGAAAAAAAACTTCAAAAATTCACAGTTGTTCATAAAAATTTACTTTTTGGGAAAAAATTTTAAAAAGTACATTTTTTCGAAAAAAATTACAAAAATCTACAGCTTTTCACAAGACTTAAATATTTAGAAAAAAATTTTCAAATATTACATTTTTCCGAAAAAAATTTCAAGGATCCATTTCCATTCACAGAAAGTTAAATGGTTCGGAACTAAATTTAATTTTTAGGAGAAAAATTACGAATATTAAATGTTTTGGAAAAAAAAAATAAGGATACAAATTTCTAATATTAATTTGTTTGGAAAAAAAATTCAAAAATTCATTCTATTTTTATCCTGACCCCAAAAATTTTTTAGTGAAAAAACAAAAATTCCTTTATTGGGGAAGGGTACATCCCCTCTAGTGGACCCCCTGCAGACACCTTTAGCTAGACATATGGAACAATCTGAATTAAGGCCCTTGAGAATATCATCTACTTGTTATATGAGTTTGGTGTGAAAAATTAATTACTGCTATAAAGAGGAGAACCTTTTATATTTAAAATAGTATTAGTGCTCCAAGACTATTTCAAACTAATAATTGAAAAAAATGCAACATAGAGTATGCACTACAACCATTAAGCCATTTTGCCTCAAAGATATTTCGACTTAATATATAAATAAACGAGGTTTATACGTCCTTAGCGTTAATTTCTGGTTGAAATTGATGTTCATTTTGAATTTAAAAAATCAAAATATGCAATATTAAGCAACATGAAATGCATTAAATGTTTGTTTTCTGTTAAAATAATGATGGAATTATGTTCTTGCCTCATATTATGCTTGTTCGTCAATCTATGAGTATTTTCTAGTATGAATAATCCTTCATGTCTAATGATAATTACTAACAGAGAAGTGATAAGCAATTCTTCTATTTGAATCGTTGTCGAGTTGTTGTTTTGTTTTTTAAATTTAATTTCCTTTAATTGATCAGATGGAGTTGCACTGATTATGTACAAATAAAAATAATAGAATTAAATTTACTCCATCTGACCTAGGAATCTTCTTTGAAGTCTATAAAAATCCAGTGTAGAATAGGAAATGGGCATGTTAAAAAAAAAAGAAACCAAAAATCAACATGGTACCCCTGACAATTTGTAGAATGTTTTGGAGGAGAGAAAGAATATCCCTCAGGATGTTTCATTAGATCAACTGTGACAAGAGAGGAAGGAGAAAACGATATAAAAAAGAACATTTGCTAGATTTACTCCGATGTAGATCGTCAATTCTACTCAGTGTCCAACAAGGACTTAGAATTATATCTCCACAAAAAATACTCATGGGTCTTTTATGAGCACGCACGAATGTTCAATCAGGTTGTCAATATAATTGCATTTATATTTAGGAAAGGATGTTCACCGGATTTTCATAACTGTACATATACAGAAAGAATATTTCCTTCTCTAGAAACGACCGGGGCATAAACCTACATAGTTGAGTTCAAGAGAATAATTTCTCCCAAACGCATTGTTTAGTTTGTTTCCTTACTATACTAATTGTGTTAACTATTTATTTTATCTCTGGTTCGAATTCATTAGCTAGTGAGATAGATTTTGTGGATGTTTGCATTGAAAGTTTGGGGTAGTTTCCATGATTGATAAAAAAACAAAAAAAAAAACAACCTTTATTGGGTTTTGTAGTAATACACATTACATATTTTGATTAAAAAATTCCAAGGGAACATCTATTTTAATTAAAAATAGCAAAACCGACGTGGAATTTTTATTATTTTTAAGGGTCATAAACACTTATATTATAGTATAAAAAATGTAGGTAGAGGAATTGAGTTATGTATAACATATGTACATAAAAAATTTATTATAAAATTAATCCCCTCCCAAAGAACCTTTCAATAGGTGCTGATACACGGCAATAAAAAAGTTCAAGTAATTAATAAAACATGAATAAATGCAATAAAACAAATAACAATAGAATATGACGAGAAACATGAGCATAAACAACACTATCCAACAAAATCACACTCTTTTTATGAACAAGAACAGCGTATGCTAAACTTAGTACGATTTGATCCCCTGATTCCAAATATGGCCTTATTTTTTCTTTCATAGCCTTGTGGCCTTCAGAAACAGGTTTTACATCTTTTGTTATTTTTGGCTATTTTTAATGTTCAAAGCTGTTTTAAGCCCTCAGTGTTGAAGATAAGGATAAATTATCTGAATATATTTTAAAGCCGAACGTTAAAAAATTTTAAAATCAATTTTAAAATGTCTGCATCACCCTTTTAAGTCAAATTATCTTTGTTTAAAGTAGAAAATTGGTGCTTTTTATTCAGAGAAACATAGCTTCAGGACAAATAGATTCAAAAAGTTTATAAATATCTCATTGAATAGCTGAAAATATGAACTTTGATTTAAAAAAATGTGCCTCTCCAAAAACGCTCTATATTGTTGTCAATTTGAGATAAGGTCACGACAATATTTCAAGGATATAACTCATTTTTCAATTGATTTCATAATAAAAGTCTATAAATATTCGTATGCCCCAACTACTCGAGATACAAACAAAGAGAGAGAAAAAGAAATTATATAGAAACAAAGAGAGAGAAAAAGAAATTATATAGAAACAAAGAGAGAGAAAAAGAAATTATATAGAAACAAAGAGAGAGAAAAAGAAATTATATAGAAACAAAGAGAGAGAAAAAGAATGATATATTATAAAATTTGTTATAACATTAAGCCTCAGCTCTCAAATTGTATAAATAAATTATTTCAATCTTCATGGACACAAGAGGACTCGTTGCATAGCCGTGGTGAGTAAGGGATTTCAAAAAATGGACATTCAAGGGAGTCCTCTGAGGAAATCCTTTTCTTTTTCTCTCTCTTTGTCTCTATCTTTTTTCTTCTTTTCTGTCTTTGTTTCTATCTCTTTTAGCCAGGTAGCTTGGTCATACGAATATTTATGACTTTTATTATGAGATCAGGTCAAAAATGAGTAAATATATTGTCGTGGCCTTATCTTAAATTGACAACGATATAGACCGTTTTTTGAGAGGCTCTTTTTTTCATATAAAGTGCATACTTTCACCTATCAAATGCAATACTTTTAAGCTTTTTGAATCTATTCGTTTTAAAGCTATGAGCTTCTGAACTGAAAGTACCTATTTTCTACTTTAAATAAAGATAACTCGAGTTAAACGTATGATGTCGACATTTTAAAAATGGTTTTAGAATTTTTTAACATTCGCCTTTAAAATATATTTACATAATTTATCCCTATCTTCAACACCGAGTGCATTAAACAGCTTTGAACCTTAAAAATAGTCAAACATAACAAAAAATGTATGCCATTTTTCTGAAGGCCACGAGGCTATGTTTGAAAAATAATGCCATATTTGGAATCAGGGGATCAAACTCTATTAAATAGAACATATAATATTTTGGTACCATTTTTGCTGTTGGACATTGTAATAAAACATTTAAAAAAATAACAACAACTAAACACCGAGACAAGAGTGTAAAATTCACATTATAAACAATTACTTCCCAAAAGTTTCGTAAGACCTAATAATTATTTTCAAAGTTTTCAAATATCTTGATGATATTCTGGGGTAGTATTGTGCCAAATCTGTTGATCTATCCAGACACCACTAAACCAATTGGGAGAATAGCAGTCTTATCTTTATTAATTTTTAGGCCAGATCTGTATGATTATTTCCCAAACACATTTAGTTGAACTACTATTTAATTTTATTTATTAAGACGAAATATCCTTCAAACTATTTCGATCAATTAATTTCAATATAACTAAAATGGATGCTCAGTTGAACGGTTTGTCAAAACCTGCATGTCCTGCCCCGCAGTCAGTACGATACCTCAAATTGAAAATTCTATCTAGCCCGATTACATGATGGTCTAACCTTGTATTTCTATAAGCCTTGGCTCTACTGAATTAAGATCCTTGTTAATATTAGCTGATTGTTAAATGCTTTAAGAGGGGGAGGGGAAGAATATGTATTACGGTAATAGAGAGAAGAACTTTCAATATTTATACATGGTGTGTCAAGATTTTTTTTATAATCCGTAGAAATAAAGATGTAGAAGTAGAAGTTGAGTGGACAGTATTTGATTCTAGAGCCTAAATTTTAAATTTTTGTTGGAAATACGGTCATTTGCTATCATGCGTTAGAGTAGTGGAGAAAGTGTATTTGTTTTCGAAAATAAATATTGACAAAATTTTTTTGGTAGAATACTTTATTCAATTATTAAATCGCAATTTCATTCTTGAGTGTTTATTGGTCCGATTTATACAAATCAGTAGACTGCTTCAACTTCTAATATACAAAAAAAATATTTTCATATATTGAAATTATTTTAAATTCTTTGAGCGCAAATAGCACGAAAGATAATGATGAAAGAGAGCCAAAAATGTTTAGGTACTATACGATCTAGTGTCGTACAAGAATTCTAAATTGGTGAAATTTGTCCAAGTTGAATAATTATAATCGCAAATATTTGGGAGCAACCAATATTTTCAAGACCTTTACAAAATTGACAAAAATTAATGATAAACCATTTTGACATCCAAACCTAAAAAATAAGACATTTTGTTAAATAAACTTTGCATCTTTTGTATTAAAAAATAACTCTTCTAAAACTCCTTTATGAAAAATTATATTAAAAAAATGAAAAAATCACTTGGTATTAAAATATAAAAGTTCGGTTTATTCAACAATGGGTCTGGGCCTGCATTTTTGAAAGTGTAAGTAAGCTTAAGTGTAAGCTTACTGAGAACAGCTGTGGATTTGTGATTTTTTCAAATTTCTTTTAAGAATAGCTATAGATTTTTGAAATTTATTTCATTTTTGAATTTTTTGTAGCAATTGTGAATTTTTGAAATTTATTATGAATAACCATGTATTTTAGAATTTTTTTTCCAAAAAAATATTTTTTGAAGCGGAAGAGAGGGTTTGCGTGTCCAATGTTATTATAAAAACAATTATAACAATAATTTATATGTCTGCTCTAATAGATATAACATTTGGTTATTTATTGTTTCGGCATCATTAATCAGTAAAAATTTAGCTTTAATCTCGATCTTATTTAATTTAATTCTGTACTTCATTATAAAAAACTTATAAAGTTTAATACAAGTATCCGTCATATTTTTTGTTTCACATTAGGATCCAGAAATTCGGTTACTCATAATTTTCTAGAGTATTCATGTCTCCAAGATCCAAACTGATCTGGATCCTAGAAAATATGAATCTGTCATATTTTTAACAAACTCATCTTAATATTGTTACTTTTCTATACGTTTTACCCGGCCCTTTGTATATTTAGGAGCCTATATATCGACATGGTTGGAAATAACTTTTTTGGTTCATACTGATATGCGTGAATGAAAAAAACTACGTAGGAATATAAATTATGCAAATATATAGGCATTTTTGAGTTCAATGGAATCAAAATTATCTATTAAACACGTCCTATTTCATATCCATCATTTTCCTTTATATTTTCTTTACATAACAAAGATATTTTTTGTAATTGGCTATGATTGAGCCTGCATTATAGTTTTTGTTTTTTTACTTGACTTGGCAAGGGAGACCTCTAATAAGCAAAATAAACAAAATAATTTACTCATTTGAACATCCAAAAAAATGTAAGCATGTAGTGTAGTAATCTCTCAGATTGGGAGGTATTTACTTGCTTAGTATGTGACTTAGACTAAAAGTACCCGACTTCATTTTATTGGTCAGATGGAGTTAAACTGATTAAGTATAAGTTAACATTCAGTTGAGTACATAAGCATTCTAGAACAAGGGTTTTCAGAGGGTGGAGGAACAAATCTCCTTCCTCAGTTAATACATGAATACCTGTCCAACTGCCTCTCACTTTTAAAACAAAATAACACATCAAGTTGCCTGATAACTCTTTATGTTTTCGTCAATGCGTGGTTGGTCTTAAAACATGCTCTTTTTGACGATATCAAATACGACGGTGGTCTGAAAGGTTTCCAACCTCAACAACAAGATGGTATCAATCGTAAATAAAAGCTAGTCACAACTATCGAGAAACTGTAAACACTTACTCACCAAAGTTACAGCCATTTTTGACGTGAAGTTGTTATGTGAGTGTGAATTTTAATTTATCAACATAGTATCCTTGTAATTTTACACATTTCTCCCAGCGTTGCTCCCATCTCTGTAAATTGTCTCATCTTTAACTTATCTGGGAGAAGTGTGTAGAGTTACAAGGAGACTATGTTGAAAAATAAAATTAATTTTTTTTCTCGCAAAAACCCTCACATCAACTCACTCAAACGACTATTACATAATAACTGCTCATCCAAAATGGCTGATACTTTAGGGAGTAACTGTCAACAGATGCTAGATAGATGTAAATAGTTTTTATTTACAATTGCTGCCATCTTGATGTTGAGGTTGGAAAATAAAAAAACCCCTATTCAGGTTGTGACTAAAAATACTTTTGCGCTCTTCCAATGTCATATTTTTAACGACTATACCTATATATTTTTTGTTTTACTATGAGAGAAAAAGTCAGTTATTTATGCATGACTAACTACATTGCGTAACCCGTAACCCAACCTATAAAAACATACGTTTTTTTCCAAATGAAATCGTTAAATGAAATTTTTCCATGGACATATTGATAAAGTAGTCAGAATGGATTTGCCAAATGGAATAATGTTTTGAATTAAACATATGTCTACCACTAATGGCACATAATATTTAAATGAAATATTATATAACGTAGATAGTTACTGAAAATCAATGATGAATGGCATTTCCGTCCAAAAAAGTTGGTTGAAGGTTGATTAACTGAATTAATTTTATCCTTGGGGTCATTGCAAATTTGCAAATGTTATCCTGGGAGCACAGCACAAAAAAGGTCAGGAACTGCTGTTATTGACTTTATTAGTATTTTTTTTTTTTTATTAATTACTCATTCAATATAAGTGATTTTGTTACCAAATACATTGAATAAAAGTTAAGTGCAAAGAGTTCCCTGCTCTTATCATTATTTTTCATAAATTCATTATTATAGATATTATTCCAACCTATAAAAACATTTTGATATTTTTTTTTGTCTAAAGCTACCCTATGGAGCAAAAAAAAGAAGAAAATAGTTTAATTTTATCTGTTTTTTTTTCTGAAAATATAAAACAAGGAAGAAGATAATAATAGGCGGATCATCAAATTTTTCGAAACTTTTTCTATTCTAAAGGACATGTTTTGGAAAAAAATAACTTTTAAAAACACTTTTTATTCGTTAAAAAAATGCCTATTAAAATTATTGAATTCAAATTAACTAGAAAATATCTCCTTAGTATCCATATTCACTAAGTTTCATAATTTGATAGAGATGTGCGACCTAAAGATGACCTCGTAGGACAATGAAATTTGGCATAAGTAATTTGAATTCCATATGACAACTTTTCCACTAAAGCAGTAATTGAAATTCGAAAAAGGTTGAAAATCAAACCGCTCTAGTGTACAGGCTGTTATTACTTGTGAAGTAGAATATCAAAAACAAAGCTAAATATAGTATTTAAACATATTACAAATTGGTTTTGAGTTGTCCTGTATTGATTTAACAGCAAACACGTTTTTTGTAATTCAGTCGTACTACTGCAATTTATATATACCAAAAAAAAAAGTTATCTGATAAATATTACTAATTTTTACTTTGCAATGATAAATTATTTAATGACTTTTTATCAACTCCAATTCCCTTATCCCCTACGGATTGACTTTTAAGACCTTTCGTGAGAAAGTATTCATTAATAGATTATACTAGTCACGAAGAGTGATTCACTCTGTGTGGCATAAAGAATATATATATATAGAGAGAGAGAAAAATCCCAAGAACGGAACTTGTAACTGAATAATAGAGGAACAGGTTCAAGCTACTCATTTTTGGTACCCATAGATAACATTTTGTACGTGTGCTGTTTCAAATATTTGTAAAGAAAGAGAAACTTTTTTTGACCTCTTATGACGTAACAAAGCATTGCCGTTTTTATGTGTATATTTGCAAAAATAAAGACCACTAACAACACAAAACCAAACTGATAGCAGTTATTATTACGCAACAGATTGTCAGATATGGATTTCTAAATCCCATTACGAGTATTCTACAATGTATGCCTCAGCATGATGAGAGAGAAAGAAGGTCGAAACAAATCTTTCAAAAGAGTCGTATTATGTTTTACGAATGATAATTTACAATGGTAATTATTTTTTCATCCGAGAGAAAACAGTTTCCAATGGCGTTAAATAAGAAAATCAGAATCACCAAAAAGTTACGTAACGAGTAAAAAAAGAAGAAAAGAAATAAATTTCATTTTCTTTATAGAAATAAAATAGGCGCGAATATTTTTTTCCTATTCGACTTGTGTGTGAATCCCCAAATAAAAACGTAACGAAAAAGTTAAAAAATTACATAATCGTAATATGGTTGAAAAAGTTTTAATTTAATTTAGAACAATGTCCACCCTATATACATGCGTTAAATAATCGTTAAAAGTGTTGTTTTCTCAGGAGGGTAACCTGAAAAATTTACAATCTCAACATGAAGATGGCGGCACTTGTAAATAAAAGCTAGTCACATCTATTAAGCATTTGTTGACAGTTACCCACCAAAGTTTCAGCTATATTGGAGGCACAGTTGTAATGCAACAGTATTTTGAGTAAGTTGATGTGAGTTATTTTTTGAAAATGGAAAAAATCCAGTATCACTCTGTTGGCACAGTATAAGTGCAATACATCCGAGTTTTTGGCTTGGATTAATTATGAAACTTGTATACACCAGTATACGCCCAAAACAAAAATACAAAAAAAGGGTTACAGAGATGGGAGCCTCGCTGGAAGAGGGTTGTAGTGTTCCAAGGAGACTACGTTGAAAAATTTCAGAAAAAAAGCTTTGTACGCTTGTTAGGCTTGAAAATTTTCAGATCACCATCATATATTAGTTTGTGTACAAATAGTATTACTCCCTGAATGCTAATACAGGAGTGCACGTCTAAAACTGAACACTCCTTTAAATTTTACGCCATGCACACATTCGTGATTTTATTGAGTTGAAACCGGCTTATACTTAGAGGCAAGGGTCTTGACTAGTTATAAATAAAACTCCAGCAAATTCTAAATACCAACAGTGAAACAACAGCCAATAATATGGAGAGACGTCGAGTCGCAATTTTGGATTTTTCCGATCGGGGAGAAACTCCCACTGAAATTGCCAAGGTTCTGAACTGCAGCCGCACCACCGTTTACAGCGTTGGGGCCACAGGGACTCATGAGGCGACCACAAGATCTAAACAAGGCCTCAAAGGTCAGACGAAAGGGTTGCTGCCGTGAAAAAGTATGTCGAGGACAAGAGAGGCAAGGTCAGCGTCCTCTCCAGGGAGTTCAACGTCAGCAGAAGGAACCCCTCGTCAAGCCCTCAAGCTGTAAAATTTAAAGGAGTTTGAGACGCGCACACCTGTATTATTACCTTCACAACGAATTAGAACGGAGGTTATGTTTTAGCCTCTGATGGTTTGTTGGTTAGTTACAGGGTTACGGGAAATGTCACAGATTGATTTTGATCAAACCTGGTACGAACATTATATATGGTAAATCTAAGAGGCCATTATATTTTTAGAGGTCAATGTCAAAGGTCAAGCTAACAAAAATATAAAAAAATGCATTATCGACCATAACTTTGCAACATATTGAGGTACAGAGCTTAAATCGGTGTCATTATGTAGGTTTAATAAAGATGGTTCATAGACAAGGGTTTGCACTCTATTAATTGCCCATTTCAGTTGTATTTGGGGTGTATGACAAATGGATGACGAAGGAATAAATATTTAAATTTTGTATGTATCAAACTGTTATACATTTTAGTTTTATGGTTATTATTTAATGTTGTAATATACGAATGGATAGATTTTGAGTTGGTCTAGAACAATGGTTCTCACATGGGGGTATGCGTACCCCTTGGCGTTGTTGGAGGCACTCCAAGGGGTATATTGAAAAAATATTTTACAAGTGGTAAATAAGTCAGGGGCCTCCTCAGAGTGTGGAGTGAAAGGGCCCCACCAAATTAAGGAATTTTTGTTTTTTTACTAGAAAATGTAATATTGGATTTTTTTTCCCCAAAAAATTAATAGTTGAAATTTAATTAAATTTTCTATGAATAGCTATGGATTTGTCAATTTTTCTCCAAAAAATATAATATTTGGAATTTTACTACAAAAAGTATAATATGTGAAATTTTTCTCCAAAATGTATTATCTGAATTTTTTCACCAAAAATTTATTATTTGAAATTTTTCCCCAAAAAATTAATTTTTTTTGTACAGCTGTGGATTTTAATTTTTTTTCCAAACAAAACTTACTTTTTTGAGAATGGATATGGATTTTTGAAATTTTGTTGAAAAAAATATGATTTTTGTGAATAGCTAAGTGTTTTGTAATTTTTTTCCGAAAATTTAATATTTTGTAATTTTTTTCCAAAAATTTAATATTTTGTAATTTTTTCCCAAAATATTTTAATTTTTGGAATTCTTTTGAAAAAAAAATCCAAAAAATAATCCTTCTCCAAATTGTATCTTGCAGACGGCTCTGTCACTGAAGCTAAAAATGCTTTGTGCTGGATGGGGTTACTTGGGTTAAATATATATTTTACAAGTGGTACATCACTAAAAAAAAGGTTGAGAATTCCTTTTCCTGAACATATCTAACAAATTATAGATTTTCAAGGTTATCCAGATTTTTTTCATCTATGAAAGATCTTTCTTTTATATTATGAAAATATCAATGATGTTGATCTCGAAAAAAAATAGAAATTCGGTATCTCATAATTTAACAGGAGTAGTAAAAAGAAATCCATTATGTTTACATTAAATGGTTTTAGTAATGTGTATCTCGTGTTGTGTAAGTGTTATTGGTTTACGCTAGATAGTCTGAGAAAGATAAGAAATCTTTATGGACAGCTTATAGATTTTGTGACTCAGATTTGTTTAAGCTGTTGTCTCAGATGAACACCAGCAAAGAGAAAATTCGCCATAATGGACAGTTTTTGCTCAATAAAGGCAAAAATGTAAGCTTAATCTGTGAACAGTGTCTATAGTCTTAATACTGGAACAACCAATTACAAGCAATTTTAGTTTTGTCTCTTCAATTCTGGTAATTTTGAAGTCAAAGATGCACTACGCTCTGGAAGGCCAATTATCGAAAATGTGGATACAATAATGGAAATCTTCGATTCCGACAGTCATATAAGTACAGTTTTGATTGCCAGTTAGATAAACTTTAATTTCTTTTAAATCCATTAGAAAATGGTTTCCTCTTTACTACAACTTGTATAAGACCGCCAAAAATGTGATGCATAAAGAGAGACCGAAAAAAATCCGTCTACACTGCGGTCCAGGCCAAAAAATCGGTCTTAAATGGTCTAGAGAAAATCACTTAATACTGAACAGAGGGAAGAGGGGGCAAATCATCGTTGCTGTATCTTCTCTTCGATATAATTTCAATGAGATTAATCTATATTCGAATATTTCCATTTTTGATCGTTCGAGTCAGGTTGAGTATTTCTAATAATATTTCGTAGGGTGGTGAGTAATTTGCCGAAAATGGGTTATTCAATAAATCTTTCTTTATTTTTTTTAGTCTGTAGTTTGAGAATTAATCGAATCTAACACTAAAATTTATAATCATTTCAATGTACCAATGTAATATTAATCATCTCACTAAGAGATTAATAGGAAATCTACCGGTTTATTGAAGAATAAGCCTCTTATATCGCAACAAAAAAATTATAAGGCTTGGCTCCTACTGTGTTATTTACACATTCCAACCAAGAAAAAACAACTATTTAATATATATATATATAGAAAATCAACAGAGAAAATTTGCATCATCTTTTTTTGTTTGTTTTTTAATTCTCAACAATGAAAAGGTAAAAAATATGAGTTAATGATAATACTTTCATAGGTAAAATGTACATTTAATCTATTAATAAAATCTTTTATTAGTATCTAATTAGTTAATGGACTTCATAAGAAGTTCATTATATCAAGAACATACGCGTATTTAAGTAATATTAGGAGTACAATGCACCTATCTCAGGGTTGAGTAAACTTTTCAGTTAAAGGGTCATATTAAACAGGAAAAAGAGACTTATATCGTAATAGCGGTATTAATCAGAGTTATTAGGCAAATATACAAAAAATAAAAACTTTAATAATATACAATATAACACCTCAACAAAGGTTATTAGATATACAAAGTTATGCCATTATGCAAGAGTTACAGATGTAAAAAAAATCCAATATGATGAGTCAGGGAGCTCATGGGTTGAACCTTATCTGAAGTCACATTCATTTTTATATTTATATATTTCATCTACAGGGTTTGGCAGCAAAACGTGGCCTGTTAATTAATGTTAATTTTCTCATTAATATGGGAAGGTTTAGCTTTTATTTTTTGACATTATGGTTAGGGCATCCTTTGTGCATAAACAAACTATAATAAACATTTCGTCGTCATGAGTGAGCAAAAAGCCAAAAGATAGGGAGACCATCTTAGACCTCATAGATGCTAAAGTTAAGGTGGCGAGGATTATGAACATTATGAAGTGCTCCAGAATCCTGGTTTTCAAGCTGGCCAAGAGGAAGAATGATGGAAAAGACGTCTCCAAGAAAGCAGGAAGTTTAAGGCACAATTATAAGAGGGATCCAGAGTTTTGTTCTACTTTGGAGAAGAAGATTAAGGGGATTTGAACGCGCTGGACTTTGCCGTGGCCGAAACTTTGAAAAGGGAAACTAACTAAACTTCTCACCCATTGTGGACTCATTGAGCCCTATGATAGTACCTACACGGAACGACTTGTCGGATGAGTATATCATCAATTCCTACAAAGCCTTCCAGAGATGTGTAAAGGCTGTGATTGATGATGAAGGTGGTCATATTGAGTGACCTAGTTTGCAAAGGCCTTGTTTACAGGATTTGTTAAAATATTTTTTTTTCCTATTAAAGTATTTCCAAAAAAAACTTTTGAAGTCCACGTTTTGCTGCCTAACCCTTTAAAGTACTTTCCGCTTTTTTCTTATTTTCGATTTTGATTGTGGGTGATATTTCATTCATTCTAAAGAGTGCTCCCTGTATATTATACTCTCTTTCTTTTTCTTTAAACTCTATGGGTATATGAATCAGGGAGCACAAGATACAGTGTTCCCAATGCCGTCTCTTCCTACAGACATACACACATTATCATTTAGTCGCTAGATGGCTAATAAGTTGAGTCAAGGTGATTTTTTAAAGCTTTTCTCGTGACAATTAGCGCGATTTCTTGCGAAAGAGCATATGTATAACTCCATTCAGTCAAATTGTATCAGTTCACTTAATACTCAAAGTGTATCTCATGGTCACATAATGAAATATCCTAATTCTCGTTTAAAATACCGATTTAAATTTCAGTCTTGTTCCAAGCCCACCGTCCAAAACCTCACCTTTCTAAGACTGACATTTGTTTCTAAATGTAAAATAATAGTTCAACCCCCAAAAAAAAAAAAAAGTTTTTTATGAAGGGTTATAAATGAGATTCAACTAAAGCTTCTCCTGTAAAATATTTTTAAATATAGATGAATCAAACAGATGCCAATAATTTTTATAGTAATTTATCAACCTTTCTTCCTAAAGGTGGAAGAAAATAAATCCTAAATACATATATGCTAATTATGTAATCATTTCTCCTAAGCTCTAGGGCTATTCTTTATTTATAATAAGGAATTGCTCACAAATGTACAAAAGCTCATTCAAGCTCGACGAAATATCGTTCAGCACGGGATTACCTTGTTTCTTTTTGGAGAAAAAATATGAGAAAAGGCGAAACACAGTTCTAACTATGTATTATAATAATACGAGTTCCAGATTTATTATACGCCTCATAATTTCTATAGGATTGGATGCATTCATTCCTATCTTTGGATCTCTTGTATTAAGCATTATCATTGATCACGATTCATATCTAAAAACAAAATACAAAAGGAATTGCAATAGTAATTGGCTACTTTTATTTCCATTTAATATCTCTTTAGGTATTCAAGTCATTGAAGAATGGATGCCTACTTAATTGTGTTGTCTACTAGGAAGGGATTTTCTTCTATAATACTTGTACTTTTTGAAGAATCATCCATAAAACGAAACGGGTAATATTCTAATCACAATGAGTATTATGAGGTTTTTATTCGCATGCCTATTAGTAACAATAAGATAAAGAACGGATGGATTCAAATACGTTTCTATTCATTGAACAGTTTTCTTAAGCAAACTGATATTCATTATAATACCTAGGAGGTATTTTGAAGAAGTCTTGTTTGGTATCCCGAATCTATAATAGTACTGGTATACGAAACTATACTGACTGAATGTTGGAACTAGTAATTACAGACCCGTGTCGTGATACAAATATTAGCCCACTAATCATTTGGATCAGGCAGTACAGAGTGGGGACCCTAAATCTGCTGTAGCATGACTTAATAACGAAAAACGTGATTTTTATACAATTAAGGAAAGACAACTTAAACCCATTTACTCATATATTTAAATATTATATCAAGCTATATTTTTTTTTTGTTCATTAGGCCCTCCTTCACAAGCAATAATAGCCTGGTCACGCCCGCGAACAGATTGGCAGTTTTTATGGAGTACCACACTATCATAATAGTAACTCGGAACGAATCCAAATTTGAATGAGAATTACACCATACATTTTATCTCTGAGAAAGCCTAAACTGCAAAGTCCAGGGGGTTGAGGTCAAGGCTGGAGGAGACCACATGGAGGTGGATCAGAAGTCAATTTTGCACATTGTTGCTGCAAAAGTTTTGTTCTTCTTAGCTGTATGGGAGGGGACACTCCTTAATTGAATTATTGATGCTATAGGCAGTCCTGATGGAGATGCCTAGGGTCTCTGCAGTTTTTCAGTACTGACACCGACGCTCTGGAGATCGTACACGTATTGCTTCTTTTGTACTGGGACATATGATTTAAAAAAAAAAACGTGTTAACAAATAACGGCGATAAAATAGTAATTAAATGTGACTGCTAGTTTAGGGTATCCCCTCTTTCTACTATTCTAGGGTAAGGGTACTAATTTAAAAAAAATAAGGATGAGAGGAAAGGACAGGGTATGGTATGTTTTGGAGTCCACTACCTTGAGAACTGACTAATGCTTTACTGATCAACAATGTTTTTGGGGGTCGAATTTGATTTCTTCTTAGTGTGGATGCAAAAACTTTCTTAAAAAGGTCTACTATTAAGTGGTCAACGTCACACCCATTGAAAAGTATTGCAATACCGATACTAATTTTGGCACCGGAACCGGTAGATAAGTATATGTATCGTCAGAGCACAGCTTAGAAGTAAAATATACTTTATTCTACACATTGATTATATTTTATTTGAATACATATGAGTATATATTAATTATGTAATAGTATTGACGACTTTGACGTTTCTAGGAACTTTACATGAATGTGATCATTTATTTATTATTGGTATGTGAATATTTACATACCCACAACATTTGTTAGTAAACATATGTAAATGAGAAATTTCCCATTAGGAAGGCATTGCACGTACCTTTATTTATCTATTTGGTCTTTGTTATATTTTAGTATCTTGTTAAGTGGTTAAAACCGTGTAATTGAATCAATTGCTTGACTAAACAAATGCAATCATAATGGAGAAACCAAATTAATAAAAAAACTATATCTTTTTTTTAAGAAATCGCCAAAACACTGGATAATGTTGCATATAATATATATGATCCCTTGTTCTCAAAATCATTTTTTATTTTCTTGGGGGCCCTCCAAGATCATTAAGACCATGTTTTTGACCGAAATAAAAATAATTATGTTTCTCTCTTCTTTGTCTTTGTTTCTTCTGTATTTCCTTCTCCTTCTGTATCTTTCTACATCCCTCTCTCTGTCTCTTTTCTTCGAACTCTTTGTTTCTATTCTCCTCTATTCAATCCTGCAACGCAGGGACCCTCTGCTGGTATATATATAAAATACCTATTAATACAAGTAATGATACAACGGCGTTGATAATTTTTTTCTTCCAAATGATGAAATATAGCAACGCCCTACCCCTGACAATATCCCTATAAAAATGTTACAAACGTTTTAATATTTGTCTTAAAAATACTTCCTTACTTCAAAATGGGGAAAAAAAATCCCTTTTTTGTCGACCAAATTAAAAAAATAACAACTATACAAATAGTACCTATTAAAAAGAGTTTAAATGGTGGAAAAGTTTTCCAATCAATCTTAATTTCTAGTCATCGTGTTCATGAAGAAGACTGCATCAGCGTCATAGTCTGTACACATCAAAGAAAAGGTTTAGAAATGAATTTGATTGGAGTATGATGTGTAAGTGGCAAAGGTCCAGATCATACTAAACAAGCACAAGAGATTCAACAAAATTAAAAACCTCAGACGGCGTTGTAGGAAGCAAGGGGTCCTACTTACAGGAAAGCAATACCAAGGATTTAACAACAACTTCCTCGCCCCAATTAAGGCACTAATGGAAGGAACAAGCAGGGACAATGGTGTTACGGTCCGCCAATTTAGCGAGTCCTGCAATGAGGTGATCTTCATGGACGTAAAGACACAGCCGCTAGGGTAGGTGGGATGTACGCGCTCGCTTGGCCTTTTGCTGAAAGTTATCTGAAGCATACAGTAGTTTGATTAGTCTGCAATAAGTTGCATCTCAGGCAGTTTGTATAGACATCACCATAATAATTAGTCTCTCCCTAAAAATTTTAACTCTAAAATTTAAAAAAAACTTTGTTTCCTGGGAGAGCTGTAGATATGATTACCTTCAACATTTTTCGGGAAATTAATTGAAAAAAGTTATGACAAATTAAGTTTCTATTGAGCATTTTATACGTTAAGTTAGGAATCTTTATTTTTTCTGTTAAATGATATACAATATATGTAGGAATATAAGATACACCTTTAATATTGAATAGAAAGAGTTAGAGAGAGGCCGGAGGGATGATTCTGAGTTATTGTTATTAATGTATTGTCTTTTAGCTCCACTACGAGCAACGAGAGTACTCTATGAATAACTACGAAGCCTCTACGAATTCAAAAAGTAACTTCTACAGCGAAATAAATAATTGGATACGTCACGAGGAATAATGATTCAGTGACGTTATCTGGGGTGACTCAAAATGAACATCTCCGGAGGAATCAAGTTTGTTCGTAGGCAACTAAATTTGACAGAAAGGAATTAACGAATAAACTTTTGAGAAAAGAACGGATTGCTTAAAAGAGTAAGAGCGCGCTCAAGCCTGAATAAGAGTGATATGAAAATGACTTGGAGGGCCCTCTTAATAGCCTGACAAATATTCAAACTCTTGTTAAAACAATTATCGTTAAAGATCTTAACGCGCAATTAAACCATGATAATAAGGACTATTTATGAATACATCAATGATAATGTGGTTAATCAAATTATAATCTCTGCTTCACTAAGCCTTTACTTACTCTTATTACGTTTTGAGATAAGCCCATGCTCTTATCTTTTCAATGAATGTATACTGTCCCATGGCTATGCATGTTTATATCTGTCATTCAAGGGATCAAATTGTCTTTAAAAAGATGATGGGAATTACGTAGACTCATAAGTTTTTAAGTCTTTATCCCATCTTTTTTGTGTGGATTGTAACATTCTCTTTGACTGCTACATATTTTATCTTATAGAGATATTAAATCTAAAAACATTTCTTATGTAAAACCTGACAATTAGGAGATTTTTTGAGATGAGAGCAAGTCTTGACGTTCTATTAAATTATTTGCATGTCGAGATAAGAGTGGGAAAATATGTAACCAGAAATTTCACTACGTATCCTGTTAAGACAAGAAGTATTACTTCCCGTCTATCATGAGGACAGGCAGAAATGATTGCTTAATACTTATAAATTATATGTTCTCTCTTCGATAATATACGCCTAATGATAAAAGCGTTGCAGGAGGGCTGTCACGACTATAATTTAGATTAGCTGCTCGCAGCTATGCCATGAAGGAAATAAACATAAATCCTAATACGTATATCGTAAAAAATTACTCCGATGTCGATACTTAGTTATACTCTGAGTCCATCAACTGGGGCGTCCGCCGGATTACATTTTGGGGTAAGATGGATTTTGTTATTTATTTTTAAAAGAAATCCAAAAATTACCATTTTTGGAAAGCATTTCACAAATTCACAGTTATTCAGATAAAATTAAATTTTTTTTTAAATAATTATATTGAATTTGTTTGGAAACAATTACAAATATTTAGCTCTTCTTAAAAAAATTTCAAAAAATCTACATCTGTTCACAACAAATAAATTTTTAGAAAATTTTTATACAAAAAATTAATTTTTTTAGAAAACTTTTCAACAACATATTTGAAATATTAATTTTTTTGAATCATAATTTAAAATCCACTTAATCCATTATTTTTTTAGGAAAAAAATTGAAAAATTAACGAAAAAAATGTATAATTTAAAAAAAAAAATTCAATTATTTAATTTTCTAGTAAAAAACCATAATTCTTTTAAATGTGTGCTGGGGGGGGCAGTAGAGCTGACACTTCTAATAACAACAGCATAAAACAAAATGTACTCTTTGGTTTGTCAACTCCAGGAACAGGGTTAGATAAAGAAATTACAGCCAATTTTCATCACTAGACATGCTCCACAAAAATGATGATTGTATCCCGAACTGAACCGAACTGAAATATGAAAATAAGTTAAACTTCCTTGCACATCAAGTGAAGAATTGTGAATACAATTTCGGGGATGTGTATCTAACAAGTGGCATGATGATAACTAAGAAGTACATAAATTTATTTTAAAATACTCGTTTGGATGTCAACTCCCTTTTCTTTATGGATGCACATCGATTAGAGGGTTTTTTAGTATCCGTCACCCAAACGTTGAATCCATGAAGGCCTCTATCGATGAGGATTTGTCTACCATAGACCCAAACTTCATTCACAAGACTTGCAACTCTTTTTGAAAGAAAATTGTGACCATATTTGAGGCCAATGGCGGCCAAATGGAATAAATCAATTTAACATTGGCTATGTATCAGAAAAAGATTAATAAAGATTTTTGTTAAATGTATAATTAAATAATTGCAGACTATTTTTTGTTTTTACAAGTGTGTAAGTGTCAAGTTTCCACACGGTACTTAGTTTTTCTTTACACACATCCCTTGCTTAGGTATGAGTCAACTAAAGAAAATATGTTATTTGCAAGATAGTGCGACAGTATATAGTTTGGAGACGTAAAATAAATTTCCCACAGCGCCCTCTATGTGAATAATAAGCACAATTCAGGGAGGTGTATTTTACCCCCCCCTCCCTCTCTCAATTATTTTATATGGTTGATGGAATCCATTTATTATATTAAATTATCTTCGAATCATAATAATGTAACCACATATTAAAAAATGTGTCTTGCATACTTTTCTTTCATTCCAGAAATATTTAAACAATCCATACTATGTTACAAATTAATAGTTAATTATCATTACTCAATTATGTATGTATCTATCTTAAACTATATGCTTTTTTATCAAAACTTTTTAACTACTTTTTTAAAATTTGTTTTTACTACCATAGGAATCTTTTTTTATCCCTAATCGCCAGGGTGTCTTCGGGTCGTTTGTTAAATCGGTTATTATTAGGGATGGATAAAACAGTGTGCTGAGGATTGTCTACTGGAAAATTGCCATCAGAAAATTACCCTCCACATAATTGCCACAAATAATATTACTTACAAAAAGAAGTCACCCGGGCTGCCCACGGGAGAAAAGGGCTAAACGATTTGAAGTCCCATAGGAACTGAATCATATTTTATTCGGATGAGAAACAATCCACTGTCGACAGATCCCACAACATCCAGAACGACATATGGTTGGCCACAGAGAGAGATAAAGTATTAACAACCAAGTTTCGGACTAGCATTATTGGGGCCATTGGAAGCAACAAGTGTATCATGATCCCCATCTTCTGTGATCCAGAATAGTGGGTGAGTACCGACAGTTACTGTGAACTCCTGTCTGACCTAGTGATACTTTGGATGAAAGCTGAGTCCAATGTTGTCGAGTTCATGTTTCAACAAGATTTAGCCCCCTCTCACAAGGCCTGCAATACCAAAAACTTGATGAAAACAGAGAAGGTGCCAATTTGGGACTCCTTGATCTCTCTAACTCCCCCAATATGAATCCCATGAAATACTTTTTTCAAGGAGAGTTAGAGTGGAAAATCTCTACCAATTCACTAAAAAATTTGAAACCTCTATTTGCTTCACTTATCGATCAAGATGCGGATTTACCTAAACGACCTTGTATATTTATAGCGATTCATCTATCAATCTGTCCTATCTAAGAATAACTTTCCCATTTTGTAGATGACCTACAATGAAATAATCCCATTTATTTCCTCAATTTAGTGTTGGATCGGTTCTAGGACAATATTCCAAATAAGTTTTTTTTCAGTCTTTTGTCTAATCGTCTGGTCTTTTTCACTATTTAACAGTCCTTAGAACTGATTAGTTGGTCCTTCAGTCCTATGATAATAGCCACTTTTTAATTTGATTCACTCCTACTAAGGATTGTGTAAAGTATGTTTTTTTACTCAAGTCCCTAAGTTGGAAAAAAAGTATCTTAAATATGCATTTGTGCTTAGAGCAGCAAAGTGTCCCAAGGGGCTCACCTAACAAACAAGTAACAGATAAAAAGACAGAAGTCTATAAATATATCTAATGTATAAGTTGAGTTTTTGAAGATTTGGATATTGAGCGGAAAATGAGGGATCTTCATCCTTTTCGTTCATTTTTGAGTGCCTTAACGAAAAAAACACATTGAACAGCATTCTTTTAAAAGTTTATTAATTATTTCCTTTTAAGTTGTTTTCCAATGACATCTTTAGCCTTAAGAGGGTGCCAAAACCAAGTGACGAAATACATATCCCATGATCAATTTTCTCCGAATGTAATTGTCTACAAATATTTTTTTAAAAGTCCCTTGTCTCAATGAGAGTATTATGAATTACTCTATAAATATCTACGCAACTTCCAAGAATTCAAGAGGTGAATTCTGCGAGAAAAAAATATGTCAAATAACTTTTCTACTTCAAATCAGACATCTTGCGGGGAAATAGCTTTTCGTAGGCAAGTAAAATAGGACATGAGCAAACTAAAAAAAAAAATATCTGCAAAGTGACAAGACAGTCTGTAGCTTGGCCTTTAACATAGTTTTTTTAATGGAGTATGCTGAGAAGAATTTTCACAAAGCCCTCTATGTGAGTACCATACACCTATATTTTATTATAAAAATAGTATAATATTTTCGTGCAAGTCACTCTATGTTGCTTTGGTTACAAACTAATATCAGGGGTGTCCACAGGGGGAGGGCTGGGGGTGCTATAGGCCCCCAAACAAATTAAGGAAATTTATTTTTTTACTATAAAATTTAATATTTGAAGTTTAATATAACTTTCACCACTGTTAATATTATATGACATACCGGGATGCTTAAAAAAAGAAACAGAAAATGAATGTGGTCACCCTGAAAATTTTAATAATATTTGGGAGGATAGCAGCTTAGCTGTCAGAGGAAGGGAATAAACTCAAACGTCACACCGTATTAAGTAAGAACATAAACAGGAAATACTCTGATGTCGATCCTCAATTCTACTACGAGCCAAACAAGGATTTACTCTTATAACTCCTTAACATGTCCTCCGTGTTACTCTATGTCATTCACGAGTAGATGCACTATCTATTATTTTATGCTAAGAGGCTGTGTCTTCAAGTATAAACTAATAATGACCACAGCTTTGTAATATAAAAAAATCATGTTCTGATTACCAACTAGAAAAATCCACTTCCACTGTTTAGGAAATGTTTTTTATACCTTCGGCACGTTGTTACACAAAAATACCCTATGTAATTTGTTTTCAGCAGTCAATTAATTCACTTGATACTTCATGGATATTTCATTATTTTTTATTAATAAACGAATTACTAAGTTATTTTATACTTATATTTCGTTTCCAAAAAAACAGGAATACAATTTCTTATTAATCCCTATTAGTGGTTTTTGTAAAGAACTGTGGATTTTTGAATTTTTTTTTGTGAATAGCTGTGGATTGTTGATTTTGTTTTCTTTTTTCTTTTCTTTTTGTGGATAACTGTGGCTTTTTGAATTTTTTTCCAAGAAATTTAGTATTTGAAATTTTTTTTCTACAAAAACAAGTTTTTCATGTTGTATTTTTCCCAAAAACCAAGCCCTTTCCTCCAAAACATAATCCTGTGGACGCCCCTGAATGAAATATCGTATAAAACACTATGTAGAATATAAATATTATGATATATATATTTATGTACTTCATTTAAAAAATGGTGGAGTAATAATAATATGAGATAAATAGCAGTTGGTATGATTGACTTATTTGGCTAACTATCAGGTGATCAGTTACTTTTCCTGTTTCCTTTTGGGGGAAAGGTTGCGTAATTCAGTAAAGGTAACCATTTGTTATTTAACAATTGGGCTGAAAATTCCTAGGTTCACACATAGATGCGCTATATTTTAAATTCACCTCATTTTCAGTTAGTACTGCCTTCAAAATACAGCTGTCAAAACTTCATGATAATCTTTTCTTTAGTTTGTGAGTATGTTGTTCAAAGTGTGACCTACTTTGGTTATTTCCAAAACAATGGATCAAAAACAATTTTGTATTTAAATTTTATATTGCTCTAAATAGATTTTTTTTAAATATACATTGAATATTTTTTTATAATATAAGCTATGATATTTCTCATCACAATGTATTATGAATAAGTTATAAGGGTCATTTTTTATCATTTTTCAATATAAAAATGGAAATATGTCAAGTTCAAAACGAAATAACGAATCATAAAAACATTATATAATCATCAAAAACAATTATAAGTTTTATAATTGCTACTTTTAATGTGGTGATTGTTTTAAGCTTAATTAAAGAATGACTCTGAACGATAATAGTCCATAATTACAATAATCCCAGATATTTCAAAATTCAGATGATTGAGAGAAAAACTGAGATCAGTTAAGGATTCCGCGATCATAAATAAATTTAAATATTGTGTTCAATTTATTTGTAGTAAACTCAAATCCCCTCCTAATTGTTCCCCTACGTTATCCTCACCCCGATTACTATTTTTTGAGCATTTAACATATAATTTTTTAAATTATCCTTTGTAGAATTCGTAAAGTAACAACTTGTACAAAATTGCAAATTGTACACAATAAGTAAAACAGACAAAAACCCTCCACACCCAATCACGAACATACTTTCACAGACATTGCAGATGACACCTTAATTACACTATAATTAGAGTACTAATTAGTCAGTTAAATGCATTGGAAATAATGTGTACGTAGTCAAGAGGACTTGTGATTTCAATAATGATATATTCATTGTAGGTCCACATTATAAACTTATACTTACTACCAATGAGTCAAAGTCACAAGACATTCTATGCAATAATTCAACCATATCCAAACTACATATGTAATAATATTATAAGTAACTAACATGTTATACCTATGCAAAGTATATTACTTGTGTATTTTTGCGGATTTTATTAGACACTAACAAAAGTGTCCGAACTTGTTTGGATCTTAAAAAGTTTTACTTATTAATTAAACTATCATTTTGAGGACACATCTCCCCTCCCCCTGAATATTCATAATTGCTCGAAACTTCTGACCTTGACAGATTCCCAGGTGTCCTCTATTCTTTGGAAAAGGAATACTTTACTAAAAACAATTTTTTCTTACAAAACGATAACTTTTCCTAACAAAACAAAAATTTATTGATTTGGGGGGGGTATTCCCCCCCCTGTAGATAAATCTGCTTAAGTTTATTTGAATTTCCACAGGGGTATATTAAGAGTAATTTTTATTTAAGGCCCAAATGTTGGAGGACTGATTGACGGACATGATTAAGATGAATCCGAACAGCTTCGCCCAGGTAAGTTTCATTTGTAGTTGATATCCTTTATTTGACACTCTTATACATATAGGATGAACAGACACATTTTGACTTGGGGGTAATACCAAGAAGCGGGCATTTATCCAATAAATTCCACCAATTGCTAATTTGTGAACTAAGAAAATATTAGTGGATTAGTGATTAGCGTATTCCTTACATTGTAAAAATACAAATACCATCATTAATTCTTGCCTACTTAGATATTTATTGGTTTTTGAAATTTTGATATTTGGGCCTACAGTTTTAGTCACACTTTGAGTTTGGTTCTTAATGGGCTCGCCTAAATCAAATTTTCAAATGGATCGATTTATTAACAACACTTTGCCTTGTTTATCTTTCCCCATTAGCTCCACTTCCCCTCCCCGAATTACCAGTCGTCTTAAGAGAGTTATACAGGGTAGGGTAGCAAAAAGAAGACTGTAATTACTGTTTATTTTTTCTGTGAAAAGGTTGCGTGATTATTTTTAATATTCTGTTTCCTCCATCCTTTTTAGATAAAGATTTGATAATTTCATCATCATGAGCGAGCAACAAGAAGAAAGGCAGTGCATCTCAAATCTACAAGATACTGGACTTGATATGATGAAGATAAAGAACATTGTTAGAAGCCTGGATTTTAAATTGCCAAGATGAAAAAAATTGGATAAGACATCTTAAGGATGTCAAGAAGTGGATTACATAATCAAAAAGGGGTACAAAGTTCTTGCTAGGTTTGAAGACGAATATAAAGGAGGATCCAATTAAGTCAATGAATCGCCTCGCCTACTACTTCTTTGTGTCTCCATCAGAATATAGCACAACTTGGGATTAGTTTCTTTCACAAGGACCACAGACCACCTTCTGACAGAGGGAATGAAAGCCAGTAGACTCGAGAAGTGTTAGAAAATCCTCACATGGATCAAGGCAAATGGGTCAATTGCAAAAATTCTCTCGGACAAGAAGATTTTCACAACCGCTGGAACTGGTTTGCAAAAAAAAAAAAGGAAAAGGTCCAAGGGGCATACCACAGCAAATATCTGGCCTAAATAATGGTCAACAGCTTTGTAGCCTCTGATGGAAAGAAGATACTTCCATTCTTTTTCCAAGGTGGACAGAAAATCAGCCAACAGTCCTATTGTAAGGTACTTAGGTACACCATCTTGCCGTAGCTGAAGACCAACTACCCAAAAGGTAAAAACATGTAGAATCAGGACGATGTCCCCTCTCATACGTCCGCCGAGTGCCAAAAGTTCAGTACAGATAATATGGCTCGATATAGCCCCCTTCCTAACTAGATTTGAACTCTTTGGACTTTTCTGTATGGGACACTTTGGAGAGGGAAACAAACAGAAACTCACAACCAAATGAGGACTCACTGAAGTCCTCCATACTGTCTGCATGGGACAACATGTTAAAGGATTTTTTCATCAACTCCTACATGGGCTTAAGGTGACGCGTAAAGGCTCTGATTGATAATGAAGGAAACAAGATTGAGTTAATAAATGTTTTATTAACATTATTTTTTACCTATTATTGAAAATAAAACAAAAAACATTGATGCAATTCTAAATCAATCCTTTCAGTCCACGTTTTACTTCCCTACCTTGTAGATTTAGTACAAGACACACATCTCTAACATAGACGGATCTCATAGTGATTTACAGGATCATTTGGCAGACTTTTGCATTAAGATAATTAATTTATGTTATTAAAGATTAGCGTTTAGCTGACTTTTGAAAAATTAGCGGGTGCACACCTCCGAAAATATATCTTGCTGAAGGTTTTTGTACTTCTTCATTGCTGTATGGTCCCTAGAAAAGATAATGTGCCGATCAGATTTGATTATTGGACACCGGTGTCGTGTTCACTTTACCTATTAAAAGAATACTACAGTTAATAAAGTCTTCAAAAGATGTATTAGGTATAGTATTGGATCAGTCTAAAAGTAGTAAAAAGACTGCAGTCCAGCTTTAATTAAATTTGTGAGTCCTTATCGGTCTTTTAGGGGATCTACAAAAGCTTAAATTACGTATTTACTCACTGCCAATGTTATTAAAGCATTGAACATAAGAAATAATGTTAATAATTTTGTCAACTATTAGTGATGGGACGGATAATTGGACTTAGAATCGGGAGTTTTTTCTAGAATCGGCATCGTCAAAATAAAGTTTAATTGTCGATTCCGTATTACTGTTATTTATCTCTTTATTACTTTTCCAAGTTATAATCCTAGCCAGGAGGGAAGAAAATAAAACCATAGCTGGGACCCTAGGACTGAATGGCCAACTAATTGTTCCTTAGGACCGTTAAATGGTAAAAAAGATCAAGCCAATGAAAAAAGACTAATTTGAGAATCAGTCAAAGGACCGATCTAACACTAATTAGGTACATGCTTGAACCTATGATCACAGCTAAAGTTTTGATATAATTTTTTACAAAAGTGAGATTGTGTTATGTTCTAATAATATATTTATAAATATTGGCTTTATCGTCAAAGACCACGAAATTATAGGCGATATCATTCTTGTTCTGGAAATACTAAGTCGCCAAAGGGCCCCAACCAATGACCTCAGGATCAGCTAGACGGCCGTGTAACGCATTAAAAAACAATTTAAAAAAACAGTTGTTACAAAGTATGGGGATGGCCGGAAACGAACATTAATAAAAAAGGTCATTATTATGCGTATCAAAAGCTACCCTGCTAGAAATCAAGGGAGGACAATTCGTGGTACGACCAAGAAGAGGAATGTGAGCGAAGATTACGCTCCTAAGGATAATTAGAGTTGACTTGGGAGCCCAAGCAAGAGCTAGGAGGAAGAAACATCTCATTACGATGGCCACAAAGGAGAAAAGATTGTCTATAGCCAAGCTTCTTTTGAATGTTTCTAAGAACATGAGGCCTCCAAGCTTTTCTGATATTAATTCTATGCATTATTCTGTCCAAGCAAAGATCCATGAAGCTACCTGCAACAAGTCTTATGGATCTGTGGTATCTTTGGAGTCATTGGTGCACTGGCTGGCTTGTCAAAAGACTACATCCGTAAGGTATGTGTTAGCTTCAGGGAGAGGCCTGTCATTGAGGCGCATAGGGAGGCTTTATTGAATAAGAAATGTCGATTTAAGTTATAATTGATTGAAAATATTTTAAACTTAATTTTGTCTTCACGAACTAGTTTTTATAAAGTTTGAAAAAGAATCTTCAGAATAAACTTAAATATGACGCATTGGGTTATTTTGAAGAGATTTTTAGATATGATAAGAAAAGTGAGTTTTTATTCTTCATTTAGAAGAAAAAAGAGGCTTTACCCTTTGTATTTCCCCCTTCTTCATTCATGCATGATTATAATATGCCTATGTATATTTTCTCCTCCAAACTTATTCAAACTCAGGTGAGGTGACCACCACTACAATACCAGTATATCATTTAAATATTTAAGAGTATTACGTAAAAGATCCACAACTACTTTTACTTCTAGAAAAAATAATTACATGTTGGAAACAATTTTTCTTCTCTCGGATGTGTCGGGGTAAGGCATTTGAAAGAAAGTGGGATGGGCAGTTCTATGTACCAACAAATACCTTAACTTATACCAACAACCAAAGGTATGGTATACTAAATAAATATAACTGAATTCATTGTGAAATCCATGGTTTAAAAATTATAGATGCAACAATATATTTATAGGGGCGTTCACAGGGATGTGGCTGGAGGTGCTGTTGCCCCTTCCCTCAAAAATATGAAAATCCCCAGAAAATTAAATATAGGTAAATGATTAGTAATTATTTTTTGATAGTTAGTTTTCACCCTCCTTTTCGCATAAACAATTTATACTCATCAGACAGTTAAAAGACCATCATCATGAGCGAGCAACAAGAAAAAAGGCGGCTCATCTCAGATCTCCAAGATGCTGGATTTGATGTGATGTAGAGAACGGACATTGTTAAGTGTTCTAGAAGCCTGGTTTTTATGTTGGTCAAGATGCCAAAAAAATGGGGAAGACCTCTGCAGGATGTTAAGAAGTGGAGGACATAATTTAAAGAGGGGTACAAAGTTCTTGTTAAGTTTGAAGAAAAATATCTGGGAGGATCCCTCTAAATTGATGAATCGCCTCGCCGACTTTTTTTTGACTCCTAGGACCATCTGGAGGGCTATTAAGCACGAATTGGTATTAGTTTCTTTTAATAAAGGAGACGATTAGACTGGGGGTACAATCATATACTGAATTATATTTGTAAGAAATTATTTATTTAAAAGGATTTAGATAGATTGATAAAAAATTGTGAAAAATAATTTGACAATGATAGTGTGGGATTACTCAAGAGATAAATATCAGTTGGTGTGATTGACTTATTTATGTTTCTTTTTGGAAGATAGGTTGAGTTATACAATAAACGTAACGACGTTCCTCTTCTTTCTCCTTACACAGCCTACAAATACTTGAATTGTTCTTTTTCACCCATTTATTTTTAAGAACAAAATTTTTAATGAGCCTATAGTTTATCCAAAATGTGTCATGGGAAATCACAGGACTTAGAATACTTTTTAAAATAACATTCACACATTTGTGGATCTCCCATCTCTTCCTAAATTTTTCGATAAGCCTCAAACCAGATTAGGTAGGTGGAGTTATGTGGTTCTTGATCCCCTACTTCAAAATACTTTTAAGTGAATGGGAAATGCATTATCAGGTCTTTCAGGACAAACAAACAACGCCTTCGAGATAAGAATGAAATATTGAATAGTTAACTAACTCTTTTTAACATATTTTTATTTCAAAAAAAAAAAATATTTTAATTATTTGACACGTGAACTCTTTCTTTTTTATTAACAGTTTAAAAAGCTATCTTAATTTTAGAATGTAGATTTTAGATTGTAGAAAGTTGGATAAAAAAATATGAAATTTGAATCGATTAAAATGAAATGATGTCATCAAGGGTAATTGAAATAAATGGTGATGAACATAAAAACAAAAAATTGTAAATCGAATAAATTGTAACTTGTACGATCTATTTATGTGCAAGTTACAACTTGCACATAAATTGCAACGGCTTTACACAAAATATACTTTATTTTTAAGACTTTAATTATTATGAACTTGAATTAATAATCTCTTTACAATTCTATAAAGTTCTTTGGACTCTATGTACCTCTACTTTATGCTAATGTTGTTCACCTGCTATCTACAAGTCATGTTTTTTAATAGTATATTTAAGTGGAAGTACATCTAGCGTAATTATATCTTTTAAAAAAACAACAGCATTAAAATCGGCTTCACAGTAATGATAAATAATGATTTATCCATCTACCTCACCTCTATGTCGTAAATGTAACAGATGAAACTGCAACATTAGACTCAACTCAGAATTAAGGTGGAAAGACTCACAACCCGACAAGACTCGTGACTTAAAAAAACTCGAGACTTCACAAATATCTTTTGTTTCAAATTGTTCTTATGATATTTAAGTAACATTTAAATGCTTATACTATGATTCAATTTAAAATTAATAACGATGGAATCAGAGCTTAGGATTCATGCTCACCACTTAGTCTTAAGTCAGACTTAAGTGCCATTAAACAGCAACTTTTATTCTTGTCTTGGAGTCTTAGTAAAAAGAATTGCAACTCGACTTCAAATAACAGCGAAAAGAGTTTATAAGACTTGATCGAAAAGGTTCAATACTTTAATAAGTCTTCTCAAACATCCTTGATAGGATTTCAGCAAAAAACCATTTGATTTTGAGTGGTCATGGTAACAAAAAACGTAAAAAATGGCACAATCGACGATAATTCTTAAACTAATTGATATAGGGGAAAGTGAGGATTCTTGTTACGAAGGAGAGACGTTACACTGCCAATAACTTTAAAATGTAGAGTTATCTATCTTACCACCCTGTTCTTATTCAATTGAATGTTTTCCATTTTTTAAACAAATCAACATAAAACCACGTTTGCCTAATGCTACCAGTTATAGATAATTTCGACATTGGAATTTTTGACAAAAAAAGTAAACATTTTAGGTAAGTGTTTGTTGAGATATATTTACATTATAAAGCATGAGATTTTAATTTTATTGTATTAGATGTCATACTCGAGCATGTTGTTCAATTAATTAACATGCCTGAAATAAATTATTAGTTTCAATATTCATTTATTCTGATTCCAACACTCTGGAGGAGACTTGTTACACCCAATTTTTATTAAATATACTCGTAGTATAAATATATATTATGTTTAATTATGTTTTGGGTATATACTTGAATTATCAATCACAGTAAATAGTAAAAAAAACCCATATATTTTTAATTTTATTATTAACTATTTTCTATTTCTATTAATGTTTTATTTGTTTATCTTATACATATATGTAATTATAAGTATTTACTTTATACTGACAAACTGTAATAAAAAGTAAAATAAATGCTTGAATATAATAAATAACAGTTTTTACATGTTTCCTCCTGTTGTAGCATGTGTACATACTGGTGAACTACACATAGAAGACTATATATTTTAATAAGTCTCGAAACTTTGTTTTAACCCTTCGCCAATGTAGGGGAATTTATTTGTACCCCAAATAATATTCTATAAAATTGCATCAAATCTGTTTTAAATTGATTTTATCACCGGAACTATATAACACAATGTTTATTCCCTTTTAAGTATTTTGTTTGATTTTTTATTTATTTAAGGTATAGGTATTGTTACTATTATAATATCAGCTGTTATTTTATATATCACATTCAAATTCAAATATTACAAATATAAATAGTGTAATTTTGAGTTTACGTAAATACATTCCTTTAATATTTGGGTTAACATTTTACCCAATTCACTAAGTACGAAAAAAGAAGACGTTCACTACGGAATGATAAATGTTCCTTTAATTGCTCTGATAGAGTTGCACAGTTTAAGTATTAGTAAACATTATAGTTTTACAATCACTCCATTTGACCCAAGAATGAAGACTCGATACTTTAAAAAGACTGCCCAACATCCTTTATTACAAATTGCTCTCATCAATATTGTATTCAACTTTATGTTATGATTGAATTCTAATATGATGACGGAATCAGAGCTTGGGATTTGTGCTCAAAACTTGTACTTAAATCCTACTTAATTGACATTAAACTGATAATTCAGACTCTATTTACAATCAAAGTGAAAAGACTCGAATCTCAAATTGAACTTGAGCGAAAATATCCGATACCATAATTCCGATTTGAGACTTCACAAACATTCTTTAATACAAACGGTTCTTCTTGTAATTTAATAAGACTCAATAATTCAATCAGAGTTGAGGCTTCACAACCATCCTTTATGATTGAATTGTTATAGCTTAAAGATGCGGGTGTCAGAGCTTGGAACTTGCACTCACGACATGGACTTGAGCCTCATTTAATTGTTATGAATATGAACATTGCAACTCGGCTTGGATTCGAGACGACTTGACTGGCTGAAATACAATGATTACTTACTTAGGGATTGCGTTTGACAATTCATTTTTTAAAAATTATATGGCATTGTACGTATTCAAATGATATATAATTATTGGGATTTTGTAATTAACCAATTATTATTGTTATGTAATTAGTATTATTTCCCCTCTCATATCACTAATTTTTTTTTTAAAGTTTGCAAACTTACTTTAATATTCTAAAGACTTCAATTCAATCATGAAATCGTGATCCATACTCAATGAATGATCAACATTCAAAGGAAGGAATGATACTCATATATATTGAATAGCACTCATGAATCTTCTTCATTTTCACCATCCTAAAAAAAATCGCACGCTTTAATATGTTTTGCGAAAAAGTAAAGCCACAACAAATGTGTTATTAGTGTGGTATTTTGAGGTATGATTGTAAAGGAAATTGCGTTTGAGCGTACGTAGCAAATAGAAATTTTTTTCTTTCCTATTTTCGCTTGCGAAGAAAAAATGATGAAGAAATATTTTTATTTTTTTTTATTTTTGGGGCGCAAATATACGAACATTTTGCGATATATAAATCGGATGTCTTGCTTCAAAGGACTTCAGTAGCAACATTCGATTCAAACAACAATAGGAAGTAGTGATCTATTGTACACAAATCGTTCTTTTTTACATATCGTATACAAAGTTTAATAGTATTTTTTTGTCGAAATAAATATGAGATCTCTTTCAATATCTTTCCTCTTACTGTGCCTCACGGTGTCATTTGTAGTGTCTCAGGATCCTACAGAAGCGCCAGATACTGCTGATGCTGCTGATACTCCAACAGCACCAGATACTGCTGCTCCTGCTGCTGATACTCCAAAAGAACCCGCCGCTGATGATACTCGATCCGCCCTAGAGGCTGACAAAGATGAAGAAGAGTGCGAAGAAGCTTGGGACTATGTGGAATTCCTCAAGAAGAGTGTCAAGTAATTAATTTACTCTATAATTGTAATTATCGTTAATAATGTTCATTATACCATAGGGAAAAAATTGAGGGAATTCTCCAAGATACCCTTTTTCAACCCAAAGCCCTCTTGGAAGAAACTGTAACAGATACCGTTGAAAAAGTACTTGAAGTCAGAGATGATATCTTAACAAGAACAAAGGCCATTCGCACTGGAGATGAGAGCGTTCCTATTTGCCCTGAGCAAAATATTAAACAAGAAGACTTTTTAACTCAAATCCGTATGGATATAATGTCGGTTCTATTGGCTCTCATCGAAAAAGATGCTGCATCTCATGAAAAACTCAAGGAAATTGGAAAACAACTCCTAGTCATTCGTACAAAGGCCAATGGAGAAATTACTCGAATGATTATGCTACGAACCACTTCAGTATCCATTCGATCTGGAAATGGAGAGTGCGATTGTGGAATCTTGGGCGAAGTTGTGTGAGTGTATTCATCAATTATTTGTTAGTCTTCCATGTTTGTAAATTCATTTTTGTATCTTTTAAGGGATGATTTGAATACTGTCGTTGATGGTAAAAAGCCGGATGCAAAGGATAATGAAGTTGACAAAGAGCAAAGTCCAGAAGAGGATAAGGAAAAGACCAAGGAAGAACTCATTACTGATCTTACAATGACTTTAATGAAGATTGATAGCGAGATCAGGAATCTTTATAGTACCATTCTCACAGAAGTTGAAGAAGAAAAGAGACAAGACCTATCAAAGGAATTATATGATCTGAAAAAGGTATCAACTGACCTCCACGCCGTCATATCAAAAGCTGCGGATATAGACGATGATCCTGAGGCTATTAAGAAACTCATCAAACGTGATGTACGATCCGTTCGTAATGACGCTGAAGTTTTCCTCAAGAAATGTACAGAAAAATGCCCCACGGCCTGTGACTCCTGTGGATCAGAAAAGATTACGGAGCTTAAAGATAAATTGGAAGAATTTAAGAACAATCTTGAAGAAACAGAGGATGAGATTGAAGCTAGAGAATCTGTCCGAACCGAACTAATGAATTACTTGTAACTATAGCATCCGATTACTTTTTAAAGGAACCCGGTCGAATTTTCTTTTTCTTTTCTTTATTTAGATCTGGAGTAAGCTCAGAAATGACGGATCTCTTGACAAAGAAGGCCAAGGAAGGTAGTCTGGAAGACTGTGATGCTGAAAAACTCGAAGTCATCAATAAGATTAAGGGCCCTCTATGGATGATGGTCAACACCACTATTTTTGGAAATAAGGATATCGTTATTCAAATGTCAATTGCTCTCGGGTTAGTTGAGTATCTTCTTTCGATCCAGCTTACTTTTTTTTCTTACACATATTTTATTATTATAGAGAATCCTTGGATAGGATGAGAACAGAATATTGTGGAGCCAGTGTTCCCGACGTGAGAGTGGACACAGATGAAGCCATGTGTGATGAAGAGGAAATTGAGAACTCCAAGGAGTGGATGTAAGTGCCAGTTAGCAATTCATTTGTTGGCAAAAATGTTCTTTTCATCACATTATCTTTAATTACAGTATGGATATTGATACAATCATTTCTGAAAACTTATTCAAGGCCGGAGATGACGCCGATAAAGACAAGCAAGAAGCCATGATTGGTCTCATTGAATTAAAGTAAGACAGTTACTCCCATTAAGAGATCCATTTAATATATTTGTATACTTAGATCATCCATGGATAAACGCGTCAAGAAACTATTTCAAAACAATCTGGAATGTAAAGAAGAAGTTGAGCAAATCAAGAACATTTACACGGATAAACTCATGCAGTGCTTAGCTGAAATGATGAACCCTCGTCTCAACTTCCAAGATTTGGCTCGTTCTTCCAAGGTTAGATGTGTTAAACAACTCCGTGTTGCCATGGAGGATCGTAGAGGAGCACTTCTTATGAGAGAAATTGAAAAGAAGATTCGTGGTCTTGACTTTTCTGGTGGAGATACTGCATATTCTGGCAACTAATTAATTAGCGAGCTCCCGTATACTTAAAAAAAACAAAAAACTAACTCCTTCCAAAAAAAAAAAAAAAAAAAAAAAATTGATCACTGCTACTCAGTTATAAGCATCACTGCCTTTTCCCTTGTGTGATAAAACATTTCTAAATGTGAAAAATGAAGTTTTCCTTTCTGATTTTTTTTTTACTAATAACTTTTCTTATGGGCATTTAATATTCTTTAAAAATCCAAAACATATTTTCCCCTTCCTTAAGACTGTCCCCCCCCCCTTCTCCTAGACGACAACTATTTCGAATGTCTTACCAGATTCAACATTTTTCGCATTTATATAAAACAAAGATTTTATTAAAAAAAAAAAAAAGAATTTATATATCAAATAGTTTTTATCGTGTTCAGGTTTTTTACAACCATCAAGTCATGTATCCATTTTTGTTTAGTCTCATTGTGTTCTATGAAACCAAATAATGATTACTGTATATTAAATTAAGTATGTACTATGTAACATTAAATAAATCCTTGAAGTATTGGTCATATGAAAGACACACACATATATATAAAAGTTATATCACGTTGTATTCGTATCATTTTCTGTCTGCTGAGTGAACACTCCTTCTTCTTCGTCTCTTTATCCATCTGATAATAACCGTAGCAAATAGAAATTTTGAAGGTACATCTTACATAAGGCAAGAAAATTTCCTTAGTGTTGGCCAATGAAGGTCTATTTATTAGAGTAGAATGGTTATGAAAGAGGGAGTTGTGAATTAAATCATTCGTGTCATGATTAGTGTTCCGCAATTCCTTATTTAGAACTGAAGACTCCGGTCCCATCCAGTTGAGTCCTACATATCAGTCCTAAAATACATACGTAAAGTTCCGTCCTTCAATCAACTTTATGTCTTCTTTTTTTATATAACAGTTCTAGTACTTTCAGTTTGACGGACCGACAGTCTTAAGCAGAGGTCCTTAGACTGAGCTGGACTGAATAAATCTGGAGTAGTCATAAGTAGTGTTGTGTCCATCGTTATTTAGGACGGTAGTCCTATTCAATTCAGTCTCTGGCCAGTCCTGCACATACGTTCTAAAACTTATAAATTGTGGTCCTTGATGAAGTCACTCGACGTAATTTATTTTTTTACTGAGAGTCTGAAAGACCGGTCCTAAGACTAGACTGTACCGAATAAATATAGACTGACACATACTAATAATGATTTCTTAGGACATTTATTATTACAAGATAAATTTAATTCCTCTTTTACTTCATAATTGCTCACCTAATAGAAAAATATCCTTTAGTTGGTCAACAGAAAAAAAAGGAGGGGACGTATTCCTTGCATAATTATGGTAATTACAATTGGTTTTAAAATGCTTCTATTTATTGTATATATGTAAAATTGGATTTCGCAGAATTTTCAGAAAATATGTTACATAATAACATTTTAAGAAAATTGCAAATACATGGATAGAAAATGGGTAGGGTTCCTTGCTATTTATTACATTACGGAGCAGGATATGTTCAAACATTAGGTATAAAGAAGAAAAAGAAGGATCTGGGCCTCAATCAGTTATAAAATACCTATATATGTAAGAAAAATCATTTTTTGATTACGTTCATCAGTGTGGAGAGGAAGAATTTAGCCATGAGACAAAAACATTGCTTCATCATATGACCCCTCCTCAAAAAATACAGCCAGGTAATTACGTAATCCTTCGAGAAAACCTCCTTTCACTTGCTACGAGTCCCACCTCATTAGTACACACTTTAATATGTATATGGTATAACATAACAGAATGCTCTCAACACCATCATCTACGCTTTCACCCTTAAGGGAAGTATGTAAAAGTCCCTTATTGGTCAGTGTTTCTTTTTTTCTGTGAGTCCAATTAAACAGGATTTCTTCAGTGAGGAGTAACTGGGGATTACATAATGATATGCAACCGTTCTACTCATAATTAAAGATAGGATGGATCCACATTTTATCGAATCTGGGTCGGTTCGGATCTTTAAACCTAAATACTTGGCTAAATTTAGGGTACCCACACTATTGGATCCAGATCCGAAATTAAAATCAAACAGATACTTGTCTCGAATATTATAAGCATTTTACACAAAGTTCAGAATTAAATATAATATGATAAGAATTAAGTTTAGATTTTTACTGATTGTTGATGCTGAAACAATTAACAACCAAATGGTATTACTATTAGAAAATACATGATAGTTATTAATATAATTATTTTTATAATAATAATAGCGCACACATCTTAAAATCTTAAAGATAGTCAATGAAAAATTAGAAATATTTTTTTATATTTAGCTTATTTTTGTTCAAACTCTATACTAAAATGATTTACTATAAACAATAACAATATAATAGTTAAATTTCTATTGTAAAAACCTGCCTGTATGCAGCATTTTGTGTTGTTTCTGTCCCAATGATGTAAATATAATAAACCTGCACCCCCTTTTGGGACTCTGGAAAATGAAAAATTTAATTAACCATTTGAAAATATTGATTTTAGTAAATATCAAGCATTTTTTTCCAATGTTTGACCCTCTGATTTATTTCTTGTTATTGCCATGACTAGCTTGCCATGTTCCTTCTTCAACCATACTGAAAATTGAAGATACATACTAAGATTAAATTGTTCGTCCTCTTCCTAATTCCTTATTTCAGTTCGTATTTGTATAAGTTCTCCTTTTTTCTGTTTGTACAATAATTTGTTTTTTGGATTTTTACTTTTTTGGTTCATTTTCGAATTGACCCCTTAAAAAAACTTTAAGACACGGAGAATGGATATTGTTCTATGAAAAAAAATCAACTTATTAGAGAAAAAATCAAACTTACCTTCCAGAGCCTGGGAATCTGGTCTGATCAGAATTAAATATTATTTTACGTACGTAACTTAAAATTCTGAACAACTTTTATTATGTCTAAAGTCTGTATCTATCTCCGTTTTTCAAATAAATGAGATTGTATACATGCTTTTCTAAGTGGGACATAGCCACACATAAATTATTTCAATACTATTTAGGATTATATTTTACAACCTCTCTTGCAAAAAGAAACAGAAGAAGGCCAAAAATCAGTTTGTAGTTTGCGAATTCTTCCAAATATGGAATTATTACTTAATAACAACTGTTGATAGCTTTTTACCGCTTAAAAAGAACTAATTCGCACCAACTTAAACAATATTAAGAGGAAAAGAAGAAGAAACTTTGACAGCTAAGAACCAAATACTGTGTACATTTTAGTGTTTGCGTGCATGGCCATAGCTCAGTTACAGAAAAATATACCCGGGAGGGTAGCAAAACGTGGACTGTTTATGAATATTATTTTTTCTCATTACTATGAAAAGATTTAGAGATTATTTTTAATTTTCTGTTTCCTTCATCCCTTTTAGATAAAGATTTGATAATTTCATCATCATGAGCGATCAACAAGTAAAAAGGTAGCGTATCTCAGATTTCCTAGATACTGGAGTTGATGTGATGAAGATTAAGGACATTGTTAAGTGTTCTAAGTGCCTGGTTTTTAAGTTAAGATAAAAAAAAAGACCTCTGCAGAATGTTAGGAAGTGGAGGGAATAATTCAAAGAGGGATACGAAGTACTAGTTAAGTTTGGATAATAATATAACGACTTCTCTGTGGCTCCTAGTACCTTCAAGAGGGTAATAAATCACAAATTCGGATTAGTTTCTTTCACAATGATCTCATGCCGCTGGTCACTGGAGGCTCGAGAGATGTAAAAAAAACAAAGCAAATTGGTCAATTGTGATAATTTTCTCTGGCAAGAAGATTTTCACATTTGGTAAATTCTATAACCGCCAGAACGACTGCTGGCTTGCAGAAACAAAGAAGAGGTTCAAGGGGTTTATCATACAAAATTTCCACCTAAATAATAGTCTTCAGCGTTCCAGTCTTTGATAGAAATGATATACCTCAGTTCTTTTTCAAGGTTGGACAGAAAATTGGCCAAGAGGCCTACTATAAGGTGCTTCGATACACCATCTTACTATGGCTAAAAACCAACTACATGTGAAATGAGGACGGTGCTTCCTCTCATACGTCTGCCAAGTGCCAAAAGTTCTGTAAATATAACACGTCTCGATTCTGGACTAAAGAGATATGGCCCCCTTCCTCACCAGATTTGAACTTACTGGACTTTCCTATATTGGGTACTTTGGAGAGGGAAACCAACAGGACCTACACCCAAATGTGGACTCACTGAAATCCTCCATAGTCGCTGCATCGGACAATTTGTCAAATGAGTTTGTCATCAACTTCTGTAAAGGGTGTGATTGATAATATTGAGTGAAAAAAGTTTTGCAAAAACTTTGTCTACATGTTTTGTTAACATTATTTTTTTGCCTATCATTGAAAATATAAAATGATTGACGTATTTCTGAATCCATCTCTTGAGTCCAAGTATTGCTTTTCTACCCTGTACATTTAAAACATGACACATCTCTGACGGATTTCTTAGTGATTTCATTTACTTGGGAATTCCGGGATCAGACAGTATATAATGCATAGAGTAAAATTGAAGTAAACGTTTTTGTAGTCTAATTTCATGTTGGTGAAGGATCAAAATGAATTATTCATGTTTTCTATATTAGTTTGCATAAGTTTTAAACAAATATTCATTTGTGGATGTGTTATTAGTGCTTTGTTGGGCCTCATTTGTTGTTGTTATTCATGTATGTAAAGTCATTGAGACTGTTGCATTCGTCGTTAAAAACTGTATCTCAAGTGATTCTTCAATAGAGCGTTTAAACTAACTTCATAAATTACATCATAATTAAAGGCGACGTCATCTTAGGGGGTTATTGTGAGTGATGAAAATTGGTGGGTTTTGGCCTGAAAATCAACATTATCTTTCAGAGGAGAGGGAGAAGGAAATAATCAAAGACATTGAATACTACATACTCAGGGGCGTTTGTAAGATTATATAGATATATATATTTTTTTTTTGGGGGGGGGATTGATTTTTGGATTTTTTTTAAAAAAAAATTTCAAAAATTTCCAAACCAATTCCCAAAAAGTTAAATTTTTCGGAAAATAATTTCAAAAATTAAATTTTTTGAAAAAAAAACATCAAAAATTAATTTTTTCAAAAAAAAGTGTACAAAATACACAGCTGATCTTAAAATATTTAATTTTTTTGAAAAAAATTTCAAAAATGAACATTAACTTTTTTGAAAAAATTTTTAAACATAAATAGCAATTTACAGAAAATTTAATTTCGTGTAAAGAATATTGAAAATTTTGTTTTTAAATAGGGGGGCTACAGCCCTTCTAGCCCACACCCTCCAGATGCCCTTGATAATAATAAACACTGGGATTTGAAAATAAATAAAAGTAATATCAACTAAAAATCCCTAGAAATGACCAGATTTGTACAATTTTTTTGACCGATTAAGGATGATAAAATTATAAGCATTAGATAAAGATATCTTATTCTTTGTGGTATCATTCTTAATTTATTCTCTACAATATGGAAATAAGATTGCATAATTAAGCGGTTATGAAAGAAAAATATATATATGAAATTTATTTTTCCTTTTTTTTTTGTAAGCGGCAGAAATTTTTTGAAATTTTACATAAGCTTTTGAGAATAGTTATAGACTTAAATTTTTTTGTAAAAAGTGGTGAATTTTTGAATAAAAATTTCCAAAAAAGTTAAGTATAGAAAGGCACGTCCGCAGGATTATTTTTTTCTTGGTTATGGAATTTTTTTGCAAAAAAAGTTTCGATAATTAAATTTCAAATATTAAATTTTTTCAAAAAAAAATCCAAAATACACAGCTATTCAAAAAAACAATACATATATTAAATTTTTGGGAAATAAAATTTCAAAAAATCCATAGCTGTTAACAATATTAAATTTTTTTTCAAAAAAAATCTAAAAACCAATAGAAAAAAATACGCCGCTTCTATACTTTTGCTCTGTTATGTACTGGGCATATTATTATGTCTATGAATAAGTTTTGGCTATTATATACAAATACAAATGTTTAGCCACGCTTTTTAACAAAATAATACTTAGCAATATTACTATACAATATCGAATAAAATACTTTGTGGTTTTTTACTATAATAAAATATACACAAATATGTAATTCATTTAAAAAAATTGTACAGAAATAATATAAATATGATAGTCTCGGAGAAATAATTAGCAGCTGATATGATTGACATATTTGGCTAAGTGACAAATGATTTTTTCAGTTTCTTTTTTATGGAAAGGTTGAGTGATATCATAAAGGTGGTGACATGCCAATAGTTCCCTATTTTCCTAATTATGAATGAAAAAAGGGGTTTTATAGGTAGACACTTGATTATTTATGCCTTCCTCAAAATGGCTGACATCACCAATACTGACGTCGCATGAAAACCCCTATGTACATAACTTTTTATTGATGGATATAACTTGAAGATTTATTATATGTTTAAAACCTTAAAGGAGCCATAGGAACTGTTATTTCCCAACTTTTTCATCACTGCAGAGCAGGCCTGACAAGAAAAAATCATTTCGTCAACGAAACTTTTTTCCATGATGACGACTATACAAATACGAAAATTTAATAAAAATCATGACGAAGATATGAAAATTTGACAAAAATCATGACGAAGACGAGACAAAGAAGAAACTGATGCTGATGGATTGTGCCCCATGACATTAAAACAGAACTCATAACACAAAACTTTTCTTAAAGCGTATAAAATTTAATTAATAATTAAGTGTCTGTGTTTGTATGTGGTTGTATTGCATCAGCTCATGAGTTGTGCAATATGTCAATTGTAATTGGCAAGTGAACTCCTTATGTGAGACTCCATTTACTATTTCTGCCCACAGATTGTGCAATATACAAGTGGAGTTTAAAGTTTAGTTCCTTGTGAATTATAAATTGACCTTTGAGAAAAAATATTGATTTTTTACAGACATTCTCATTCTTTGGCAGCAATGTTCCTTTATCTTTGTATTTGTAGTCGTAATATGCGAATATTTACGTATTTAATTCATTGAAGGGCCTGACCTTTTATAATTTGTTTGTATGCCCACATAAAAAAAATTTCTACTCAATATATAATCATTGGTAATGTGTCTGCATCAGATACCTTTCTTTTATGTAAGTAGGCACTAAATACCTCTTCAACAGTTGGCTTTTTTTTGGAAGGGGGGAGGGAGGAGGTTATAATCTGTATTATTTTTTAATTAGACACCTCATGTATTCTAACTTGAAGATGGTAAAGAGGGAAGATCAATCAATTTGTTTGTAATGGTGTTTTTTATAAACTGCATGTGAATTCATAATTAGTACGTAAAAAATTAAATGAATATGTCTTACAAAAGTTTTTCCAATCACTGGCACCGATATATTTATCGTCTGTACGTTTTTTTTTTAAATTATTACTTCTTAAAAGATAGGATTTTGAATATATTTTTTTTCGAATTTCAACTAGAGTAGATTTGCCCGGCGTTCAAAATTAATTATGAACTCTTCCGCTTAATATAAAACAAAAATGAAGACTGTAAAATTAGAGGAATAATTCTCATGTAGGTTTTATGAGTATGAATTGAGTATACCGATATATATGTACTCTTTTTCCATGCAATGAGGAAGTGGTTGCTTTATTTTGGATCAGACACCGAACTCACAGTCTCGCTGCTGCTTCCCTAAGAATCAAGGAACCCTCCTAATACCCCAAAATACGCAAGTAAACTGCTAGATCCAAGTCAAGTCAAATTTCACCGTCGCCACTTTCCTGTGCATCAAGAAACCCTCTAAATATCCCAAAATCCCGGCTCTCAAGAAGTATAGGTAAAAGGCTAGGGGAAAAAAAAGTTCAAACTCTACTGCCGCCAAGTTTCTAGGCACCAATTACTCCTACTAATATGTTAGAATACTCCCCTGTCCACAGGTTGTGTATATGAGCTGCTGATCCCTGAGGCAGTTTCAATTCATCTACCACCGTATCGCTGGGCATCAAATAACCCTTCTAATATCCAAAATAAATACTGGCCCTCAGGTTGTATTTCAAGTGCTGGGCCAAATACAGTTTAAACTCTACCACCCCGTGTTTCTAGGCACGAAGGAACCTTTTAATATTCTATAATACACCACAACCCACGGGTTACGCAGGTGAACTCCTGGGCCTAATTGAAGTTAAATTTCTCCATTGCCCGTCCCTGTGCACCAAGGAACCTCATAATATCCCAAAATATACCCCGGCTCTCAGATTAGGCAGCTGAAGTACTGGGCCTCAAGGAAACCAATGGATAGACTTTAAGCTGTATTTCGGCCGAGTACTTCACCTGTAAACCAGAGAGCTGGGGTGTATTTTGGGATATTTGGAGGGTTTTTCTACTCATGGAAGCGGCAGTGGAAGAATTTAACATGCTTCGGGGCTATTAGTTCACCTACACAAACCCTGTGCTGGAGTGTACTATATTAGAAGGGGTTTTTGGGGTTTAAAAATGCGTCTGCAGTACAGTTAAAACCGTATTCTGGCCCAGTGCTTCACTTATACAACCTGAGAGCCGGCGTGTCTTTTGGGATATTCGGAAGTTATGTGTTTTACACATCTGAAGGAAGCTTCATCAAGACATCTCGGGAGAGAAACCATAGTACAGTTATTCACAACTTTTTTTTAAAAAAAGAGGGTCCTAAGTGTAATTTTATATTTGGGAGAGCAACTCATTTTGTCCGAATTTTGAGTCTATGATCTTATAATAACATTTTTTGATGATGTTAATAACCTTACAGAGGGCAAAAGCGCTGCAGAGCCCTAGTTTGGAATCACAGCCCTAATATTTATTAGAAAACAATCAAATCATTTTATAATTAATGATTCCTCCTCAATGGTTCCCCGATCCATTTTGCTCAAAGCGTAATACATCACTGGATGCAACGTTATACAATAATTGATTGAGGTTGACGGGTGGTTCTTATAGTAACTTTATTATAGGTCATTCAAGCATGTTTAAAGAGCTTGACTACTACGTTGTTTCTAAACCCTTTAATAATGAGTGATTCATTGTGAATTGGCAAAACCTTTATTTCCCACGTCATTGTAATTGTACGTTTCATTGACAGTTATACTACACACTTACGCTGAGAGTAATTTAGAGCAATTAAAACACAAAAATAACACAATTGGGGTTGTTATATACCTTAATTCAAAGGCCTACGTCGTACAATAAAACGAATCGGAAGTTACTAAGAATGATTGTTTCGGCCTATGTCTTACATATAATCTTTAATAAATATTTAAACATAATCCCATAACAAAATATTGGCTACACAATTAGTTTTAGTAGATTATTTTTAAAAATGCATTTAGGGACTGATTTTTGATGGAGTGCATCTTTGTTTATTTCAAGAAGTGACAGTTGATACTTATTATAACATCAGGAAGTGTTTTTATCTTTCCGCTGTTTTGATAAATTTTCATACAATGATTCTTGTATTATTTAAAACAGCTGACTCTACGTATTATAATGAACTAAAAAAGGTATTACATAAGGTTTGGATATCCTTTTGGCCTAAATTAATTTATATAATTCCTGGACCTTTTTTTATAATTCATGTCATTTTCTACTCTGTCATTGATATTAATTTTAATACAATTCTCAATTCAAGTTGTGTAATAATTAAATAATAACAATTAACAGTAGACAATAAAAAAAAACAGAAAACTAGCTACCATATATATTCTCAAATTTTTATTTTCCCTTTTGGCAGTCGAGGTTGAAAGTGGATACAAAATGAACAAGTCGTGATGGTGTTATCATCTCCCTCTAAAAAAAAAATTCTCACCTATCTTTGATTTATATTGTTTTGAAAATGCATAATAAAATATATGCGGGTATATATATTTAAATATTAGTATAATATTTTCCATTCACTCTTTATAGAGCGTTTTCCCGCTACGTCACAATTTTGATATCGCCCATTTTGGGGCCCTAAACCAGAATTTGTAATCCGAAGAATGAAATAATTGTTATTATTATTTAACTTCTGAGTAACGAACTTCCTCTCCTATTACATTCAAAACCTGATGGAACATTCGTATGTACTCTGAGGATTTGTTATAGAGTTATAAATGTAAGTCCTTGTTGGACTCAAAGTAAAATTGGGGATCGACATCGGACTAACTATTGTCAATGCCCTTGTTTATTTCCTTCTCCCCTCCTTCCTTGTCACAACTGATTGTAGCTGATTTACCGAAAATGTCATGAAAAACTAAGCAGCTCTACTTCAAAACATTCTTCAAATTGTTAAAGTTACCAGTTTAATTTTTGGTTTTTTTTTTTTAACATGCTCAAAATACACAAATTTTTATCACTATACAGATTACATAAATGACGTACGCTTAAAGATCCAAAATTTTAACCTACACCAATTATATTTTTATCAAGCCTATTTTGTATAAATAACAGCATGTTTTTTGTTTTTTTTTGTTATTTTTAACTAACACCTCCCATGATTTGACTTTTCACGCCTACCCTTTATGGTACCACGATTTATGAAGGAAGATGAGATCCTAATAAAAGTATACATGAGTAACAATTATAATTTATTATAAAAAAGATGTTAGGAATTGTTTTCTTGGCAACATAACACTTGATTATTCCTTGGAGATATCACTCAAAAAAGTTATAATCAAACTCTACCTATCAAAGTTGTATAAGGAGGCTTAACAGAACGTAGAATTCTGAGCATACGCCATATAAAGATTATATACAAAGATAAGAAGGAATTTATCTATTTACAGACATAAGGGGCCAAAAGCTCTAATATCTACAAATGAGAAGGTGAAAACCAATCCAAGGGAACTTAGGTCATGGTTTTTGCCACTTTTGTTTACTGACGTCGAAGAAAATTATTGACATATAAAGTTCTCCTTAATGGCAGAACAGTGACATCATTCGTGCAGGACTCCTCAAAATCACTAACCCAACGCCCCAGGCTATTTAGATTTTTACTCAGGCTACTAAAATATTACAGGTCATGCCTGACAGGGTACCTAACAAACAATCAGCAGAAAAGAGAAGTCTGTGAGCTTTGTTGATATATATTAGATAATAAAAAATGCGACAGAGAGTGGCGCCCTCTTGCGGCAAAACAATACAACTCCCTAAATGAATATATTATTTAATAAGGCAATTATAAAAAGTATGAGCGGCTTATTTTATTTGGCAATTTGAAGAGGCTTTTTTATTTTCTAAAACTGCTATGATTATTTTTTTAATTCTTGAAGATAGAACATCCAAGTATATGCTTAAATAAAGTAATCACCAGTGCCTGTTCTCATGAAAGACGAATAGCAAGACTGATGGTTTGCTCCTTGGGAGTTATAAGTATAAGTCATTGTTTGACTAAGGGTATAATTGACGATTAACATTGGAATAATTCCAGCCTATATGTCCAAGCAATTACGGAGTGGGATTTGCGTTCATTTCCTTCTTCAAAATCACAACTGATTGAATATGATCTAATAAAGTGTCATGACAGCGAAGCTGCCTTTTTCCAAAACATTATTGTCAGGAATACCTTGTTGATTTTAGGAGTTATTTTTTAACATATCGGGTGTTCTACAACTCTAATTGTCAACGTGTCCCTACGACTTGTGACGACATGGCGGTTGAAATAAGATTTAATCAAAAATGGTCTCATATTGCAGCTAATATATTATAATGGAACGTCATGACAGTAATCCTCCTTCCTAAAAAACAAAAAAATACTTCAAATTGGAAGGCTCATTACTAAAGAAAACACCTGAGATTTGCTTAATTTTATGTTTACATATCGGTCAGGACTTTTTTATGGATAACTGTTGTTGAGACTGTTCTCTCAAACACAACAACTTGTATTTTCTAATTTGCGAGTTAAATAACCCCATTTCTCGTTCTGTGCAAATAAAAGTTCCAAAAGTTTAAGTTAATTTAAAAAGTGTTAATCTGATATTAATAACAAAAAAAAGTTCAATGCATCATAAGATTCAATATTACCATTTGAGACCGAATGACCTTTTATAAGAAAAGATAGATCATTAGAGTATTTTTATGGTCTCATAAGCTGGAAAACTTTTTTCCAATCCCTATAATGGAACATTCGTCACTATTTTACTGTAAAAACATCTTTTTACAAAAAACCAAAAAATAAGTACTTATTAAGACCTAATGAGCTCATTTTTAAAGTAAACACCTGAAATTTCAGAGGAGGTCCTAACCTTGATCTGAATCCCACCAGTTCATGTGGACGCTCCTGCAATAGTTTGGCATAAATTAATGTTACTATATCTGCTTTGGGGGTAATGCTAAAAAAGTTACCCCACCTTTGCTATAAATACGTCATGTATATTAAAATCAATAAAACACCCAACCTTTTATTCAATAAGACGACAGAAATCCTCACTCCCATAGTTAAACAAAAGACTGAATAAACAAATCCAAACTATCCATTACTAGATAGATACATAAGATATGAAGTGAAAAAAAACTTTTGTACATGTCATCTATGCAATTAAACAATCCATCAGAACAATTAATGACTATAAGTACCGTAAGAATGAACAGCATACGAAGGCAAATAGTATGTTATGTTGATACATGAGCATTGTTATTGGCCATTATTTCTATCCATCAAGACAAGGCCATGCTTTGATAAAAACAAACAAAATTAATTATAACTTATCAGTGTTTATATTTAATTCAAATATTAACAGATACTGAAAATTATTTCTGGATAAAAAATTATAATTATAACTTATCAGTGTTTATATTTAATTCAAATGTATACAAAATGAAAGGTTTGTAAAGGTTTGTAAAGAAAAAACTAAGTTTATCGATTAGAAAAGGAAAAACGGTTGATGAGTGTGCTCTTTTTTTCTTTATCCTCCATTATTTAATAAGTCGTGGATATGTTAACATGTCCCTCTAAAAGAAGAATTTTTCCCAATCTTTGGTATAAAAACGCAAAAATAAAATTAATATCGATGAATTTAAATATAATTGGAATATTTCCCCTGCACTAATGTTATTTCAAATCTATGTAGAAGGTTCTCCTCTTTAAAGCAGTAATTCATTGTCTCCCTCCTAAATCATAAAACAGGCAATAGGTCCGAATTCTGTAATAGTATACGTCAGCGTCACTTGTGCACATATGACAACACTGAAAATTTTGAAGCTACTTATACACTATTCTAATCGAAGGTTCAGAGTCCCCATTATATTTATCAAGCTTATTTATAGTCTCCGGAGACGTTTTGCCTTTCATAAAGTAATTTTCAATCAACACACGAATTTCTTTTTCGTCCATTGTTTGAAAATCACTCCTCTTCCTTGATTCAAACGTATGCCAAACAGAAAGAAATAGACCGATCTGGCTGAGAGTTGGTGTATGTTCTTCCAATAGATACTATTAACTAAAAATAACTTCGATACATCCCAGTAGTGCCACCTCTCTGACTTTGGAGATACTTTTCAAACAATCCTCGTACATTAGGAGCACTATATACAGTGTGCACGGTGAATCATTTTCATATATTCTTACATACAGAAAGGCATACAAACTAAACTTTATGAATATTTATCATTTCTATTACGGTGGATTATTCATTTCTAAATTAACTCGAACAGTCATGTATGAATATGCATAGTAATTAGCTTCATTCTGTTCGAGCTTTATCTTATACTTAGTAACACGTTAGACTATGATTTGCAACAATATTATGTCTTCAAAGAGTGATTATACCTTCATATGTACATTGAAGAAGAAGCTGATTGAATCTTATTTATATAGCAAATGTATGCAATACATGATTATGCTAGTCACAGATATAACATAGGTACATAACTCCATATAGAATGGAAAAATGCACATACTCATGGACTTGGAAATAAATTGCAACCTTATGAATGATCATAGTAAGTATCATCATAATTTATATTGTGATTTCAAACAATGGTCCCCTAGATCAAGAATTACTTAGTTCCCTCCAAGAGTGTGCCCTTATCGGTCTAGCGTATTATTTCTTGAACTACTAGAACCGGAACCCAGACTGCAATATATTGCTTATCGGCCTCGGTTCTTGTGCTTATTTTCATTTGTTGCATATTTTGGTATATTTATAACTTTTTAATATTCCTTTTACATAATTTTATGACACAACCTTTCCTCCAAATAGAAGCAGAAATAAGGCCCGAATTCATCTGGTAGTTACCCAAATAAGTAAAGCATACCAACTGCTATTCTTCTCTTATAATTATATCTGCCAAATGATTTCTTCACAATTTTAAAATGAAATACATGGATATATTCATAATATTAAGATCATACAAAGCCTTTTATTCGATATTCTATTATAATATTGCTTATTAATATTTTATTAAAAGCGTAGCTATAGCCCCCTTTATACAAAACATGTGTTCTATGTATTTATAGACTGAAAGCAATCCTCAATTATCCATCTTCCTCTGCCTCTACCCTACCCTCACAGCTCCTTCTTTGCAAACCATTGTCTTAAGCAACCTTAGTTTTCGGAGCCGTGTTGAAACTTGGGGCACTAAGCACTCTGCAAATGAGGTTGCTGCGGCCCTGTTGGTATCAAATATAATTTCTGGCCTTGAATGTTCTAGCGACGCCCCTTGTTCTATATGCTTGTTACCAAACTGAGCCTGTATAAAAAAGAACCGATACCGTTAAAATGAAAGAACTGAGACATGGACCAATAGAACGACTGAACTTGGACAGGGCACAATCTTCGTTATTTCTGTTGTATATATTATCCAAGAATGGGACGATAATAAAGTGGAACTTACAAATTCTTCAGCAAGGATTAGGAGAAGAAGAAAATTATAATATAAATTCATAAAGATAATTAATTATGCGAGGTGCTTCCTCATCATTTTTGGTTTGATAATTTTATTTAATTCATTGTATTTCAAGGGGGAATAGCAATAATGCCTACTACATGTTCTCTGTGCTATTTTGTTATTTGCATTTACAATTAATATTTTCTTCTTCTCCTACCAACTGTAGAGGAAGTAGGAAGCCCCTCTCTATTAGAGTTCCAGTTTAAATCAAGCGGTCTTTTATTTTGACATGACCGTATTCTCCTCACTTGCACCCTTAAATTTAACCCAACTAGCAAAATGAGTAAGAAAAAGGCCCTCAGATGGTACCACTTAGTTGCAAAGTAACAAATTCAGGGTTCCCGTTGATGTAGCAATACAGAGAGTTTATAATCTCCCCCACCCCCTTCCCAGTTCGAAGTTAGAAAAGATAGGGACACATGCTTTAAAGCACAAATGATTCAAACGAATCTTTGAAGCTGTAACTAATATTAAGAACATTTTGTTTTAACCTCAATGCCTCAACAAAGAAAAAATATGTATTACTTTTAAATATTTTTCAAAAATCTTTAAATTGTCATTGAGGCCACATTTTTCTGTGGATTTACTTGAAAATTAGCTCGAATTCTACAAATGAATGTTGAAAAGAGTGTATTTGATGTATCCGCCTCCAGCATCAATCACACCTTGGAAACAGGCCCGGAAAGAAGAACAGTCGTTGACGATATAGTTCCTGGACATATTGGTTATTGTCTAATTGATGCAGGCAATCAGAGAGTCATTGATGCATAAAATGTTCGATTTGTTTTATATTCAACGTAATTTGTACAGAAAATAATCCCTCACATAAATATCCGAACTTCTGTGGAGCCATATTTCCTTCCCAATGAAGTCATAGCAGTGATCACTCAGGCACTTCAGAGACCTATCTGAGATATATCAAGCTGCTAAGTATTCTGAATGGACGCCAGTCACATTGGAAACCTCACGATTCGAAATATCCATGTTGTTGTGGGCCAAAATCATCGTTACTGTGCAGCGCCGTTCCTCCTCTATAAATTCAATCTTCTTTATATCTGGAACAGCTGTCGCCATAGGAACAAAAACTTATCTAAAGTTTGTTAATACAAAAATATATGCTAATTTCTTCATCTTTAAAACCTCGCAACTTATAGTTGAATTGAGTTACGGATCCAATATTTAATTTCTGAGAAGACATTGTGATATCACATAACAAATTTGAGTCAAATCTGTTTCCTCGTGGAGTGACCCATATACAGGGTTGATCTTATCTAGTGGAATACTTAATATAAAAATTAAAAAATCAGAAATGTATTCGTCCATTGTCCGCAAACTTTGTAAAAGGCAGGTTTTGTGACTGCAAAATTATTTATGTAAAGTTTCGACTCAAATAAAAACAAACAAAAGAGAACGAATAAAATAGAGCAACAAAGGTGTGAAATTTTGAAGCTTCTCTCACGCGGCATGCCCCAATTGAGATATCCAAGGATGCAACCGTACCACTGTGTATCGTACAAGGGACTTATTCACCCCTACCATGATCTTGGGGGTTGTAGCCAGCACATGCAAAGTCTACCCTCCCATTTTTTGAGGTGAGGAAGGAAGGGGACTATGCAGATACTTAAATAGAACTTCTGGATAAGACAGTGCTACCTTGGGCCTGATAAAAGTTCGGGGACAACTTTGTTTTCCCTCAAGACGGATCTCTTTGTCAATGCACCGCTAAGACATGGCCTTCCTGTGAGGCAACTTTTCGAACTTTTGGTCCAATCCAATCGCGAACCTCTTCGACTACACTATCTAGGCGCGTCTGGAGTAAAGGGTGTGTGCTACTCCTCATAGGATTGTCAAGTCTCTAGAGGCTTCTCTCAAGAAGGAGTGCACCAAACTTGAGTCTAACTACATAGCCAAAGCCTACAAGGGAATTAGGCCTCGTATTGAGGCAATTATTAGTCAAATAAATAATAAATTATATGTACAGCATCATCCTGTTCAATTATGAATATTTTAATAACAACTTTTTCTACACCCAGTATGTTGTGTAAAAAGTTCCAACTTGTATTTAAAAGCAGATTGTACTATTTCCAATTTCTTCGTATTACAATGTCTTATTTAATTAAAACATAATTTTGATTCCTAGCTATTAATTGATACTATCATTTCATTTTGATTTATTAAAATCATTCATTTATAGATTAGTCATGTAACTTTGGGCATTACAACCATACAATGTTCAATAAAATACATATATTTTAGTAACTTGTATTTAAATACCCAATTAATACCCCATTAATATATAAACCATCCATAGAATATTAAATCAGTTAATAGTTTTCATCCCAAGTACTGTAAATACTTCATTTAATATTTAGGATCTCATTTGTTGGTTGCAACTAGTATAATTTGCTTATCCAAGTTGCAACTTGTACACAACATATATTATATACATAAGTATATATATACTCCAATATGTCTCGTGTTTAAGTAATGACGCACATTAATCATTATTCAGGGAAGGGTTCGTAAAAATGTGGGTGTAATGGGAAAAATGGTTGTTATTGAAGGTAATCCATAAATTATAATTTCCATGTTGTTACTTTTTTTAGGGTTTGGTTCTCCGAGTACAAAATTACATAGAAGACACATCATATCATTTCTAGGAAAAAGAGATGTTTCGTCTAGGTGTGAGATGTGAAAGTACGATAAGTAGAGATCCTCCCAACCTGGATAACGCAGTAGACTACAGTTATTCAAAATTTTCTTTCAATAACGAATATTTTTTTCGTCGGAAACTTTATAAGGTGTGGAGCTAATAGACGCCATGTTCAATTCCCTCATTTCATATATATGTTAATTTAGTGAGCAATTTTACGGTTCACTATAAAATGAATATATCAAAAATGTTGCTGACAAAATCGTTGGAGTATTAACATTGTGTGGTAACATCGTGATGTGCATTATCATTAACAGACGAAATTATTGTAGGTCATGTCATCGTGGAGCAACATCATTGTAAGCAATATGATTGTTAGTAATTTCATTAAAAGAAAAGATTAACTTGTGCAATTAATATTATATTTGGACGACCTAACGACAATACCCCATGTAATATCCCAAAATACTCCCTGGGCCAAGGGCTGTGCAGTTGAACTGCTGACCTCCACGACCAAATCCGTTTTATATTTTCGTGGAGTCTTTGATGCTGAGAGAACCGGTTGCAGATGAATTTAACCTGTCTTGAGACCCAATAGCTCACCTACACTACCTGTAGCCCGAGCTGTATTCTGAGATATTAAAAAGGATCCTTGATGCTCAAGAAAGTGGTGGCGGAGGAATTTAATCTACCTCGGGACCCAGCAGTTTACTTTCACAATTTGAGGCAGGGTTTATATTATCGTATTAGAAGGGAGGATTTTGATGCATAGAAAAGGAGCTATTGACGAGCTCAAACTTACTTGGGGGCGGGGGGAAGTGAAGGTGCAACACTTCACTTATACAACCTGGAGGTCGTGGTATTTTTTTGGATAATAGAAGGGGTTTTTGATGGTCAGAGAAGCGGCTGGGGTGGATTTTATTTATCCTTGCCAAATTATTACATAACTGCAATTAAATTGCACACGGTAAGACTGTCTTCCAATGAAATTACTCAAAATCATATTTCTTACAATGATGTTGCTAGACGATTATATTACTTACAACAATTTTGTCTCACAATAATAATGTACACCACGATTTACCACGCAATTAAAGATAAGTATGGACATTATGAAGTACTACAGGAACCTCGTTTTCAAGATCACCAAAATGAAAAATAATGGAAAATAACTCTCAAGGAAAGCGAGACGTGTTTACACAATTTGAAGAGGGATTCTGAGTTCCTTGCCAGTCTGGAGAAGAGGATAAAAGAAAATCCCACGAAATCTATGAATCGCCTCTCCAACAGGTTTTCTGTGGCTAAGGGGACCATCAGGAGGACCGTAAAGTATGACACTACACCTTCCCAAAGAGGTTTTAAATGCCACAAGGCTTGAGGGGTGGAAGAAAACATCACATGGATCAAGAACAACGGGTCCACTGTGAACATGTTCTGAGACGAGAAGATTTTCATAGTAAATCAACTGTGCAATAACCGCTTCCTTGAAAAAGAAAAGGTTCGGTGTGTGTACCAAACCAAACATCCAGCCCAAGTAATGGTCCTTAGGGTTTTGGCAGCCGATTTCAAAAGGATGTTCCTCTATTTTTTAAGGCTGGGAAGAAAATTAGCAGGACGCCTACTACAAGGTGGCCGGTACACCATCTTACCATGGTTGAAGGTAAAGTACATGGAGAGAAATTATGTATGGACACAGGATGGTGCACGGTCACACAAATCAGCCAGATGCCAGAACTTCTATTCCAAGAATATAGCCTGATTTTGATACAGGAACATATTTGAATCCACAGGACTTTGCTGCGTGGTGCAACTTGGAGAGGGAGACCAACAGAGCTCCCCACTCAAATGTAAACTCGCTAAAGGCCTCCATCGTGGCTGTGTGCGACCACGTGTCAAGTAATTTTTGATCAACTCATGTAAGGGTTTCCAACGCCATGTGGTGGCTACGATTACTGCTGATAGCGGCCATATTGAGTTACTAAGATCGCAAAGGCTTTTTTTAACAAGTATTTTTTTAAAATCATTTGTGTTGAAAAAGATAAAATTGTTATTGTTTATTTAAAGCTACTTCTTGAGTCCACGTTTTGCTTACAATCCCTGTAGACTTATGATTTTAATTCCACTGCTGCCCAATTATGCCGAACTACCAATCATTACCCCTTTTTTACTTCTCTATTATACTGTAACTAGCTGTATTGCTTGTAAGCTTTTTAATTTATTAGAACTCATATATCTATCGGGATATTGATCTTGCAGTTTATAGAGAAGATCTTCTTACCACGATCATTATATTTTTATTATTGTAACTAACTCCTCCTGAACATGATGAATGTGTATGTTGCAGATATTTTAAATTTTTGCAGTTCAAAAATTGTTTTTGTTTTTCAAGAAGTTTATTTATTTTAGCAATTACGTATTTCCATTAAATATTCTTTGATGCAATCGTTCATTTTTCTTGGAATTGAAAAGTAAGTGGGTGACACGCCTAAAATGAAGAAGAAAACGTTCCTCAGATTAATGGTTCTCCTATATGTGATACGTCAATATAAAAACCATTTTGGAAAAGAATCAAGAAAAAGAGGAAATTCTATTAATTTTTTTAGTTCATATATACAGGAACTGACAACATATAATGCATGACATAGTTTTGTTTTTTTCAGAAATACATTTAGTTGTTGTCATACGTTGAAGTAGTTAGGAACGTGCGTTTGCCAACGAAAATAAATATTTCAAAAAAAGGTTTGACTGAATATTATATCAAATTAAACTAATGGCAATTTTATTCCTAAATGTTTATATCTGCGATTAATGAACATCAGTTAATTCCTTCCATTTCTTTCATTTTTACATCTCATTTTTATACAACTCTATACATGGATACTCCTCTCTTTTTTTCTTTTCTTTTTTTTTTTTGAAATATGAGGGACAGGCACAACTGTAGTATTATGGATCTAAATGCACGTCAAGATAGCTGACCTGCTATTTGGTTTCCCTTTTTTAACATGCCCAAAATACACACGATATTCATCACTACTACTTGCTATAAACAAAGTAGGAATTGTGTTTATTTCCTTCATTTCATAGCTGTTTGCAGCTGATTTATACATTGCCATGATAGCTAAGCTACTCTTTTCACAAACATTCTTCAAATTGTCAGGGTTACTAGATTCATTTTTCTTTTATTTTATTTTTACATGCCTTACAGGTCCTATTGGATTCAATTCTGGGTATAAACGATATTTACTTGTTGTCTGTTTACTAGACTCAGTATATCAGCGCCATCTTAAAACATTGAATATTTACAAATCATTGCAGCAGACCCATGAGAAGGAATCTTTTTTTTATGTTTTCCTTAAAACTTTTACCATAGGCCTTTTCAACAATGCGAATTTTCTACTTGTATTCATTATACTCATGTCTCTATCATAGTCTATGAAATTCTCAAAATGACTTGTACAAAATAATAAAAAATGATATAGAAAAAGTCGAATCATCTGTTTTTATAATTATAGTTAAACGTTTGACTTTATGAGACAATTAATCATGATATTATTAATGTTATGCAAAGGGGGAATTTAAATATGAGGCACAGATGATTTATCATTTTCTTGCAAAACAATAATAGTTTCGTTCCGTTTCAAAAGTGTTGCCAGCAAGGTACATTACATGATTTTGTTTACATTTAAAAATGAAATTCTTGGTAATTTAACTGTTTAACACTACTAATTATTGTTCAAGAAGGGATCTTTGTAAAGAAAAGACAATGCTTAGAAATTATTAAAGGAAAGACCAGTTGTTACGTACGTGTGCTCTATCTTCTTTTTTTGTTCACTAATTAGTAAGTCATCATAGTATTAAAATCTCCCTCAAAATGAAGAATTTTCGCACATCTTTGATGTAAATTGTTTCAAAAATAATTCATAAAATAGCTATATATGAATTTAAACGTAATTATAATATTTTCCCTGCTCTAATGATATTTTAAATGTTGAAAGTTCTCCTCTCTGTAACAAAACTTATTTTTCTCCGCGCAATCTCCAGAACTTAATGCGTAATATTTGCAACTCTTTTTTCCAGAGGCTTGTCGCCATCTTTGGAGCTAATGGAGGTCGAATAGAATAAATTAATTTGACTTTGGCTATGTATCAGAAAAATATTAATAAAGATTTTGGTTAAATCTATAATTAAAGAACGGGAGGCTATTTTCTTAGTCTCGACACACTCGTTGCTAATTGTTTAAAACAACAAGTATCCCTGTATTCACGCTTGATGCTACATGCAAACCGCCTGCAATATTTCATTAATACGCCTTCATTATTATTTTTTATATAAAAATATGATATATATCAGGGATCACTATATACAGTGTACTCTGTTCACACGCTCGATGCTACATGCAAAACGCCAGTAAGATTTTATTAATATGACTGCATTAATATTTCTTTGATCAAAAATAACTGTTTTTTATTCCAAATTACATTCATAAATACTGATGAAGTTTGTTTTATTAATATACTTTTATATATTTAATTTAGTATGCTTTTAAACTAAATATTTACAACAACGAGGGAATAGTTTATCCATTAAATAATGAACAAAATGAAGAAAGAGCACACGCAACAACTGTTTTTTCCTTAAAAATGTATAAACTTTATTTTTTCACTACAAAATGACATCTGTATACGACCACGAGTATTTCTAGTGTGTATTTACTAATATTTATTTATTTTTAAATTTAAAATGTACATTAAGACTTTTTATTTTATTTCGAAATAATAATGCATTGCTTAAAAACAAGTGGGACTCACATAAATCCTTCAATACCTTTTTTGATCATCTTAGGTATGGTTTTAGAAGTAAAAATAGATTTTGTAACAAAGCTTTGGTTTCTATTATGTAAGAGTCTCTAAAAAAGTACTATTGCATTAATAGTTTCTATATTGATTGTAATTGACATTTTTTTAACGATTAACGATAACTTAATAAGAATGTCCGTGCTAGAAATGTTAAAATATGACTTTTACAGGGTCTAACAGATAAATCCATACGAAGTTTGACTTAATCAAGATGAATAAAAAGGGCATTGCGGTTAAATTAACGTTCATATATGAGAAGCAGAGTCTTAGCTACCATTATGTTCTAATTTTGTCGCAAAAATATCCACAACAACCATGGAAGCGACGCCAAGAGAATTACTTGAATTGCTGAATTACCTCGAGCAGGAAACGGGCAATCATCGACTCCCCTGTTTACCCCCAGAACGTCAGTTAAGGATACTCTAAAGCGCCTGAACAATTTGGGCGACGTCACTATGAGCCTTCAAAAGCACCAAAGTGACCAGAAAAAGACACAAACATACCTGAACGCCTTACAGAGGTCAATTGAGGCGAATCCAAAGAAGCCCTTATCAAAACTAGCCAAGGGACACTCTGTGAGCATGACACCAGTTAATAGGACCATCAGGAACTTTGGTCTCACCTCCTATGTTCATGACTATGGTATAGAGGGATTTGAAGATTAGCCAAATTCCTCCTTTGAGATTTTCCTTAAACGGTATTTTTTTCAACGTCGACGTCCACAGGAACAGAAAGAACGACAGGTGGATCACAGAGAGCAATGTCTTGAGGCCAACATTGTGCGTGAGGCTAAGAAGCTGGATCCTCTTCACGTCAGAAACACATGTACCAGTTTCAGATACAGGATCGAGCGTGTGGTGGCGGCCTACAGTGGCCAAACCGAATAATATGTAATATATGCATATATAATTTATATGCTAAATATTATTGTTAATATTGTTGTCTTAGACCCTGACCATGTTACTCCCATTATTGTCCTTGGATAAGTCAGACTTTGACGGATTACAAAGTTATACAATCATGTAATAAGGCTTGCCAGAATTTTCAATTTTTATGTCCATACGGACTGCTGAGCAAGATAGACAGATATGACGCCATGAAGTATAACTGCGGTACTAGCTACTCATGGTAACAGTTATACTCTTTGACGTCACTATTAAAAAGCATGCTAGAAGTCAAACATTTGTAGGAAAAGCCTTATTTTATAACTTTGTATTTCTAGTAACCTTAGCTTCATCCAACATTTTGGCCATTTTAATCATTATACTCTATACAAACTAACTCAATTCATCAAAATAGATCAAATATATATTAATATTGGTAATAGGTAACTTCCTATAAAACATATTCGTTTAAGGACATCTCGTATAAATTTTTGAGGAAACGGAGAATAGACTTTCCCAATCATCATTATATACCCCTAATGTTGGGTGTGTTTTCGGGAACCCGCCGGGTCTCAAAACGGGATGGAACCGACCGCCGATACTTGAAGAAACTACCAAGAGCCCCCCCCGCCATCGCCCAATTGTACCCTAATGTTCGGGGTGTTATTGGATACCAACGAGTCCAAAAACAGCATACAGCCTACTGTTGATACTTGAATTAACTACTAAGAGCCCCTTACAACCCCTGGATTGTACCCTGAATCTTGAGGGTGTGGTCGGGTACCACCAAGTCCAAAACGGGAAGGAACCAGCTGCCGATACTTGAAGAAATTAATTAAGAGCCCCTACCATCACCCAATTATACCCCAAATGTTGGGGATGTTTTCAGGTACCGCCGTATCCGAGAATGGGGTTAAACCCACCCCTGATACTTGAAGAAATTACTTAGACCCCCTCACAATCCCTCAATTGCACCCTGAACATATAGCAGATTATAATTTTAAACTAATAAGAATTGAGAACAAATATATCCCGAAAGCACCCCAACATTCGGGTACAATTGTTGGTGTTGAGGGGTTTTTAGTAGTTACTTAAGTATCGCTAGCAGGTTGCATCCTGTTTTGCTTCCCGGTGGTACCTGATAACAACCCCAACATTTGGTAGGTTGTGAGGGGTTCTTCGTTATTATTTAAGTGTGGGCGGTACCCCAAAACACCTCCAACATTCTTGGTACAAAATGACAATTCATAAAATCTATGCCCCGTTTCCTCATAAAATTATACGAAATGGTTTTATACGAAATTATTTTTATATGGTTTATATGCTTTATACGAAGTTACAGTACACCATTAATATTATATCACTATTACCATAGATGTCAATAATCTAAAAAAATATACATTTTTTATTATAAATATAAATTCTAATTATTATGAAAATAGATCCTTTTATTAAGAATACTCCTTCAGAAAAATCCCATTACTCTTTTCTGGGTTGTATCCCAAAAAAATTGTCTAATATGAATGAAAATCATAATTACATAGTATTGTAGCATGAATCATCATCATCACGAATATTTATAATTTTTTTATTATATCTATTAGTATAAGGCTCATAAACACTTATATTATAATTCAAAATATTTAAGTAGAGGAATTGAGTTATGCATAACATAAATAAACATTTTAGTTAAAAATTATTCCTCTCCCTAAGAATCTTTCAGTATGTGCTGATACACAGCAATCTAAAAATCAGGCAATTAATAAATTATGATTAAATTTAGTAAAACAAATAAAAATTGAATATGAAAAGTAAAACGAGCATAAATAATAGTATATTAAAAAAAACCAAAAAAAACGAGTAAAGAGTCTAAAATTCACATTATAAAAAAATACTTCCCAAAAGTTTCATAAGACCTAAAAATTATTTTCAAAGTTTTCAAATATCTTGCTGATATTCTGGGATAGTATCCTACCAAATCTTTACGATATTCCTATTCATTACCCAACATTTTTGGAATCTTCACTGAGAAGGCTGAGTATCGAGCTGCAGCAAATATAAAAATTGTTCGTAATTCTTCAGCTTTCAGTGGTTGATAGGTGCATTGCTTGTTCGCAATAGGGGCTTTAGCATTAGACAAAGCAAAGTTCAATTCCTTAATATCATCAGAGGAAGCCCTACCATTTGATACTCCAAACAGTATCACCGATTTCGTTAAATTAGATTCAATTTTTTCTTGCTCGTTGACCTTCAATGATATGCCTCCCTTTAAATCCGCACATGAAGATAATCAACAAAGGGATTAATGGTAGAATTAAATGTTCTCCCACAGTCTTTGCATGGAGCGTCGTACAAAATAAGATTTGCCGATATATGAAGTTATGCTGTGAACCTCTTGTCTTCGTTAATGCGGAGCAGCCAGCATTTAATTTTCTTGTGCCAGGGCTTATGTAAGTCTACAAAATTCATATAATAGAGGCATAGCTTATTAACATTACTTTCTAACTGTTGCTCATAACACATTTTCAAATGCCAGGGAGACGGAGAAATGTGGTATTTTGCAAATATTTTCGTAGGAAAACTAAATTTGCCTCGTACAAAGACTGAGGAGGGTCTTTGGAATAACTCATACATTTCGATCGACATCAGCCGCAGGAATGGAGGCAGTTTTGGGAATTCCTCCTCCGGGCATATTCATTAAGGAACAGGCAATTAAATCAAGTTAGAGAAGGAATAATTTGTTTCGTAATACCTGGGATAGAATTGGTAATCTTCTAAAACGTTATGGGGTTCGATTCCATTCTAATAAAATACTTATACAAGTCGGAATGGATCAACCAAGTGACTACATAAAAAATAATTGCACTGGGATAGATAATAGTCTGATTAAGAATCCTGACGATATCATCTATACGGATGGGTCTCAAGACGAAAACGGAAACACTGGGGCTGGATGGGTCATACTTCAATTTTTCATTCAATGGCTTCATTGAATAAAGAGGCTTCTGTGGTTCAAGCAGAGATTTTCGTCATAAAACAAGGTGTTGAAGCTCTTCTCAAGTACGAAAAAACACTGAACAATGGAATAATCAAATCAGACTCCGAATCAGCAATTGTTGCACTCTTTAATCTACTTACTACTAGTAAAGAATCCATCATCAAAGGAATAAGTAAGAAAAATATATATCCAGAATGGTGTAAAGGACATTCTGACATTCCAGGCACTGAATTTGCAACCCATCTTGCAAAGAGGGGTACTGAGAGCCAAAACCTGTTTGCTATGGGGACACTTCTAAGCTACATAAAGAACGTAATTCATGACTTCTTCCATCAATATTGGTGTGACCGATATAAAAAAGATCAAAGTGTGAAAAATACACATTCTATGCTTAATAAGCCAAAGTCAAAGTGTTGGAATTGGAATGTAAACTAGGTTTTAGAATCTACTGTAATAGCACAAATACCCCGATGTGTTGTCGTGTTCGTTGCCTTATACTTGTACAATTTTAGTTTATTTATAATGGCAAGCAGTAATAAATATTTAACGGGTATCCTGTACAAGTATACGTTTTCTTTCTACCCCCAAATTGGAGACAGCGATTAGCTTTGTGTCTTCTCTTCCTCAGCCAATTATATTCTTCCCTTTACTTCGCGTCCCTACCCTTGACCAAGGACTCCTGTAAATAGGACCGGGCACGTTCAAACATGAATTCAAATACGAGTACAACATGGGTCTATTAAAAAAACAAAGCAACGTGTTTGGTCAGATAATAGTTAATAAGTAATAACTGATAACTATTAGTTACTATGTGAACGCCATCTTTATTCTATTTTGTAATTTTAATCCTAGCCACTAAGTATTCTTACTCCAGGGTATAGAACGACTATGACAACAAGCCACAACAGTATTGTATTACGATCCATCTTTGACCAAACAAAGAGAGAACACCCGGACTTGATACCACCTGGCTGAGAGCCATTCCAAGAGATACAGATCTGAAGAAGACAGACTAGGCACCATCCAAAGGTACAAAGCTGTCTTCACTGCATTTCAATTACTCTGATTTCATCTGTGAGTCTAAAACCTTGTCAGAACCTTGGTAAGGCTCTAAAGAAGAGGCAATATAGCTGCTCACTTTTGATGCGTTCTCTACGGATTGCCATTTAAGCGATTGATAATTTGTAAAAAATGTTGTCAAGATAGTATTCTTATAACTGCCCTTCTTTTACAGGTACCTCAAACCAGACGTAGTACTATCCCTACCAAACTGCCCCAACGACCTCTCAACTCCTTAAGCGTCATCAAGGCCAACTCAACAGTTCAATGACCTACAACAGCATCTGGAATCAGAACTCTTGAATGAGGAGTCAGTCTTCTATGTGGAAGAACTTGGTGACAATTTGGCCAAGAAGACACTCCCATCAGACTTCATTGTCATCACAAAACCAAGTGTTGCCCTTTTGAAGCTATCCCATGATGAGAAATTGGGCCCAAGTAGTAGCCAGCATCTAGTTTGAGACAGATGTGTCATTCAAAATGTACCACTCTGGTGTGTTGATTGACAAAAAGGCAGTGTCACGCATCACCTCAGAAGGCAAGGTCAACACTGTGTTTCAAGCCATCAATTTGGCTTCCTTTCTGGGAGCAAAAGAAGAATTGAATCAAACAAGAAACCTAGGAAGACATTTTCAAAGAAACAGTGAAGTTCCTCAACTCCTCAGAGTCACTAGAGTTGGCTACGAAAATAGAGATGATCTTTGGGAACCAATCTCTGAGAAGAAAAACTTGGCCTCTCTTTCTTGAGAGATTTTGTCGCTTTTTTATCGAGTGGAAAAACAGTAAAGCACCTGGCCTCGCAGCAGAAACCTTCGTAGCAACAAAGTAGACGTGCCTTCCCGCAGCAGATCTGGCAGAGTATTTTCTCCTAGATGAAGACTTCTCCTATGTACTCCTCGGCATGTTCCAGTCTGATCCCATCGAAAGAAGGTTGGGCTGGTACAGACAACTAAGTAGAGGTATCTACTACATCAGCGTGAGACGGATCCTGGAAGCAGAGAAAAATATTCGTATTCTGAGTCTTGTCAAATTCTCAGGTAAATAACATAGTCGTTAATAGTAAGCTCCTTTATTTAGGTATTACTCTTTTTACAATATAATAATATCATTACAATATTTTACTTATTTAAATTTTCAGGTATGACTACTTCAGAAATGAAAGCACTGCTGCATGAAGACCCGGTAAAAGCTGAGCCCATTTTGACTAACTGGGAACCAAATGACCTCCAGGAACTAGGTTCCAAGGGATAGAGTAATGCTCTCTACCTTATTGCCGGGTATATTGGCTTTTCTTTGAAGAAGAATATCAGCTGTACATCATGCCAAGTGTTAGTAGTCATCAGAGACACATCACTGCACTCAATAACCTTGAATAGCCCAACCAATCAGCATAAATACCTGAAATAGTTCATCGACATAATGAGCAGAGGGGCGTTGTCGACTACATCTGATCTTTTCTACCTCCCCTTTCTTTATGCTAACTCCATGTTCTCTTACATCACAGCTACTCCTGAAGAGAAGGACAGTTTACTTGTCACCCCAAATCCTAGAGCTTCATTTGTTGCCATATTCATTGGCAGGATGCAGGACAGTTTAAACTATTGACATTATCGCCGTTGTGGAGTTAAGTTGTGAGGAAGGACACTCCTGGTCAGCTTTTCTTCAAAGAATTTCATTCGCTTTGTTTAATGTCATGGGTAAAATTTTAAGTGCTAAAATGAATGATGGCATCCGATTTTTAACAAAAAAAGAGAATGACAGCTAAGAATTCAGAAGTTAACAGAAAAAAAGCTAAATTTCAATCAAATCTTCTGACTTGTAGACTTGGACCAACTTTGTACTGTTTGATAGTGCCTTTTTTTTAAATATGTTTTTAATGTTTATTTTGATTAAAGTACTAATAAAATACCACTTCAATTAGAAATATATAGCCTCATTTTTATTATTTTCCCTAGCAAAATACTTTTAAAAACTCTTTATTTTGTATTTTTCCATGTAGAATAAACTCATATAAATAAGACCCATATTAGAAACGCGTGAGCGCAGTGTCCTGTCCTGCTTACATGAGTCCTTGCCTTGACGTTCCAAATTTATTTCTTTATTACTAAAAGGTTGCGAGAGTTGAACTTCAACTATCCTCTGTAGCTGTCTCCAATTTGGGTATGACGTGTGGGCCAACATATACAGGATACCCTATTTAACTAATTAAGTATGTTTGAAATAATATTCATATTGTGGGAAAAATAATGATGGATTTCTTTGAATTTTGAGGGATACAATACATATGCTTATATAGCACATATTAAAGGCTGAATGCCATAAATATTAAATTTTAGAAATTGAACATGTTCAACAATGTACATTTTTAACTTTAACATGGAGAAGGAAGGATATTTAATTCAGGAAAAATAACCATAGGTGGAGATTTGCACTCTACCATGTATCCATTTTAATTTAAAATTTTGTGTAATAATAAAATAAATTCGAATATATATTTCTTTTAAGAAAATAATTTTGAGGCACTGGTTTTAGAATTAATATTTCAGAATTTTCTAACTCTTCATTAGTGAACAAGTTTTTAAACTTGGTTATACGTAAATGGTATTTCATTACATGACACACAGTTGGTCGATGATAATAATTAACTCCTTTAAAATGTGTATCCTTTTTTTTACTATTCTATAAATTTTGCACTCTTAAATATAAATTAAAATGCTGAAAACACTTGTATGAATATAAGACATCCAGAAAAAATAAATCCTTACATTAAAATAATTTTTAAAACATTAACTTTTGATTTCAACAAGACATAATATGTTATTTTTAATATAAAAAAAAATATATTTTTCATAAAAATGTCTATGAAATATTAATTACTTTATGCAAATTTGGGGATCAAATTAGTATCCATCAGTTCTCACATTGAGAAAATGAAGGATTCAAGAAATCAAAAAGAAAACCATAGAACGCAAAACAGTTATTTATATTCACTAAACCTCAATTTAATCCGGAACAAGACATTATTAAGATACATATAATAAGATTTAATGTTTGAGGGGCAATTTAAACAAGAAAAAAAGATCGTTTTTGAGACAAAGTTGACAAGTATTAATTATTAAGACATTTTGTACTGTTTCATATTTAAAACTATGGGTCAAATACTAATGTTCAATCACCCCCTTTGATTGACAATAAACAATTATGGTGCATATTTCCATTCAAATTTGATAAGCCTGAGATGTTTTTCATATTATGCACGTTGCTTCAAATGAGGCTAAAGATGAAATTTGATTTGTTATTTTTCTTTATCTAATATTTTTACAAAAATTATTTTACTTGAGTGAATAAAAAAGTGAGACAGATGCTTTAAGCAAGTATGACACATCTTAAAATGCACTGCTAATATTTTCAAAAGATATATTTAATAGTAATACAAATAGATATGATGATACATCCGAAGTACTGTTTAGCATGCGTGTTTTTTGTTGTTTGTGAGATGAATAGTATTTTTTCTCTATCTTTTAATGCTATTATATTATTTCTTTCATTCTTGAAGAGAGTAAATTTAAGTATAAAGTAATCACTTGTTTATGTTTTTAATTCTCATAAATAGAGATGGTTTTTTGTAAGAGTTGGAGGAAAAGATGGGAGTAAGACATTTGGCACACCTGAATTAGGATTTTTGTAAATATTTACTGCCCATTTTATGATTTTGGAGAGAGGAAAGGAATTACTACTAGAAAGAGGAGAACCTTCTAAATTTGAAATACCATTGTACTTGGAATAGAATTGAGGATCGTCATCTGAGTAATTCCAGTATACATGTTCTTGCCATAGATGAAAATAATATCATAATGGAAAAGGGACCGACTTTTTATTTTATTTTCAAAAGCTGTTCTCATTATTATTTAATATTCAGGAGATAACATATAATACTTCTAAATAGTAAAGTGTAACCATGAATTTGTTTGCTCATGAGTAATTAGACTCAAAGTATAATTGAGGATCGATATCTGAGTCATTCCTGCCTCGATCATGGGTAAACATGGAGTAGGGTATAGGTTTATTTTAGAGCTTTATCGATTGTAAAATTTCAGCCGATTCCGATACCATCTTTATGAACAATTCCGATACCGATTCCTTATGAATATTATGTATCTTGAATTACATATACGAGCAACAAAAGGATTTACTTTTTTAATGTTTAACTTTTTATTAGTATAGACTTGACGAAAAAAACATACAAACTAAATTCAATGTTTGACACAACAAATTCAAATACGCGAAGCACTGATAGGGCTTGTGTTCTTTTTATGAAAAAACTAGGAAAAAACATTTTATTTATCGCATGTAGAGAACCTATTCAGGCATTAATCATGAGCACAGAATTCGAGTCTTCTTTTGGATCTATATCTTCTCCTGATGTTCAAAAAATTTCATGGAAAATGGCCATCTGTTAATAGAGCCATGTAGGATACTGGACTTGAGTATCGTGAAATAGCTCTCACTTGATTATACGAAGAAATGTATGGAAACAAATCTTTCTCGACATGACTATAAAAAATTCCTTAACATTATATTCCTTGGTGGTGTGCAACCACGAGATATAAAATTTATGTCACCTGGTGCTCTACACCACACCCAATGGCTATTAAAAATTTGGATGTTTTGATCCCAATTCAAATAGATAGAGACATAGAGGGGAGAGGATTGTACAATATTTGTGTGTTTAAAGTGAAAGTGTATCTTCGAGACTGGACATCTGCTCCTCAAGCCTTAAGTGCACCTAATAATTACCTGTATTTAATAAATTCCGGGCTTAAATATTGCTTTATTAATTCAGAAATATGGAATCTCAACATCAAAAAAATTATTCAAGCTCTTATAGTACTTGTCCGAGAAGCTCCTTGGATTAGCTCTATTTGACAGTGCATTTAGTTTAGAATTAAAAATACGTATTGTAAAGGCCTTTCAAAATTTGGGTAATGAAACTCAAGAAAAGCCGTTATTTACTCTCAATGAAAATGTTATTTACTCTGAATGAGCTCAACATTTCTCAAATTTAAAATATAAGCCCCCCCCCCTGGGCATGTTTAAAAAACGAAAAGCGACATGGTAACCATTGCCATTTGAAGAATGTTTAAAGAATCATGCTCAAATTATATCAGCTACAATCAGCTGTACCATATGAACAAGGACATTTGCTAGTATTACTCTGATATAGATCCCCAATTCTACTTTGAGTCCAAAAATAACTTACAATTCTAACTCCCCAACAAATCCAAAAGGGTTATGCTCCGTCCTTTATGATCACACACGAATGTACAAATAGGTTTTGAATATAATTGAATCTATATAAGAATGGATGTTCACTACTTGGGAATTAAGTCATAATGACAACTGCTAAGGAAAAGAAAATTGATTCTTTATACGAGCAACTACAAATTAAGACAAGCTAAAAAAACAGATTTAGATCATTAATGGTATTAAAATTTAGTTTTTTTGTAAACAGCTATGAATTTTTGAAAGTTTTAAGAATGCCATAAGGTTTGAAATTTTTTTTAGAAAAAATTTAATTTTTTGTTAACAGTTGTGCGTTTTTGAAATATTAAATTGTATATTTGATTTTTTAATTTTTTTTTTTATTAACTATTTTAATTTTAATTTTTCAAATTTTTTTCAAAAATGTATGTAAATATAAAAGAAACTGAAAAATTAAATCAGCTGCAAACAACCGTGAGAGGAAGGAAAAAAGCACAAATCCCACTCCGTATATAGCAAGGTTAATATAAATACAAGGTTACCCCATAACGCGTGTACGACTGATGTTCGACTTACACGACGCTTTTTAATAGAGAATTCATAGAATATGATGGTTGTCTGTATTGTCAAAATATGTTTGTCTTGCCCAACAGTCGTTATGGTACATCAAATTGAAAATTCTAGTAAGCCCAGAGACACGATTGGCTAACTCTGGTTTTACCATCCACTGTAGTGATACTAGAAATTTGAAAAAAATTATTTTTACTCGAATTTTTCAAATTTGGATTATAATTCGAGTTCAACCAGTAATCGAATTTTCAAAAAAATATTTCTCGTGAGCTCACGTCATTCGCTTAAAATTGTGGGCCATAGTAAAGTCCAGCTTTTTGGTTCGAGTAATACTCAAATCCAATCTAACCTTACACATATAGAAAAAAAAATTGTTTTATCAAACAAAAGAAAGATACAATGTAAATAAAGGCACGGAAACAGTGGATAAAAAAATATTAAATCATGACAATGATGGTCACGATAGATGAAAAATATATGCATTTTTTTCAGTTACAATTCCAAAAAAAATCCCGAGGCCGATTCCGATTCTATTCTAGTAAAAATTGCCGATTTTAAATGATAGTAAGAAATACAAATTTGCTAATAAAATAAATTGCCTTCCCTTTTTTAATGTAAACAATCTGTTTTTGAAATAAATTTAGCCTCAAAAACAATTTTTGGGGATTTTTAAAATGCTAGCGTTTTTATCATTTTGTTTTTGTAAGCGGCACGTATATCACCTACGCACACATAAATTATTTTAATACTATGTAGGATAAGTATAGGTAATTTATTAAAAAGTTGTAGGGATATAATATGACAATGATAGTCTGGGACTGAGTCCTATAAGAAGAGTTACGTCACGAGATTTCAGCGCCCCTTGTGGCAGATATCAAATGGACCAAAAAGAACTTAATACAATAAATGAATACTAAAAAAATTATTTTATTGGGCTGAATTATTATGAAAAAATGGAATAATTACTTTAATAATAATTTTTTTAACTTACTTAATTTAGTAAACACATTTTGCGTCTTCCAAAAGTAGAAGAAACTATTCTATTTTCTTTGATAATATCAGTTTGCATTTGTTAATGCATGTGCATTCTTATACTAACATACTTAGACACAATAAAAAATAATGACATTTATAGACAACTTAATGAATGGAACCGCTACTTCAGTTATCGAGTTTACAATTTTTTTCATTTTTTTGAATTGATTTACACAAGATTTGAATAAAGCTTCTATTTTTGCAAATGATTCAAACAGTTCTTGCCGCAATAGATTAATTGGACAAGATATCAACATACTCAACGAATCGTACCTAAAGTGAATTCTAAATGGTTTTATTAGACCTAAGGAACAGACCAATAGACCAGGTATTTTTAAGGACTTTCTATATTATAATCTTTAAACCTCAACAATTCTGGTTATCAAAATTAAGAGGTTTTGTGATTTAACATGACCTTGTTTGGAGAAGAGAAAATGGCACACAAAAGAAAAAAAATTGGAAGTACTTAAATTACTCATATACTTCCAAAATTTATTTTTTGTGACATTTTTCTCCTCCATACATGGTGCATTGGTGGTAACCCGCCTTAAGATTTAAATTAACATTTAGTTAATTTTTATTGTTTGGGTAGTTGTATAATTTACTTATTTGGCTAACTACCACATAATTTTGAACCTTTCTCTGTTTCTTTTTGGATTAAAGTTTGCATTAACAAACAAAGTAACGACGAGTGATGTCATCATAGGGGTCTGGAAAATTGATTTGCTGGTGTTGTTTTTTTTTGACAACTAACTTTGTTTATAGAGACAAAAAAAATTTTTTTTAATTTATTTTAATATAGGGTACAATTGGCATAAAAAATACACACAAGTGTGTTTGGAGGGGGGGATTGCTTATTTCCTTCATCTCACAGTTGCTTTCAGCTAATCTAATAAAAAGTAATGGCAGCTAAAATGCCTTTCTCCAATACATTTTTCAAATTGTACCATGTTGATATCGGATTTGTTTTTAACTGGCGACAGATCATATTTTCTACAACTCTAATAGTAGCCTTATTTTGTTTATAAATTATCTAATATATTTTAGCATATTATTATAAAATTAAAAATGTAAGGAAACATGTGATTAAAAAATATCAAATTATGACGATGATTGGAAGTAATGAAAATCAAGTGCAATTTTTAGTCACTTGTTTTTCTTGGAGTAGACAGGTTGAAGAGTAAATTTTCTTTTCCTGAGCTGTTTTCATTATTACTTAATTTCTTAGGAATGAAGTTCCTTTTCTAGATCATAAAATTATAATCATAACTGAACCAAACATTTATATGTGATCATAAGAAACGTAGAGTAACCCTGAGGATTTGTTGTGGAGTTATAATTGTAAGTAGAGTTGCAAAGGAGTGGAAAGTTTCCGAAAATGTTCATGGAAAATTTCAAATGAGTAGGTTGTAACTTTGAAAGGTTCCGTATACAATTAAAGGACAATACTTCAGATTTTTTTTATTTCAAATTCAGGGTACACTAAAGATTCCTTCCCCTTCGACTCTCCCTAATTTTGTATAAATGTTGGACTTATTTCTTTAAAATATATATTTTATAGCTCATTTGATTTCTGAATTTAAATGAATGATTTTACAAAGTATATTTAATTTCGATTCAAATAATTTTCAAACAAATCAACCGGACACGTATTCAATGATATAAACTTTTGGTCCCATTTTTAATATTTTGTCGATTAATTTGTTTGTTTTATGTACTGGTCTATTGAAAAATATATTTTCGCCTTAAATATTGAAAAATTTCAGTTTAACACTCTTTTTAGTCGCCCATTCCCATTAATTCCCCAAAATTTCAATGGAAAGTTCCATGTTTGAAGATTCTCGGAATTTTGAAACCCTAATTATAGTTCTTTGTTGGACTCAGAGTAGAATTTAGGATCGACATTGGAGTAATTCTAGCCTATGTCCTTGTTTATTGCATTCTCGATCTACCGCTTCATCACAGATGCTTGTAACTGATCTAATGAAACGTCATGATAGCTAAGCTAAAACATTCTTCAAATTAAACCATTTTGATTGCCGCTTTCTTTTTTTAACATGCCCAAAATGCTCCCAGTTGATATAAATGGATGATGGCAGGGTAGGTGACAATATGAACTTTTTGTTTTGTTTTCTAAAAATTTACAAATTTAATCGTAAATCAAGATGAAGTACACCTCCATTAAAAAAACCATTATGACTTATGACGTACCTGACCTGAGAATAAGTCATACTCGGTTGTTTAGGTCAGAAAATTATTTCTTATTTATATTTCTTCCTTCTATGACTGAACTTATAATAATAAAATGCTCGTTTGGGAATCGAGACAGGCAATCAAATCCTGTAAATGATAATAGTATAAATAACAATTCCTTTAGCCATCTTTTTGATAAAGAACAAATACATTAACACTAAAAAAAACTGAAGAACTACATGGTTTGTTTGCTTTTATTTGTTGTTAAGATGTCCTTCTTTACACTTTATAACCAATAAGGGCTCTCTTTCCGATAACTTCTCCAACAAAGAACCAGCAGATCACTTCAACTGCAACAATCGTGTTTAAAAGGGCTTCCTGAAAAGAAAAAGAAAAAATGTGTTAAGACCTATTTAGTACATAGCGGGAATGAATCATTATGCAGTTTTTAATATGATGTGAAATTTTGATTTAATAGTTGAAAAGCATATGGGCGTGAAGTGAAGCCAGGTGCTTGTTGTAAACGTTTACTAAACTTTAATGTCCTCAAGGAACAAACAATAACTCACTGGAACGGACAAAGCTTGAGTCAGACTATATTAAAGGTCTGTTTGTCCCTTCCAGGCTGGTCAACCGTGTTATTGAGGCCAAAGGGCGTATTCATGTTGAATACAACGTGAGTTGTTTTGTTCTTTGTAGTACAATATGTGGGTCGTCTACATAAAAACAATTTTGAACAAAAATCCACTTCATTTTTTTACTTCAAATATATATATTGTTTACAAGTTGTAACTTGTATAAAAAAATTGTACAAGCTATAACCAAAAAAAAAAAAAAAAAAATGAGATGACTAATTTTAAATGATGGATTTACAGTACATGGAATTAGGATAATTCAACAATTGATATTCCATAGATAATATTAAATGGTCTAATTTTGACTATTTACATAAAAAACACCAAAATTTAAGTATATTGTGACACATAATAAATTTCAAATGCCCACAGTACATTATTCAAAATACATCATGACTATGCAACTTTACTGAGTGATCTATTAAAATCTGAATACTATGAATTTTAAACATAAACAAGGTTTAATTTATTTACTAACAATGGTATTTTAACAAAATTAATACTATAAATATATGCGTCTCTGAGCTCTCTTAATCATTAATGTAACCTCCCTTAGCGGCAATAATGGCTTCCAGGCGATTGCAGAACGCATGGTACCTGCTATGGATGTATTCCTCTGTCATAGCGTCTCAGTGCATTGAGGGACTTGGTGTTTGGATGACCGACACTGTAGCCTTCCCATCGACATGCACCCAAAAGGTATAGTTGGTATCAGAGCTGTAGCAAAAGTGTCAAAAAACAACTCAAAAGAGTTGCAACGAAGGAAATGGGTTAGTTTTATTGCTTATGTCAAAAGTGACCTCTTCACCCTCAGTAGGCTCTTTTCATCCACTTTTTTTGATAGCTCTCTGAACAGTCTGGAGTAAAACCCAGATATATCTTGCAAGGGCCCTCATGGACTTGAGGGATTGGCTTGGGTGGTTTTCTTTAACTCCTCCAGATCTAGCTGGGCCTTTCGACAGAGCCCTTCTTCCTCTTCAACATTTGGACTTGCTGACAGCGGTATGGAGACGCCTAACTCCTTGTAGTGCTCAAATGGAAATTCATCGATCACATTCAAGTGTCATTTGCTCGACTTATACGTGAGCAAGAGAGCTCAGGTTTTTTTGTAACTAATTGCTTATGCTTTAATAGATCGAAATATGAATTAATCACTCAAAGTTAATTAATTATTAAATTAGTAAGTGTTTAGATTTCAATGGATCACCCACTAATATATCAAAACGAAATGATAGTATCAATTAATATTTGCAAAAATACTTGTGAACTTTGGATCAGCATATATTTGTGAGGAGACTTTTCCAATACCCAAAATGAACAAATCAAAAAACAGGTCAATACTAATTCCAGACTCAAACGCTCTGTTTTAGGAATCATGTACAACTAACTTTGATTAATGATTGTGACCAAATGCACAAATCCCACTAATACTCGTACTTCAGAACCAGGATTTTTTCCACCTATAAATACTTGAAATACCTCTTTTATTCAATATTATTTTATGTAAAATATAAATATTGCGGCCCTCAGAGAGAATCTACTTCTGAATGTCTCCCTAAAGCTAAAAAGTTTCATCACCCCTGTGTTACTAGATTCCCACGAATGTATACCCATGGCGTTATCAGTGAGCCGAACATATGGGGAATTTTGTATGGTCATACACAAGAATCCTTCCCCCATTTTGGTACAGTATATGTAAATTGAGAAATATAATAAATTGATTAAATGATGAATAATAGGTGAACGAAAAGCATCATTTATGCGTCAATGTCATTGGAAATCCAACTGACACAACGACGGCGCTCTAAGGATCGAGGACAAAACAATACTACTACAATTAAACAAACATTACCTTGGTAGTAAGATTCATGAATTTAAATGTGGCAGCAGAGCCGACGACTCTAGTTGCTGCAGCAATGGCTTGAGGAATCTCAGCTGGGGATGGTGGAAGGAGTTCACTTTTGTAGTGACCAATGGTGGACATTCGCGTTTTTGCGAAAGCTGAAAAAGAAGTTTGTATAAAAAATCGGTAAATAATGCGACCAAAAATAATTATAACCTCCAATAACGGCTCCAGCCCTTGCAATAGACATCTTTCAAATCGGTGTGAGTGATAGCAACTTAGGAAGAAGTGAAGAATTAAAAAGAAATAGTAAAGATGGCGACTCTGGAGCTGGAAACTCTCTGCATTGCTGATGATTAAAAAGAAAAACAGCTGATATGGGGAAAAAAACATATATGGAAGGGTTTCAGGTGACGTCACAATATTGAAACAAACAAGTTGTATCGCATGAAATGAAACCCAATTTTGATTTTCATGAATACTAAGGAATTAGATGTCAAAATGGACCAACAAATAAAAAAACGTAAACCTTACTCTCTATTAAAACTTTTATGTTGTTAAATCGTTATACAATGTTATTTCCGTTAAGTAAATAAAAATTAACTATCAAAATGGAAAGAACTACATATTTTTCTCTAATTACCCCACTTTTTTCGGCTCTAATCTATCAAAGAAAATATTTATTTATACAAATTCAAATATTGTAATGGATTTTCAGTACATACACTTTGATTTATTTCAAATATCAATCTTTACCATGGGCATCTAGTAGTCTTCAATACAGTTGTTAAGTCTATTTTTATTCATAAAACCATTAGATGGAGTTTATAAAGTCTTATTATAATTTTTTCCATTTTATGTAGTAAAAATATTAACTTTGAGCCCCGAAAATACCATATCCTTCAAAAATGATGCAATTTATGACGTTAGTAAAAACACTCTATATCCACTAATTAATTTTAAACAAAAGGTGTGATTACCCATGGGTTACTTGTTACAAATTGCATGAACACGTCAATTAAACTCATATTTTATTAATATATTTAAATGATAATTAATAACTTATTTATAAAAATACGGAACTTTATTTGTTCTTTGAAACCTCTCCAAATTTATGCATTTTAAATAGTATTAAAATTTAACCAAATTGACCACTTACGTAATAAATATTGTTTTAAAACATTGAAGAGGAGAAACTCAAGCTAAAATTCACAGAACCTTTGGACGCGTTTAGAGAAAGACTTTGAATATGATTATATTAATCTGGGAATCCCATAATTACTTAGCAAATGAGAGAACTACATTAGTCTATTAGAGGAGTTGGAACTGCATGAAGATATATTTAATTCATATCTTACCGTAGTATCTGGCTATATGGATCTGCATCTGTCCAGCCTTCCCGTTCCTAGGAATTCTTATTTTTTCATTTGGATTTCCATTCTACAAGCCTTCTGATGCCCTCCCTAATGGCATTGTCTCTTCAAGTTATATCACTCTGTGGATCTCAACTCCTTTAATCGAAGGATCGTTCATTGTGCGGGGTTTCTTTCATATTAAGGTCTGTGATAGTGACTTCTGATCTCGTTAGTTATTGTCATTATATATAAGTTCCTCCAGATCTTCTTTGGAATAATCGTATATTTCTACATATAAGAACTAAGGAGTTCTATAAAACGACAGAAAGACCCATTGAGGAACAAAAAAAGTTATCCCTCCATCTACAGCTCCTAATTTGAAAATCTTGAAAGTCAACTCTGCTTCGTCTCCTATTTGAGGAGAAGGAAACAAAGTCTGGATTCAGCTCCTAATCTAGATAGGTGGGCAAAAACTAACAAAACTTTCAAACTCATAGGGAGAAGGGTTCCCAATTTCATTTATTTATAGTGGGTCGGGTTAAAACATTGGAAAAAAGCTTTGTACAATCACATCCTAATATTCTAATAGGACCTAACATAATTCTGTTTATATCCCCCCCCCCCATGTTTATTTTCGTTAAACAAGTAGAATCATATAATGACTAAATATATCATATTATAATTCACTTATAAATAGTGATAAAAATAATACCAGCACAAACACATCTATTGTAATAATATACACTAGCAAGAAAATAATTAGGTAAAATAAAAAAATTAGTTAAATAGAAAAAACATGAAGGCATTGATGAAATGTAATTTCATGTTGTTTAGAGTTCTATATCAATGTGTCATCACAATGCAATTAATTGTTTTCCTTCCAAGGTAAACCCCTATTGTTCATTTGCTTATGTAAATACGTCTCAATTGTCATAGAAGGTCACTATTCGCATTTTCATATAGCAACCTTATTGTACTCCGTATTAAGTTTAAAACTCTTAAATTTCAATGAGATACGTTGATTATTTAGTTGTCCACCTGAAAATGTTTAAATTACACAGATCAAAACTCTAGATCCGTATATTAAGTGTAAGATGATGCTCGCATGATGCGAATGTCCAACTCTTTATTACTTGTGAGTCTCACTTCAGAATAATTACCAATTACTCTGGCCAAGATCAAGGATTTCAGCATAAATAAATAAATTATGTGTTCTCTGTTATTTTATTTTTTTATCTGATTGATTCATTTGGATTTATTTTGAACATGTAAATACTATTTCTTCATTGTGATTACTAATTGTTGTCAAGCGAGTAGATTTCAAAATCCTTCCGATTATTAGTTGTAAAACTATTATTGGTATGTATTACAAACTATTCCAAGCAATATGAAAGTGAAGATGCTTTAAAAAGTTGATTTCCCCAGTGTTATTAAAATATACATATATACAAATATATCTCTCAAGAAAGAATAGTCAAAATCACAAGAAAAATAGACCTGTATTCAGGGCATCATATCAGTTTGCAGAATAATTATCATATTCAAGATAAATAAAAAATTAAGATTTTATTGTTTGTTAATGTCTCTCACATGGGCATTTCCTGTTTCGTACATAATATCCACTTATTCCTAATTTTTTTGTTATACTGATGGTTTTTTTTACTATTAAAACATATATAATATTAAGATAATAGTGCATATCCCCTATCTAAAGAAGATTGAAAAATACTCATGAATGACTTAAACGTTGTCGTACAAAATTACGGGGCAATTAATAGCATTCTACCCTATTAATAAACGTAGATAAATGTTCTTTTTTTTTTTATGTCATTTTCATACCTACAAGGTAAAAAAATATAAGATTGAAGTCTCAGACTCTATCCAAGGACAACTATAGAGTCCTTCCTATACATAACCGGTGTGTTTTGCCAAAAAAAAATTTGCTTTGATATAGGTTTATAATTTTGCAACAGCCAAATAGACAACTTACTTCTATGAATTTTACTTATTATAAGCCTCAAATGAGAAACTTTCGTATAGTGATCCTTCGACAAAAATTTGAAGTCTTTGAAGTCTAATTTCATCAGAGCAGTAGCCTGTGAGTGATGTTATCAGTCTTCTTTAAAAACCCTTTAACATATTATGTACTTTGATTTTCAGTTGTATATATTCAGTGAGTCCGTCAGTTTTTACTCAATAACAATTTTTGTGAATTTCAAATATTACAGTAAAATGGAATATTTGATTAAAATACCACGTGAAAGCAGTATAAAACTATGACAAATATGAAATATTATAGTTAAATATCAATACTAGGATCTAATAAAGAGTAATGAAGCATGCCTCACACTCTAAAATTGCTATTGGGAAAGAAGAAATTATCTTACTCATTATTTTTTACTTTTTTGAATATCCCTCCAAAGAGAAGAGGAGTTTTCAATTATACATTTATGATTTATTAATTGTTTATTATAGTAATAGATATATAATTTAAGATACAATTGTTAATTATTGCCAGAGGTTGGAACTAGGACTCGAGGCTTGCGACTCGAGTTGGACTTAGGTCCATATTTTGAAAAGTATCTCACAATCAAAGACTCGAGACTTCAGAATTGACTTAGACTCCATAGCTAAGTCTTGCGACTCAACTTGGACTCCAAAGCTAATATATTGCGGACTCAGGAAAAGCCTTAACACTATGGACTCTTGATTATAGTTATGGATTTTAAATGAGCTTGAATGACATCTGAGGACTCGGATGAAAATATTCAAGGACTTGGACATGACTTGAGATTCGACTTGGACGTTTTCTCTACTCAGATTAATGCTGTGTCGTAAGCTGCAGGAGTGGAATATACATTCCGAAATATTTGAAAGTTATGGATTTAAGATATCTATAGAAAGAATTATACATCTACTAGAATTTAATTGAAGACTAATTAAATTTTTGAATAAGGACTTTGAAGACGACCTACGGGCTAATAAATATTGCCGTTTTACATATCATGTCCCATTTAGAGGCAAACTAAACAAGATATAGTTCAATCAATCTTTGTACCCAAAACACGATCCTTAATCTTGTAAAAGGTAAAATACAAATTGGGCATCTTCTGAAGCAAGACGCAGTAAATAATTGGAATTATTAAATGAATAAATAGAAGGCGTTCGACTCCTCCAATCAACTCAACACTTTGTCAAACAATCAATTAATGTTGCTTTTAGAGCAAGAGCTTGGTTTTTATACTTATCAAAATCATAAGAAGCTTCCAGTGTCAGATTTTGTGTATATTGTGACTTCAAATAATGTTAAGATTGTTGATGCGATTCATAACGTCATAGTTTATTACAAAAGTTATTCTTTAGTAGGAAGACTATAATGTGGAACTAAGAGAGATGATTACGATAATTGCCAAATTGATTTCTTCTAATGTCTTTCATACTAAGTAATTAAAATTTGCAAATTTTGCTCTCTCTTCAACATCAATAATGATAAAAGAAGACTAATATATACAATGGGCCTTGTTTATAAGTGCTATATGCGAAATAAAATTATATGATAATTTTTAAATTGATTGAATTAATAGCTTAAAAAAATCTAATTTCATAGTTAAAAGCTATGGTCCCTCTGTTAATGTGCAAGAAAATAGGAAATGCAAGAAACATAGTGATTCCGGAGTAAATAATAGAGCGAATAAATTGTCAAATGTATCTTGAGTTCATTGTAGGTATCTAAACCCAAAAATTATTGTATTTAATATTATAATTGTATCTATGGTATTGTAGAAAGTAAATATGCATTTCATTTCTCTTTTTAGGGTATAATATTATTTATATTGCACTAATTTTTTTTATGTGAGGGCATTTCAAAAAATCGTATGAATATTTTTATATAAACTGGAGTCTTGAATATATTATTATTAGTTTATATAATTTTAATATATTATTTTTTTTTAAATTATAGTTGTTGTTTGATTGAAGTCCTATACTTGTTCTAAGAACATAATCTCTATGTATATCAAGAAACAACACTTTTTCCTTGGCGTGTCTTCAAATCATGAAGGTTTCCCCACAGCAAAAACGAGATTGTGTGATTTCAAATATTAGTGCTTCATTCCTTTTCATTATTTCTCAGTTCAGTGCAACAGTGTACCAACAGTAAAAAATATATTTTTTATTACAGCAGGTTGTATGATTAAGGCGTGTGCTCCTCTAGATAATATTGAACTCATTGATAATACGTCATAACGTCATCTATTTAAAAAAAACTTTATATGTATATATTTACAATCAGTTCGATAGTATTAGAATCAAAGAATATATAAAAAGAACTTATATATAATATATAATAAGAACTCATTGGTACGGTATATATTAATTTATATTATGAATATACCTCACTAATTTAATGAAAGGTTGTGTTGGAATACTACATAAATTGTATAATAGTAAAGTGACGTCATTTTTTGAGGAGGTTTCACTCTCAGGTGTGTAATAAAATGTCAAGTTTTGTCATAGAAATAGTACGCTAACTCAGTGGTAATCTAATAAAAAAAGTCATTTGAGTATCAAAAAAAATCAACTAGACTCATTCTACATAACAAGGACCTATTTAAATCCCTTAATTGCGTTATTTTTGATATTAGTAAGGATGCCTTTAGAACTTTTTAAAGATTTTGTGTTGGAAAAAGTGCGATAATTAGGGACTTACAAACAAAAATAAGTGATTTCATTGGATATCAACGAAATTCGACACTTAGTAATAAACATCGCAAGTGTTTATTTACAGCACTGGAATCAGTCTAAAAAGTGCATACTAATTCTGAACTGAGTTCAGCTACATTTGGGTTCAACTCCGTGAAATATGAAATAAGCAAATTCATAGGCATACTTCAAAATGAATTTCCTCATCTTTTGGACTTGGATGTCCTTGTTTTGTCAGATTTGTAATGCATGGTCATGGTGGTTTAGGCGTGATGCATACTGTGACACCTATGATTCTGATAGAGCTCGTAAAACGGCTGTTAATCTAACAAGTACTCTTAATAAATTTGTATTTGGGCAGCATGTGGTAAACGCAATTGTTCCAAATATTCTGAAAAAACATCTTCTTAAGGAAAACCCTAAGAAAGCCCTTGTTCTCAGCTTTCATGGTTATAGTGGGACGGGGAAGAATTATGTAAATAAATTTATTGCTAAGGCCATATTTCCCGACGCCGGATTGAAAAATCCCCACTTTCATATGATTATTTCTAGTATTCATTTCCCGATCCCTAGTCAAAACTACGAATATAAAGCTAAGCTGCAACAGTGGATTAAAGGAAACATAACCATTTGCTCGAGATCTGTGTTTGTATTCGATGAAATTGATAAAATGCCTCCACATGTAATTGATGGCATTAAGCCATTTCTGGATTTTCATGAGGATGTTGATAGTATTGATTGCCGAAAGGCTATATTTATATTCATAAGCAACACAGGTGGGAAAAAAATTAACGAAGAAGTGTATAAGTATCTTTCCGAAGGAAAAAAGCGAGAAGACATAACTTATGGAGACCTTGAGAGCTTGGTGTCTCGGGGTGCCTTCAATGAAGAAGGTGGATTAAAGAAAAGTAATATTATAGAATATCAATTAGTCGATTACTATATTCCATTTCTACCCTTGGAAAGGAAGCACGTACGCATGTGTATTGAAAAAGAACTCCGTGATAGAAATGAACATTTACCTGAAAGTAAAATAATAGAAATCTTAAATTCGTTAATCTACTGGCCAGATGAAACAAATGGCACTTTGTGTGTAAGTGGCTGTAAAACGTTTAATAAGCATATTGACATGCACGTGATCGATGAACTTTGAATAAATCTTCCTTATGGTTATTATATTGTTTGATATCACTCTCTTCGTTCTTATCTTTGAAGATATAAATCCAAAATTTTTTATAAATATTTGGAGTGACACTAGCTGTAACTGTGTATACTCATTGGTGGCTTAAATATTTTAATAAAAGAATTAAGTGCTTGATAATAAATCAATTTGTACAATTTTTTTTGTTAATACATCATTGTTCTTTTCTATTATATATAAATGATAAGTAGCGTGCCATTATGTGTATTTTCTTTTCAACAAATCATCAAAATTTTAATACCGAAATAAGAACTTTTTTCAATTAGAATAGATACTTAATTACCACATTTATTGTGCGTGTAGACGTCTAAGTGTATATATAGGTATAAATATATATACATAGGACATTTTTGTGAGAGCAACAAATGATAATTAATATGTTCAGGATAATGCAATAATTGATTATTTAGCATACGGTCCATATGTTAATGAATAATGTATTACTTTTTGATTGAATAGTTATTAATTGATAAGACGTGTTCCGTGGCACATTATATAGTTAAAATGCCCATAGTTATATTAGTCGTAAATACAAAATTTAAAAAAATCAAAATGTAGGGATAACATCAATAAATGGTTGGTAATTAAAATGTCACATATTGTAATTAAATAAAGCTACGGCTCCTCTAGTATGTTTTTCTTTTGTGCAGCCGTTATCCGTAAGTGACCTTGCCCTTCATGCATGAGGTTGAGGCACTACTACATGCCCCCTAAAACATTAATACGTGCGTAAATCTATATATAGTGATGAAAATCGTGGGTATTTTGTACATAAAAAAACGAATACCAACTTGGTAACCTTTATAATTTGAAGAATATTTTGGAAGGGAGGAGCTTAGCTGTTTCGACCTTTCATTAGATCAGCTACAAGCAGCTGTTACAAGAAAGGAGGGAGAGAAGGAAATAAACAAGGACTTTATCAATAATTATTCCGATGTCAACCCTTAATTTTACTCTGAGTCCAACAAGGGAACTCTACAACAAATCCTTGAGATTACTATCCGTCTTATTTGAGCACACACAAATGTTAAATCAGGTTTTAAATTTAATTAAATCTATTTACGAAAGGATGTTCACTACTCAGGAATTAAATAATAATGACAACACGTAAGGAATAGAAAATTTATGTTTTAGATTACCAATTCCCAAAAACAAACAAAACGGGTCAGCTAAAAAACTATCTATATATCCAGAAAATATTGAAGCAATATTTGAGAATAAACTGCTTATATTTTAATCATATTTTAGTATTTTATTTACTCAGTTTGGTTACCAGGAAGTTGTTCGATTTTTTTTAGGCAAAGAAAATACTAATAAGATAAAGAACAATAACGAATTCAAGGAGTTTTTTGTTTCCTGCAATATTGTCACAGATGCTTGTCATTAGGTTGGCATCTTTGGGATCTGGATTGATGGCAACATGGTGGCAATTGTGTGCTCTTACTAACTCAAACAACTTATCGTAACTTTCATCACTGATTTATTATCTTTTTGTTGCTCATTTTCACTTAAACTCGATTGAACAACTGAGTTATGCTTAAAAACGTGTTAAGCGATATTTAGAGGAACCAAGAAAGATGCGGTAAAAAACAATGCGAAAGCCCGCATTTTTACGCCATTCTAGGAATGTGGTATCTGTATAGCATCCGTAAGCGTGGCTGAATCTCTCTTGGACGATTGCTTGCGTTTTTGACTCCACAGATACGCACTAGAGAACATTCACATAGGGCTGTGGTACTAGGTACTAAATGAATTGTAACTTGTACAAAAATCGCAACGAATATATATATCACATAACATTCATTTAACAATTGCTTGACAAATTACTTAAACAATTTCAAAGTACCCCTTGATAATATAGATTTTACATACTTATACTATTTAAAAAATACAAAATTATATTATTAATAGCCTCATAGGCGTGAACGTCTAGTTTTACGTTGTAACAAAAAGGTAAAACGTCACGCATTTAAATCAAAAAAGTTCTCGTCAATGTATATACTTATATTTTTGTTTACTATTTTTTTCCTTCTTCTTTTTCCTTCTGTTGAGTCATTTATTTTATACCTATAATGTCACCTAGCGAAGATATTTATTGTATCTCAAAACCTATTTTTCTATAAGAAAAGAGAAAGAAAAAAGGGACGTCGTTGCTGCTCATAGCTACCTAGAGAAAGACAAACATCTGACAGAGTAGCTGCACCCTGTGTAAGTTTTCGTGTTACTAATAATCATATCGATAGTCCTTACTTTCTACATCATTTACTTTAACATTATTTTCCGTTTTCTTTTAGGCTAGTGTTTAGCTTAAAGGTTATGATCCATGGGGTTTTCGTCTTCACTTCAGGGAGCTAATGATGTTATCCTTAGCCGCCAGGATGCGGAAATCCGTCTTGTGGAAAATATTCGGCGTTGTATGGCAATACGAATTAAGGCTGATCGTGAATACGCCATTCATTTAAATGCTTTCCTTGTTCAAGCCACTCCTTTCATTAAGGGTTCGGATCAAGGCGCCTTCCTAGGGTCCCTCACATATAATGCCTGGAGTGCATTCGTGTCTGAAACGGAAAAACTTGTACGGCACATCAAGGAAAATGCGGACTACCTTGCTACTTCCACCATTGATAAAGTCAATGTTCTTGTCAATGTACGCTCCATTCTTCTAATAATCCTATCCTCACTTTGATCTTCGGACTAACCTTAAAACCCTCGTCTAATCTATTAATTATATTTATATTCCTAAATCAATCCATATTATTCGTTTCAATTATACCTTGGATGTCCATGATTTTCCATCACAAATCCCACATTAATTATAGTTGCAATGACTAATATCCTTTTTTATAAATATTATAGGAGAAAAAGACAAATCGCAAATATCACGCCGACGAACATGGTAGAATCCTTTCTGAATTACAGAGGCTTCAAGAATCCGTGGAAAAAACACGCTCTGAATATGAAAAGGGTCTTGAGAGCTATCAGATCATCAAAAATAAATATAATGATTTACTAGTCGTTAAAGGGAAGTCCTCGAGTAAACGCCTGGATGAAATCAAGGATAAATTTTTAAAGACTACAAAAAAACTTCAATCCACTCATAATGAGTATGTTTTATTGTTATCAGAGGCATCTGAATTCGAACGAGACATGCGAACAATTCTCCTGCCGGGTCTATTAGATCATCAACAATCCATACAAGAAGGATTTGTGGAAAAAATGAAAATTATTTTAACGGACTTGCAGCGGTTCACAAATAATACGAATAAAAAAATGCTCGGAAATGCAATATAGGTATTTAAATTTAATAAGCTCATTTTGTGATGTATTTAATGGTTCATTTTTTAATATTACTATTACCTAGAATTGAGAAAGCAATAGGTTCCATCAAGTCTAGTGATGAATACGTTAAATTTATAGAAAGCAATAAAACAACCCCACTTCCAGCGACTCATTTCAAGTTTGATGAAAATATTCTTGGTCAAATAGAAGACATACCAGACTTAAAGAGTAATGGTGTATGCCTTAACGAATATACAATAGACTATTTAAAAACTAGGCTAAGGGGAAAATGAAATCAAACTTGTGGATTTACGCACTAATTTAAAAGACAGGCAGACTCAGATCATTCAACTTGAGGCTGAAATCAATGTATTACAGTCCAAGACCGACTATATGAGTAGAAACAAAGTGTTTTCATTGAAGAAGAAATGCGATATTCTCAAGAAGGAAATTCAAGAAATACTATGTATTGAACAAGTTAGTTTTCAGAATCCGTTTTACTTCAATATATGTTATGAATTTTGTTTCCCTTACTTTTAGAAATTATCAAGACAAAATGAAATAATAAGTTCTCCTCTTTTGGAAATGGAGTCGGTTCATTCTTCATTTGATAGTTGCAGCAAGAGTAACGTATCCGTCAACAATATAACGCAGCCCAACTGTACTTCATTTCTTGAGAGTAGTAATGATTCTAAAAAAATGATCAATATGTTTATGAAATCATTTGCTCCTAAAAAATCTACTTTTGTTACTAATGAGAATAACTCTGCTTCAAAAGAGGACATCCTTAGTACTTCATCTCAAAATACACATTTTTCATTTGTCAATCCAACCTTCCCAGAAGTTTCGCAGCTAGCTAGTACTTCAACACCTATCCTCATAAACGAGCCGCCGGTTATTTCATTGACGTCAAGTATTATGACCAATGTAATTGGCCGACCTTTAGAAGAGGAGCTCTGGTTTCATGGAGTCTTGCCTAGAGGTGAAGTTGTGAGATTACTTCAATGTGATGGTGACTTTTTAGTTCGAGAAACTGTTCGTAATGATGAGAAACAAATTGTACTTAGCGTTATGTGGAGCTCTCCCAAACATTTCATTGTGCAAACTTCCCCAGAGGGTTTATTTCGTTTTGAGGGACCACCATATGAAACTGTACATACGTATATAATGTGTTTGATAACATTCAATTAAATTTAAATGTATTTGAAATTAGGTCCAAGAGCTTATAATTCATCAATTTCATTCAGGAACTTCAGTCACATCTCGTAGTGGTGCCATTCTTAAGACACCGGTTCTCCGGGAGGACTGGGAATTAAATAACGATGATGTTGAACTGTTGGAAAAAATAGGTAGAGGGAATTTTGGAGATGTTTATAGAGCTCAGCTTTCTCGTGGGAAAAACATGAGTGTTGCTGTTAAAACATGTAAGATAACTTTGCCAGAAGAGCAGAAAAAGAAATTTTTACAGGAAGGTAGAATACTCAAACAATATGATCACCCTAACATCGTTAAGTTCATTGGTATTTGTGTACAAAAACAGCCCATTATGATTGTAATGGAATTAGTACCTGGTGGCTCACTTCTGAACTTTCTTAGAGAAAAAGGAAGTAATTTGGCTACAAAAAGTCTTATAGGTTACATACATCAATCTAATTTAATAGTAGTTCTGGAAGTGTAAAGATAATTGTTTTTACTAGGAATGTGTTTGGATGCTGCAGCTGGAATGAAATATTTAGAATCAAAAAATTGTATTCATCGCGATTTGGCTGCTCGAAATTGCCTTGTTGGCGAAAACAATAGTGTTAAAATATCGGACTTTGGAATGTCCAGGGAAGAGGAAGAGTATACTGTTTCGGATGGATTAAAACAAGTGCATAATTCCACTACCTTTTATTATAAAATTTTTCTTTTAATTGATTTTGCATCTAGATCCCTATTAAATGGACGGCTCCTGAAGCTTTAAACTATGGCAAGTATACTTCCTTGTGCGATGTTTGGAGTTTTGGTGTTTTGTGCTGGGAGGTCTTTTCAAAAGGAGGAACACCTTATCAAGGTAAATTTCAATGTGCATGCCATATAGTGTATATTCATAAACAAGGCTCCGGGATCTGGTATGAGTAGCCTAATTTGAGTGCATTTAATATAGTTGGAAAGAACATATACCTCTAATTTAAAAAAAAATCAAAATGGTTATTTAAAATTATGGTTCAACTTATTTTCATGAAGTGATTATTGCCTTTCTGATAATTCTCTCTTATCTGTGGTCGGTGGTGCAGATAGATACTAAATTCAGGAGACACTCCAACGCCTAAGCACTCAAGGACAAGATTAACATCCTCTGGGGATTCATCTTGGAAGCTTTTAAGATTCTTGAGAAGTCAGCAGAAAATTCAATGATGGATTAAACATGATTCTCGCCACAGAAGGCAATCACTTCGATGTAAAAAGTTGTCAAATTATCAAATTATAAAGGAAACAAAAACATTTTCGTTAATGGTGGAATCTGTTCTTTTCAATGTTGCTAAAATTGGACTACTCATTTCCTTAATTACTGATCCATATTTTTGCCAGATCCTGTACAATATTCAATTTTATTTCAATTACAATGTTGTTTGAAGGTATGACAAATACCCGTGCCAGAGAAAAACTTGATTCAGGTTACCGCTTACCGAATCCGGAGAATTCACCGGAAGAAATTTATCAATTAATGCTTAGTTGTTGGAAATACAATCCTGAAGAACGTCCACATTTTCCAGAAATACACGCTGGGATAGATTTACTTTATTCGCGGTAAGTTTATAAATGTTTATTAGTACAGAAGTATATAATATTATTTTCGAGTCGGCGTAAAAGCTTATCTTTAAATTTAACCGTGTTATCGTCAAATGTTTGCTTTTTATTGGAAATGACTAGATTTGCAGTAGCCTACTAATTCTTTGTTTTTTTAGTATTTTTTTCTCCCTCATAATTGAACTAAGTGTAATAAGTTAAGTTATTCACAGAGACACATCATTTTACATCAAAATGAATACAGATTTCATGATTTCTGTGCAAATCTAATTTGCAGTAAAAAATATTCTGGATGATTTACATGTCGTGAATCTGGAGCAAAAGTTAATTTTTATTTAGCTGATATATTATGTACTAGGTTTACTCGTTTCTTAGCAAATTGTCCTTCAACGAGATCCAGTGTTTATTTTGTCCGCTTTGACTATACGAAATTTATTGGTCAACGATTTTTTTAAATTTTTTTATGACGAGACGAAGAATAAATGTCAATTAATATTTTTTAATGCTTCCTTTGACTCAAACAAATCTTTTCCAATCTTAAAAAGAAATAAAGACAATACTTTGGATGAAAAAAAAATCCGAAATGATGTATTCGGTATTACTAGAGTTGATGTGTTTGTTATTAAAAAAACTACGTTTACAAATTAGAAAATGAATAATGGTTGATTCATGAGCTCTTTTTTTCTGTTTTTTTTTTCATTATTTAATGGGCTAATTTATCTGTATGAGTTAAGCATTATCCAATCTCTCTTTGATGTAAATTGTTTTAAAATGCATAATATAATAGAATACATATATAGGAATTTCAATATAGAAACAATATTTTCCATGCAATAATGCTAATTAAAATGTAGAAGGTTCTCCTCTTTGTAGTAGTTATTTATTTTCTTCGCCAAAATCATATTATAGGCAGCTAATATTAACAATGGTCTTAATTTAGTAGACCATATACCTCGCTTTCGCCTTTTTGCGCTCTTTCTTTTCTTACAAACGTATCAACTCTATGTATCACTTACTGCATCTGTAATATTTTTATGATTAAAAAAAAATGAAATGTACATCTGTATTAATAACACAAAGTTTGTGTGTGCGCGTATTATCTTGAATTGAGTGACTATTTTGTCTTAGAAATAACAATGTAGCAACGAGCGCGTGTAGCTAAGGCGCAGCGTGTCATATTAAAAAGTAAAATAAAAGGGAGTACAAATATTTAGCGTTGTAAGTCCTAACCATTTTTTAGCGGGTGAGTTTTGTTGTTGGCAACTGGAACAATCTTTTTTATTTTCTAAAACTCATTATAATCATTATTCTTTCCTTCTTGAGAAGAGAACATCCTAGTATGAAGTACGTAACATAACGTGAGTGTGCTCATGAACAACGGAGAGTAATACCAAGGAATTGAAGGGCAAGTTGTAAGTGTAAGTTTTTGTTGGACTCAGAGAATAATTGAGGATAAATATCGAAGTCATTTCTAAATAAGGACCAATATCCCTTATCCTATGCTAGGGCTCGACGGTCGTTAAAATTAAACAATAGCTAACAGGGTTAGGCCATTATTTTTTTACTAGTCCTCTGAAAATATACCAGCCCAGAATACCAAAGAATATAAACTACTTACGTAGATATTTGATTGACTTAGATTCGAAGACAAACCCCTATACAATACAATTTTGCCTAATCAGAAACAAGGACACCGAGCGCTTTACAGTATATGATTAATAGATATTTTGGTTCTGGAATTGAAATATTGCAAAATTTGTCTTTTAAAAATATATTTTACTTAAAAATCACCCTGAACATTTGTTTTCAATGTCTATTCGACGTATGAGACGTTGATACATGGTATTACTTATGATTTGAACACAAAAATGACTGTGTATATGCGTACGGTTTTACGTTGTCAAACGGAATAGATACAGTCCACCCTACACTAGCTCGACTGGTTCTTTACTAATGAAGGGCTCGCGTGTCCATCGAGCCCTGCATATATACTATTTTGGAGAGGTGTAGGAGAGTTAACTTCTAAATCGGACTAGTATTTTTATGACGTAATGGTGTTGTTAATACCGGTTTCAATAGGCGCCAACTTAATCTTGTACTGTTTTAAATGTATCAGTATCCCTGTATCAATATAAAATCGACTATACATGGAACGTGCACTCTTTTTTCTACTTTCTTTTTTTGACCAACTAAAGGCTATTTTTTGAGTAGAATAGTATTATGAATGTCTTAAAGCATGGGTTAGGTAACTTTTTTTGTGTTACCCCAAAAGAACTTGTTGTAAAATTAATTTACCTCAAGGTATTGGCACAATGTTTATTAGTTTATTTCATTTAACACCGCCATGGAAACTTCTATTACACTAAATTTTTTCAAAATTAATCCTGTTTCCCGACCACTGTCTTAAGGAATTAAAGAACTTTTTTATTAGTTATTATTTTTATGACATAAAATAAATACAGGGGCTAATAATAAAACATTAATTGCTACACTTCTAATAAAACATACTAATCCTACTAAAGTCCGTCTTGAACGAGTTCTAAGGATGGTGCATTGTTCAGCAAGCCACTGATATCAGAATTCATTAAAAAACTGGAGAGGTTGGAGACGGCATGTCCTTGAAAAGGTTGAATATTGTCTAAAAGCTGTGCCCTCTCAATCATAAATTAAGGGCATTCATAAACAAGATGAAGTGGTTCTTTATCTCTTAAACCATACCCACGACATAGTGGGGTAACTTCATGGTGCATGAGATGATAGTGTCGGTGTAAGAAACAATGCCCAGTGATGAACTGAACCAAGAAGTTCAGTTTTTCTTTCGAAAAATCCAAGAGATGCTTCCATCTAACTCTTGGGAGCATCGCAATGCTTTACAGCAATAATCAAAGTTCGACCAAAGTGTCTGCCATTTTTCAATGTTATGAGCAGAAACCGTCTCCCTAAGATATGGCTGTGGGATTCCAACAATTCGGGTAGGAGGTTGATCCAGAACTCCATCTTTGGCTAGCATATCAGCAACCTAATTTCCAGTGACATTACTGTGACCTCTTACACAGCTGAGGGAGTGAAGGATCTACCCAACCCACCATGACATGGGCTGGAAATTTCATCTATATGACCTTTAGAGGCCTCAAATTCCCTTCAAACCTTGCGAACGAACGTCTCACTGAGTTCCAGAGTTCGAGCAAATGTTAGTTGTCGTTCTTGTTGCGGATTCTTATGAGAGTTCCGTGGACCAAAGTAGTTGCATAGGTAACTTGCAAACTCTTTAGATCAACAAAAACAAAAAAATAATAAAAATAATTCCTTGAGACATGCCTTAAACGATTGATTTAATCCAATTCCATTCTTTTTTCATAACCTTTCTTCTCTGAAAAATGACCCTTAGTTGCCCTAAAAAAGAAAGGGAAAGAAGAGAGTATATGAGTTTAGGTATCCTTATTTTCTTTAAATGATTATTTTTTGTGAGCCACGGAGTTATGTTAGATATTTGAACAAAGATTGTGTAAATATTTTTTTTCTTTTCCAAAAATCTTCTGCAGAACCTCTTAACTATTAATATCAAATTTTCAATAATTTGTAGCAGAGGTTGCGTAATTTTAGTTTTCTAATACTTAATTCAGACTTTTGGCATTCAAAAATTAATGAGATATTATCTACATAACTGGTTGTTTAATCCTCGCGTGGTCTTTACATTTTATGCAACCGCGTTGTTTTAAGGCTAAACATAACCCACTTTCAAAAATATATCATAAAAATAGTTGTATATTCCAAGTTTGAGATAAATTATATGATACATAATTAATTAACAAACTAAAAACTAATTTTATATTTCTATTTTAATAATTATAAAAAGTGGAATGGGCACTCGATAGAGCGCAAAGCCTCTGTCAAAAATCAAATTGAGTTATATATTTCAATCTGTTCCAAAGTTATGGTTAGTTATGCATTTTTTACATTTTGTGCTACTTTGACCTCTCAAAATGTAACGGCCTTTGACTGTCACCATATACATAATCTTCGTATTAAGTTTGATATAAATTGATCTGGACGCCTGCCGTAATCCTGGTGACTTACTAACAAACAAACAGAGGCAAAATATACCCTCCATTCAACTTTGTTGCTGGCACACGTAGCTACTAACTCAATACCTAGAAATTCTCTCCTCAAGAATAAAAAATAAAAATAACAGATTGAGAAAAGTAATAATAATATGATTTAATGAGCCAGGAAGTACTTTAGTTTGTTGCTACACCTCATTTAAGGTCACATTTATTAACAAAATACATATATAGAGTACTTTCCTTTTTTAATTACTGTATAGAACTGTGAACCAGGGATAACAACTATCTAAATACAATGCACCTGGTGACGTGTTTTCAAAACATTTCTACATTTTTTATTAGTCGCTAGATGGCTCTTAGGTCTAATCAAGATTATTTTTTAAGTACTAAATTCAGTCAGATTGTATCAATTCACTGAATACACAAATTGAATCTCAAGGTAAAATGAAATAACCTAATTTCCTTAATGGAACATCCTTTTAGATTGAAGGAAGCTAGAGTTGATGTTATTATAAGTACTCAGGAGTGTAATTTTTGTTTTATTAATAGAGATTATTGTTGCAAATCGTTCCCAGCTGAACAAAAGTCCATTCAAGTTTATAAATTCTGCCCTCTTATGACCATGAAGAAGAAAATAGTTAGAAACGGATTTTGACAAAACATACATTATTTGAAAGGACTGCATTCATAAATAAAATTTGGCAGTCCTTATCGGTCTTTTATGGTAGCTGCAACATCCGAAATGACGTTGTTACTAACTACGTCATTTCAGCTGTCCAACACAACCCCTTTCAAAGAAGTTTGAAGGAGGAGGTGCGAGACTAGAACGTATAATACTTCGTTTTTGTATTCTTCAATCCTAAGTAGAAGTAAAGAAAATAAAAAGATAGCTATAGGACCATAGAAGATCAAACCGACAAAAAAAGGACTTAAAGGGGGGGGGGCTGATTAAGAAAGCATTCGTAGGACCGATCCAACACTAATTGCCAGCATTAAAATTTACTCTCAAATTGATCTAGTTTACATTGTTATTTGGAATATTTTAGGGGCTAAATTTATGTTTAGTCTAGATTTTTTTTTTCTTAAAATGTTTAATATTTTACAACACATCTTTCAATATTCAAAATACATTTATTCTTTATACTTAAATATGAAAAAGTGTTGTCAAATTTTAGTTCAGTTTTGACAAAAAAACATTTGAAGGGAAACACATCCAAAAAAATTACAAGTCATTATTATTCCATGTGTCTATAATTCCATGATTTTTTAGTGTTCCTTCTACTAATTCTAAATAACATTTTCTATCGTTAATTGTAAAAAATATCACTGTGTATCCAAATTAATATGTTCATGATTTAACCTTTACTTTCAGCTTTTCCGTTGGGCCTGAAACCCGGGTTTAATGGGCACTCATCACCTTTACATACTACCTTATTTCTTTCATATAGCTAACTACTATAGTATGTTTTTTCTTTTTCTTTTTTAGATCTGTTGAAATATAATATGTGTTTATTTTTTTGTTTTTGTAACCAAGTGAATCAAGTGTAAGTTACAAGACACACTACAATGCACTGTTTGTGCACAAATTATGAAGTGATACATTAATTAATTTAATATCATTAGTATAATCAGTATTTCTTTGTTGACAATTCACACACTCACACACAAATTTAGTTTATTCATTTATCAATGATTGTTAAATAATATAATGGCAAGACATGAAAGCAAATATATTATTTGAATTATTATTTATAAAAACAAAATGTATATCTAATATTATAGGGGTTATTATTACACTATTTTACAAGTCAACCCAATTTCATTTTTTATGTTTATGCCCTTGGATTAAAGTGATGTACACCTCATTGTTTGCACCTTGAGAGACATGAAAATGACCTTTATAACAAATCATTTTTGCTTTTGTGACATACAGAGGACTACTGCTATAAAAAATATATTGCCCTTTATTAATAATAAAATTGATGATATTTATCAAATAACTTATTTTTATAAAGAAAATACTGTTTTTTGAATGACTTTTTAAAAAAAAGGTCAAGCCCTCATTTACTTTCATCAAATGAATTATTTTTTTTAGAAAATAATTTTGTTTTTTTTCGGATGACCTTTTCTTAGAAAATGTCAAGCCTAATTGGTCTTTTTAATAAATTTTTTGATAATATTTATTATATAACTTATTTTTTTATAAAATAATGTGTTGTTTTTTTTTAGAACTTTTTTTAATTAAAGGTAAAGCCTTTTTAAATACATTTTTTCATAATATGTATTAAATGAATTATTTTTTGTTGCAAATAATGCTGTATTTTTTGGATGATTATTTATAGAAAAGGTCTACTTTCGGTCTTTGTCATACATATTTCCTTTGTTGATTTTTTTTAGAAAGCAGCAATATTTACTACTTTTCTATAATGACCTTTTCTAGAAAAAAGGTCAACTTTTGTCCTGTCATTACTGAAATAATAATCCAAATTTTCCTACCAATATACCATTTATCCCGACTCTTAATAATTCATAAGGGCAACGGCCCTGGCCCTACAGAGTGTTTTTGGACTTTTTTTTTTTACATCATCTACAGGAGGGGTCGAAAGCCCATGGCTTGTGAGCTAGATGTAGCTCTTTTGATGACTTCATCCGGCTTGTAGAGAAATCTTTAATAAAAAAAATGACAAATGTTAAAAATATAGTAGCAATCCTGCTCATAGTTGGTATTTTCAGCGTGGCACAGATTTATGAAGAAATTTCACGCGAAAATGGGGGGGAAAAATTTCTTTTACCGAAATATGTGTAGTATACATGTTATGCACTTAATTAAAAAGAATTCAGAGACTTATTCTACTTTAACGTTTTACATTAGATACAAATTTACTTGCATTTAGTGTTAAATATATTGTATGGTTCTCACGTAATAACATTTTAAATAAAGGGCCTTAATGGCTCCTTCAGTAAAAAAGTTCACGACCCCTGATCTACAGTGTTATTTTCTTATTGAATAATCTAAATAATTTGTAGATAAATATTTTCCTAATTCAAAAAATATATTTCTGTACCTTGTTCTGAACCAGAGAAAAATGTCTCAAGTAATACAAAAAATAAAAGTTTAATAATTTCAACCTTTCGGATCACAATTATGAAATTGTTAAGTTTAGGTTATATAATTGAACGGTTCGTGGAAAATTATCATGACAAAATCGGTCAATTGAGAAAATTGCCTGTCATTCATTAAATGTTAGATAATACTTCAATAATATTGATTAATTAGAAGGAGCACTCGGTAGAGCGCAATCCTCCCCCTAAAATATTTCCCCCTTAAATTTAACATTATTTGAGTGATGTATCTCAATTTGTTCAAAAGTTATGGTCTATTATGTGTTATTAACGTTTTGTGTTACTTTGACTCCTCAAGATTTCATTTATGTTTTGTATCTACGTTCAAAAGTTATGGTTGATTATTTGTTTTTAACATTTTGGGTGACCTTGACCTTTAAAAACTGACTGGCCTCTTAATGTTAACATATATGTATAACTAGACTTATGATTTTTGAGCTATTTTTTTGTCCAAAATTAGTATAAAAAGAATGCGAAATTTTTTGGAAAATTAGCGCCGAAAATATCAAAATTGAGCAATTTGTAATGAAAGAAAAATAGTAATTAGTTCTGTTTTATATTTATAGTAACTTATTAATATATTTGGCTATATATTATATCAACAAATTAAGATTTTAGAAAGATTTTCTTCCTTTAATTTGTGCATTCGATCTATATTGGTAGTTTTAAACATACCTGAAGACAGTTCAACTCCACATTAGTAGTTGAAGCAAATTTGAAGTTTGCGTGGTCTTCAAGAGTCTTGTTGGATGGAGGCATCTAATCATCACCACCACTGATTATACGTCCAAAATTTTACATCAACAGAAGATCAGGGTTTTGCAATTATATGCATAAGTATTTCTCCTTTGTTGGAGGATTAAAGGAGGATTATTCGACAGTCAATTCTATTGGTTGTTGTCAGAATCTGGTTCCCTCACAAATCCGATCATGTAATCATAGCCCAGATTGCATCATATACATAATTTTGCTTAATGAAGGAAGATTTTTGCAAATGGATTTTCCCTCGGGGAAAAATACAATTAAAGAATCAAAAGCTGTTGCGTAATCTAACTCGAATCCTAATTTTCAATACTTATTTCATACCAGTTTAGAAAAATGAGCAATTTTTTGAGCGATCGCTCATAAATGCTGAGTCAATATAAAACCTTCCTAAAAGTTTTCACTAAAGTCGATCTGTAACTGTTTTTGTCATGATGCTGATAAACAGACGAGCAAACTAACAAACAAACCGAGGTGAAATACAAACTCCGTTCTACTTTGTTGACGGAGATAGTTAAATTAATTAAATTCAATAATATCAAATTATATTCAAATTGGACACAAAATTTGCAATTTAAGGATATTTCCTTTGAGTATTAAGTACTTTACAAAGAAAAAAACATATTGTTGCTTACTCAAATACACCAAAAAAGCATTTGTGATTTTGGATTCTTTTGAAGTGAATTAATAAAAGTATATACTTGAATATATTTGAAGTATGATGGGCAATTTTCCATATCGACAATTTTTCTCACAGTTAATTTTTCCAGGTCAATTTTCTGTGCACGGTCATTTTAATATTTCTCTAGGCATGACAGATGCAAGTATGTTTCTCGGGTGATGATGGTCTTTGTAGAATTTTTACTTTTTCAATTTTTCAACTGATACCCAATTTTTTTAAACTCTCGTCTCATTTTTTCCAACTCTAATATGAGATGACTTTATTCTTGGAAAATAAATTATGGACCCACGTATTTTGATCCTAAATGAATAAAATACCTATCTTAATAAATAAGTTGGTTCAATTCTGTTAATCAAAAACCTTTTTTTAGAAAAAAATAGTTTTTTCGGCCCCCGTTTTGCTAAACTATTTCAATATTTGTTGAATGGTTTAATTAATAAAACTCGAGTAATACTAATAGAGCATTTTGTTTTTTTTGTAATTAGTAATCTCAAGAATGAATGTTCTATTCTTCAGCTGTTGTCATTATTATAGAATTCTTGAGTTGTGAACTTCCTTTCCAAAATATATTAACAACCTTATTGAGCATTTGTTTGTGCTCATTAAAGACGGAAAGTAACCTTCAGGATTTGTTGCGGATTATACGAGGGTGGTCTGAAAAGTTTCTGATCTAACAAAAATACAATACATTTTGCTTTATTTTTATTTTTCAAAATAGTCTCATTATAACTCTATACAATTCTCCCAGCGATGCTCTAACCCGTCCAAATAGTAGAATCACTTTCCCAGCCAAAATAAAAACAGTTTTTACTGTTTTTGGAGCTGGTTCCCCCATTGCAGTCCACTGTTGGGACTGTATTTTTGTTCCGAGCCTATTATGTTGTATCCAAGTTTCATTTATAGTAATTAATCAGCGCGAAAAATCGAATTTATTACTCCTAAACTGCGCCAACAGCTCCATTCTTGATTTGGTCCATTTTCATAGAAAAGCTCACATCAACTCCCTCAAAGAACTGTTACATAACAACTGCGGACCTTCAATTCCTGACACTTTGTGGAGTGACTTTCAACAGAGGCTAAATTGATGTGACTAGCTTTTATTTACGTGTCCTCCCATGTTTACGTTGAGGTCGGAAACTTTTCAGAGAACCCTCGTAATTATTAAGTTTGTTAGAATCAAAGTAGAATTGGGATTGACATCGAAGTCATTCTTGTATTTGTCCTTGATTATTTTCTTTTTCCCCGTCCTCCCTTGTCATAGCTGATTGTAGGAGAAATCGCATAAAAAGTCTCGAAATTGTCAGGGTTACCATGTTGATTTCTTTTTTTTTTAACATGCCCAATCTACACAGGATTTGCATCACAAAATATAGGTGTATATATCTTACAAAGAGGGTGCTGGGAAAATTATTCTCAGCATGTAGGACTTTTTTAAACAAACTATAGACTGTCACACCAACTTACGATGAATATATATATATTTTTTTTAGTTTTCTCATGTTCTATTGATGAGTGTTACTCGTAGTACATTACTAAAAAAAATATAGTATTATTTTTCCAAAAAGCCTTTTAATTTTGTGTACAAATTGGGGTTCTATTCGTTTTATAGCTAATCTAAAAATATACAATTTTTTACTACTCTAATAACCCCTGTAACGACACTTTCTCTAACTAAAATCAATCAAAAACATTCCATCGTAATCCAAGGGTAAGAATGGGTTGACTAGTGTTACTTAATATGCATTTTTCTTGAATTATTTATATCCTGTACTTAAACTCTATGTAATTTGGGTAGTTATGGAAAGACTTATTCATTGGTAAAAAAACTTCGTGGTATTAAGGAGGAAGTGCTGACCAAGTTAGATAATATCTCATGCCCTGAGATACTACTCAATAACAAATTAATTATGGAAGTTATGAAGAAGTGATTATTATTATTATTATAAAATCATTGTTATAAAATATTTTATACTTTTATCTGTTATTTTTTTATATCTATGTACCTTTATACATAATACTCAAATGTTGGACTCTAATACTTATTTTATCATCTTTCAATAGTCATGAGAATACTAACACTACAATATAGACAGGGATGGGCAAAGCGTAGAGAAAATATAAATATTTTAAGATTCAAATAGAGGAAAAAAAGATTGGTGCTATTGTTTTTTTGTTCTGAAATAGAGCGTCGTTGTATTCCCACCATGGTCATTACTAGAATGTATCTTATCTTGGGAGGAAACGTGGAAAGTTTGGACATTTTTTTTTTAAAGCCATATTTTCATAAAATACTTTTTAGAAAAGACAAATTATAAAAAAACAAAACCCACTGGTTTTCCTTAAAATATTTTGCTCCAGAACATTTTGCCTCAAGGATATTTCGCCTTAACATGAGGTTTATAAGTAGTTGTTTATTTTTGGTTCAAATTGATGTTAAATTTGAATTTTAAATTAAAATATGCTATATTTAGTAGAATGAAATGCATTAAATGTTCGTTTATTGTTGGAATAATGATAGAATTATCCTCTTGCCTCATATTATGCTTGTTTGTCAATCCATGAGTCTTTTCTAGTATGAATAACCCATCATGGCTAATGATAATTTATTGATTGTGGAAAAGTGATTAGCTTTTCAGCTATCCGAATTCTTTCTTCTTATAATAACTTGATTTCTTATTTTGTCTCTGGTTCGAATTCATTACATCACACAGTGAGAATTCGATAGACTGTATGCATTGAAATTTTGGGTGATAATTCCATCATTTTTCCAGCAGAAAAGAATCATTTAATGTTTTTTTCTAGAAATAATATTAACATATCTTGATTTATTCATTCAAGGAGAACATCATTTGCATCCAAAAATATACGATCAGGGGTGTACGTGGGGGTAGACTGGAGAAGCTTTAGCCCACCCCTAAATTAATGAATTTTTGCTTTAGTATACTATAATTTTTTTCGGTCAGGATGAAAAAATTTAATATTATAATTTTTTTTCCAAAAACCAATAACGACGTATTATGCTCATTTATTTACATAGTAAGGCAAAATATCTTTGAGGCAAAAGAGTTTTTTGTGCAAAAGTACCTAGCGCCAAACTCGCTGTATTTTCTACAAATTTAACAAAATTTTAGGGACGAACCTGATTCTGCCCTACTTTTGGTGATGAAAAGTAGACTATTTCTGTGATTTTTCTTGTACCCAAATTATAATAAAAATCACAATTTGGGATACTTATGTAAATAAGTAATTTTGGAAATCCCCACTTCGAGGTAATCTTTGTTTGATAAGGTCTTGTTTTTGACAGATCATCGAGGATTTTTAGCTAATCTGTCACAAAAGTATTATTATTATTTTTTTTTTTTTGGTGGGGGGGGTTACTCATGATTTGGGAAGTGGAAAATTCTCCAAATCCTCTTGAGCATACATTTAAATTGTTAATCTGCACAAAAAAAAAAAAAAAAATAATAATAATTATACTCCATTTGAATATTTCTCCCTTTTTTAAAATTCAAACGTATTAGCGAGTTAGCACTATAGTTTATTTAGTGATATTTTTCTTTTTGTGAAATATTTTATATAGTAAAAAAATCGTATCTGAGGGAACGTTGACTATAAGCATATTTTTATTATGTTCGAATTTCTTATATACGGATTTGACTGCTCATGTTTAAATGTAATTTACAATATCTTCCCTGCACTAATGATATTTTAAATGTTGAAGGTTCTCGTCTCTTTAGCAGCAATATATTTTCTCCCTCCAAAATATTAAAACAGTCAGCAGATGTTAATAAGGATCTTAATTTCACAAGTGTCGCTCCCGCCTTCTCTTCGCCCTCTACGAAATGTCCATCCCTAAATATAGATTATTATAAAATATGTAAGATATATTATGAATTAATTATATGGTTGCACACGGAAACATAATATTTTAAGTAAGTGATGTTTTCTGTGGTGCTATATTTGCATCCTATAATCAACTATAATAAATATTATAATTTGTATGCTTCTATGTGACTTGTATCATTTATTTTTGGTCTCAACTCAAGTTAGTTACAGCATTACGACGTCTTACAATATGAGAGTAAGGTGAAAAGTTCTTGGCCTGACAATGAAAGACTCAGACTTTTAGTTAAAAACATCCTTGACTTCCCATACTATCCCAGGCCTCTCCTACATCAGTATTCCTTGTCGGAAGTGAGAGTATGGAAGGGTGGGAAAATAATAATCTACGGGTATCTTAACTTCCTAGAAACAAATTTCTTTAGGTTTATTAACAGATGAAAGTCTGATAGTGACAAATCAGGAGAATAAGGGGTATGTCTGAGCAAGTTATACCTCAAATCGTGTAGTATTTCCATCGCCGATGTACTCGAATTTTTGGTACCCAGCTGGCCAAAAGGTTAGAGTAATATTCGTGCGTAAAGGTTCTGCCTTTTTCAAGATAATTTTCGTTGTGGTTGCAGTTTTTTGTGTTCCTTCACGTGGATCATATTTAAAGGATGTGCAACCACGTTTCAATTCATCTGCACACTTTTTAATACTTGGTATGGAAGAAGAAAAGTCCTTGTAAAATTTTCACTAACTTCGGATGAATTTTCTTAAGGGTTAATCCATCCAAAATGAAGAATTTTATAACCGTACAAAATTCTATTTCATCCTTTTTACGGAAACTGTTCGTGTAAACAAACAACTTGAGAAACCCAGTCATAACATAGCTTTTGACCGATTGCAGAAACATCTCTATGTCAGGCATATAACTTGTCATCTTACTTATTAGTTGCGCTTCGATGATTATTATAAGCACAACTCGTTTTTATGACATAAATACAGGATCCCATGAATTCTCCCTCAATTATACTCACAGTCGACTATAGTATGATTAAAAGGAGCTAACACTATTATACACTACGTTGTGTCAGCTGCCGATTTTTCTTCTTCTTTTCAGCTTATCACTATTATGAACGTGGTTTGACCCGTTATCAGCCACCATGGAGTGTCAGATCTTCACCTGATTCTACGAAAACAAACTGTAATGGCCTAGTACTACGTAACGAAGATCCTCAGCAAGTCTCTGATGTCAGCTTTGTCTCGTACTGAAGAAACTGGACCTCCTTTGAAGACTTAAGGTAGTCACTAGCCTTTACAGTAGCAAGGTCGTTCCCTGCGTCAGCGAGTTCGACAATTGTTGACCTTCTTTGCTGCTGCATAGTTACTTATTCTCTGACACTCTAAAAACGGACTGAATCAAACGATAATGACATAACCTCTCAAATTGTTTATTGATACTATCAAGGAACCTCTAGAATTTCTATACAACTTGTTTGACATTGACCTTTTCTTCTTTCCTCTATATACTTACGCATATACCATTGTATGATTGAATATTGATATTAACAAATTCTCTGAATTATAATCATCCTTATTCAAGGAACTGCTTCCACACCTATGTGGGTATATATGAATATGCATATATAGAGGTTTTCATTTCCAGGGAAATTGTCTTTGAGCGGTATATCGGGGAAAAACATTTTTAAACTGCAAGATTCCTGAGAAATATTATAATCCCGTAAGTATATAATAAATACAGTCAAACCAGAAATTTCATAACATAAACAACTGTCTAGAGAGGGGACTCAAAACATTCAATAGCATTACTAAATTACGGAAAACGTGATTTCCATGAAATCAAGAAAAAAGACTACTCAAAACCAATTTGTGAATTGTTTAAAAATTATATTTAGCTATTTTTTTATTCAATATGTTATTCAAAGACGAAGGCCATGCCCATGGCGTACTATGCTGTCATGATAGAAGCTCAGAGTGAATCCATATCTTGATGAGATTTGTGTCATAGTTTTTCTCCAAGACAACCCAAATTTCAAAGTATAGGGGTCAGTGCTGGAGGAGGATCACATGAATGCAACCCAGAAATCAGCCATATTATTGAGGCATAAGTTTGTTTTTTCTTGGTTATATGGGCCTGTAATATACATTTGGGCACTGGTGCAGAGAAGATCGTGTTGCCTTTTTTGTTATTGCTCCGACATTTGTATACTTAGAGACACGAGATAGAAATAAAATTTGTTTATTTCTATGGTCCATGAAGTCTATTTTGACCATTCCGAGTTCCTTGAGTTCTAAACACATGGAATAATTAGGCAGGCTGCTTATATTGTTTTTACTTTTTATTCCCCCTCTTAAAGAAATGTAGTGAAAGGGAGTTTATTTTTCCCTTTTTTTCAATCAATTAGTCCTTTTATATATTTCTTTATTATGGGAATAAAAATTATGTATGATTCTTCCAGGTCTATAGAATTCCCCATGACTGGCCTAGGCAATAAATCATTTCTCTTTTAAATGTAATTACACTATCATCTATATAAAATTCTTGTTCTTCTAGATTATTCAATTTTTAAAAGTCTAAAATAGTTTTTAGTGCAGTGCAACACTTTTCTTTGTCATTAAGATTACCGACTTGTTAGACAATACTCTGAGAAACCCGGGTTTCCACCAGAAATCGCAAGAAAATTCAAAAATTTGTTTGTACCTTAACATCGATCATAAAACCGTTCTAAACCTTTTCCAAAAGGCTGGATACTAAAAGAAACTCGAATAACAGAGGAATAGTCTTTCATCAAGACAACACCCGGCATTCTACATCTTTAATGACGTGCCAGACATCAATGGGAAGCTCTATGTATTATAATTTAATCTAGATTTTTGATTTAAAGATAGGAACATCGTTGATTTAGTCAACTCTCACAGAGTCACAATAAAAGATTCGAAAATTCCCGGTTATGTGTAGATCTACAACATTCGTTGTAGGGGAACCCGGGGCATATGCTACACTTTTTGATTTTGGCTCAATTGCTCAATGTTTTGTTTGACTGTAACTCCCAATATTTAATCAAACATATACAAATGTATCTGCTATTGTTTTAATCTATTTCATGGCTATTCCAATGAATAGTTTTCTCACTTATTTTATTTGAATGCGACTCAAACAGTCAAAACATTGATTTTGAGTTGGAAATTAACAATTTTTTTTAATGAATAAGTAACTGGATTAAATTTCAATCCACAGTCAAACCTGGTAGAAAATACATCTCATTTAAGCGTGCCGCTTTATTGAACCGTCATATTCAGTTCCCACGAGGAGTTGTACGAGTGTGGTCTGAAGAGTTTTCGACCTAACAAAGAATTTATACATTTTTTCTAAATTTTTATTTTTCAACATTGTCTCCCTGTAAGTCTACAGACTTCTCCCAGCGATACTCTCATCTCTCTAACCCGTCCAAGTAGTACTCGGCGTTTTTCTCTGCAAAATAATTGTTCATGAAACTCTTTTTGTTTTTTGGCAGAATGAATTCAAGCTGGATTGACTCAGAAGTCTAAAATTTTAACATGCTATTGTTTGAATCTATTTAAAGGTTACACTTTCAAAAACTAATATTTAATGAAAGTTCGAACCTCAATTTTGTCCATCTTCACAAAAATACTCACATCAACTCTCTCAAACGACTGCTACAACATAAGAACCATTGTGTGTCCAAAATGACTGAAACTTTGATGAGTAACTCTCAACGGATTCTTGATTGATGTGATTATCTTTAGTTCACGAGTGCTCCCATCTTCACGTTGAGGTCGGATTCTTTTAAGATGACTCTCGTATATCATAAAAAAAAATTATATTAAGAGTCTCCATGTAATCAAAGGTTAAAAAATTCTGTGTTTTTCTTTTTTTTGTAGTTGCTACATGAAAATATTTTTTATTTTTCAAAGCTCTCATCATAATTCTTTTATGACTGAAGAGAGTATAAGTATAAAATAATCACTAATAGTACGTAAAAGACATAGTTTAACCCTGAGTATTTATTGTAGAGTTATTAATGTAAGTTTTTGTTGGACTTGGAGTAGGATTGATGAAAGATATCCCTACTCCATATATCATTGCGCCTTCTTATATAATTGCAATATATAGTGGGGTCCGTGTTTAATTCCTTGATTTCATTGCTGCTCTTATATAATTTAATGATACGTTATGACAGCTAAGCTGCTCTTTTCACAAACATTTCTCAAATTCTGAGGATGACTATGTTCATGTTTGGTTATTTGATACATATCAGCGTTTCATATTATTTGAACCCTTCAATCAACGGCCAGCCTTTACACAAATTATTACAAAGATACAAAATGAACTTCCTTTTAACGCTTTTTTTTAAAATTTACTCAAAATTTCACGCAAATTCTTTGATAAACGTTTTTCAGTAGCAAAAAATCGTGATAACACACAAAATACTACTAAAATATTATGCCTCGCACAAACAAACTAAAAACAATATCTAACAAAAATCTAGCATACCAAATATTCGGGGTGCGGACTTCAAATATTCTGACGGAAACGCTCATAACTCCAAGACGACAGATATCCGTCTTTTCAATATATCAATAGAAAAGATCTGGAAATCAGCTGCTCGTTAGTGTCAAGCTAGCCGCTGTGGAAGCAACATAAAATAATCTGTGTGTCATTGAATTCAATGATCAAGAAAAATGGTGGGCCGTCATCACAACAATGGTGAACAACAGTGGCAAAGCAAGTAATCCTGAGATTACTGATATCATTGGAATCAACTTAAGAATTGTGCAGATCCTGAGGAACAGGCTGTATCAGAAGAAGGATCCAAGATCTATCATTCAGAGGGCCCCAAGGCCTTGGAGAAAGTCCATGGATCCCCCCTTCCTTGCCAAGTTGGAATAGATGATCTAAGGTGACCAGGGCATGTCAATGAGGGCGATTTCTAGGGAGCAAGATATGGATGTGAAGACTAAGAGGTGGTCTGTGGAGGAGAATTTGTGCTGCAGGTCCTACAGACTTCAGACTGGACATCTATTAACTGAAGCGTCCAAAGATAGACACCTTGCAAAGTCTGGACTAATTCTTCTGGGGTGTGTTGGAGGGAAGGACCTACCGATGTCCTCACTCTTTATAAAGGCCTCCCCGATCACTTCCAACAAGGATCAGACGGTCAGCATGGAGAAGACCCTGTTGAAGAGGGCCTGCAGCAGGTTCAGGAGTAGGATGGAGATGCAGAGGGCTCTTACATCCAATAAATGGATTCCTGTCATGGAAATGTAATCATTTGTTGTTTATTTCAATAAAATTATTTAAAAATTGATGAAGTTATACATTTATTCTTTAAAAAATATAAGTATATCGAATATTTAAAGTCTGTACCCTATACGTTACCTACGTATTTTGAAAAGTAACCTTACTGTTTAAACATATAATATGTTTCTCGTATAAGTACTCTCTTTTTCTTTTTCTTTTACTGAGCTACGACTAAACAGGCTCGTTAATAAACCTCATTCAGAGCGTTATGTTTATTTTATGAAATGTGTTCCCATTTTCTTTTCAATATGACACATTGAGCTATAGCTACAAAGGTTCGTTGCTAAACCTTATTTAATGCCATACTTTAGTTTTATACGATATACTAAAAAAAAAAAAAAAAAATATGTATATGTGTGTAGGATATTTCAACTTCCCATTGTCGTACTACATTTTAAAAGCCACCATATTTTATAAATACTCCTAGATGTGTAAATACATTGTCAAATTATGAGATTTGATTACATGAAATGATTTTGTGTGTATGCATTTTAGTAGGATCACAATGCAAGTACAGTACCATATACAGGGTGCACAAGCTATTTGTACCTCAAAAAGGATTTTCTTTCAAACATAAATTTCTCTCGAGCCTGTTATCAAATTAAAAAAATAAAACCAGATTCTGAAAGCTTGAATGATTATGATTTATTTCATTTAATAATATCACCTCTAGGCTTAATTACAGTCTCTATAGTAGACCGAAAGCGCAAGAGGACCTTTGCCACTCGGTTTCTTGGCAAATCCTGGAACTTCTTCTTGATCCGACTGATAAGTTCGTCTTTGGTATTGCTGGGGGTTCGGTTGGTTTGTCGTTCTATCGCACAACACACACACACATAAAAAACCAGCGGATTAAGATCCGGTTAGTTTAGATGTCAAAAGTACGGCGAAAGAAGTCGTGAAAATGTCTTTCACCTCAGCCCGCATTGTTGTTGCCTTAAAATCACCTTTAGAGGCCTCAAATTCACTCCTCGCCTTCCTTATGAACGTCTCATTGAGTTCCAGGGTTCGAACAAATGCTATGTTGTCGCTCCCGGCGTGAATTCCAAAGAGTAATCCGTCCCTTTTCCAAATATTTCGGACAACAAATTCGTTAGTTGATTACATTTCTTTTTAAATGGTCTAGGTTTGAACAAGCTATCTATCAAACAAAATCAGCTACTTAAGTTCCTGCGTTTGCCCAAGAGAGGGGGACAAAGTAGTCCGTAATGTTTTTTTTCTCTTAAATGTTTATAAATTATAGTATGAAGTACTATTAATTTATGAAACTAATTTATAAATTTACTTCACAAACTTCAAGCGTATTCTATACAATCACAATTCCCCAACATCTCAAAAATCTAAATTATTATGTTACTTAAATTGTATTGACTAGCCATGCTAGTTAATTACCTCAAGGTCTTGTGAATATTCAATGTCATCAGTGACAAATGTAATGTTGCAGTGAGAGGTTGTGTCAATTATTTTTTTCGTTAAGAGTGATAAATATTGTTCAAAAACTTATGAATGAACTAGTAATAGATATGGTTTAACTTTTGATCTTTTTTATTTGTAATTCATCATGTTAAATTGATTATATTTCAAATATTTGCTGGAACAATTATTTACTATATGTATAAAACTAATAACTACCTAAAACTAAAAAAATAAGTTGTGGTATAATTGTGTGTTGGAGTGGGAGTCGGGCATTTTATGTATCCCCATTTGGTGTGTAGTCGAGAAGACAGCCTCTGCTACACCTCAACAAAATTTGGATGGTTTGAAGCAGCAGTGGGCGTCCATGTCCAAGGACTTCATAAGTGGTGGGGCGTCTTTAGTCTCAGGTTGGAGGCCATGTTCAGAGTTAAAGGAAATCATTTAAAAAAATAGAAGGATATATCAATAAAGAAGTATTTGAATAAAGAAATTTACTCGATTTGTTCCTCACCAAAAAAACAATCCATGATTTTAGCTTGCACACACTACACAACGGTAAACTAGAAGGATTTTTCTCAAAATTGAGCCTGCATTAGATATTTTGTATTCTTTAATGAATCACTTGTCAATTTCCATTGACAAATGATTCGGATGAATCCTTTGGAGGCCCCGCAAACTTACTCTATAGGTAGCAAAATTTATCATCACAATAAAAAAATTAGCAAAAGTTAGATTAATGAATTTAAAGGGCCTCTAGATCTTTTGCTTTAAACCATTTCGTCATGGTACATTTTGCCTTAAACCATTTCGCCATGGTTCATTTTGCCTCAAATATATTTAGCCTTAATATGTAAATAAATAAGATTTATGCGTCGTTTTTGTTACTTTTGAATATATTGGATGTTCCTTGGAATTTTTCAATCAAAATATATATTGAGTATTACTATGAAACGCATTAAATGGTTGTTTTCTCTTGGAAAAAGGATGGAATCATGCCCCATAATTTCAATGCATACACCAACAAAATCTCACAATATAGATAATAAAATTACTATAATAATAATTAAAAAAACAAAAAACAGGACAACGATTCGAAGAGATGAAATGGTAATTATTTCTCTGTTAGTAATTATCATTCGACATGATGGATAATTCAAACTAGAAAGTACTCATGGATTAACAAACAATCATAATATGAGGCAAGAACATAATTCCATCATTATTCCAAAGAAAAAAAATGTATTTTAAAGTAATAAATATTGCATATTTTGATATGCAATCTAAAATAAATAATAACGACTTATAAACTTCATTTATTTATATTGTAGGGTGAAATAATTCCTTGAGGATAAATGGTTGAAGGCAAAATAGTTTAAGTCGAATTAAAGGGGCTCTATTTAAAAGGGGCAAATCGGGACCAAAATAATCTTCTCATAAATCAAATGACGGTTCATATATAAACTATAGTTGACATTCACCATGTGTATCCCAGCTCATCCCAGAAACTTGGATACAAATCCTATAATTGACCAAATTTTTTGACTGTATTTATTAGGTTTTCTTATTTCCGGGGGACATATAGAATCCCTCTTATAAATAATAAATACTCTAAACTTGAAGTATTTCGAATTACATTTGAAGAAGAAATAATCAATTTTATACAAGTCTAACACATTTATTTTTAATTCTCCTTTTCTTATAACTAGTCTTGTGTTCGTCCTTATCAAGGTTTTGCTCGGCTCAGTTTTAGCGGTTCTATCTATCCTGGTCTCGGTATAGTTCAGCTTTATAGCTGTCGATCCTTTTTTATATAGGCCCGTTTTGGTAACAGGCACTTAAAAGAAGGACATTGCTGGAAAATTAAAACAGGAAATTATATAAGATACAAACGGGGGTGCAGCGACCTTGTATGTAGAGTGCGTAGTGCTTCAAGGTCCAACAGAGCCCCCGAAAACTAAGGTTGCTTAAGACTTGGGTTTCAAAGTGGGGACTGTTAGGGAAAGCTTGGCTGGGAGGCGCAGTAAGATAGATAATTGAAGATTGCTTACATACATAGTACACATGTTTCGCATAAAAGGGACATCAGTTAAACATTCATTAGTGTAAGGGGGCCTTGGTATATAAATATTATGGTCATCATATTATAAGGCCCAAACAAGCCTAGTTGTAGACTTGGATTCATAATATACCTTACCCCTTCCCTCTTTTATTTACACTGTCTGGTGCCTAAAACCACTTTTCCATATCCATAATAAGCTCTTGGCTATTTAAAACTAAGATACAGCTGTATCACCCTGGCGACGTAAAATTTTTTTATAGGAAAACGCTGCAATTGTACAAAAAGAAACAACTCAGAAAATTGACTTATTGATAAAACTGATAAATTTTTTATAATATATATCGTATTTTCTGTATCTATTCTAAATAGGAACATAAACACAAGAACCGAAACCGATAAGCAATATATATCTGCCTTGGTCTCGGTTCGACTTTGTCCGTTCTTGTTCTAGAATAGATCATATTAAGCAAGAACATATAAAGTTGAGTGACGTCATCAAATAGTCCTAAATAAGGATTAACACAATAATAATTATCAGTAATATTGCTCAGGTTGTTTTCTAAAGCCCAAAGCAGTAGCGCTTGCTTGTTTTACCTTTGGGGAATTTTATAGTTATCACACTTAAAAATATAAATTTTTCTAAAATATTTTAAATACCATAATTTCCAAAATCGATTAAGGTAACGAAATTTAAAAAAGAAGGACCTTTGGGAACCAGTACAAGAATGTATTTGCAATTTGGGGGGGGTCAAATTATATAATGCGACGTCTAAATATATTTTGAAATAATTAAAACAGGAAATATATTTTTGGGATTTTCCCAATGACCCATTAAAATCTGAACACTTTGAATTTTAAACTTTAACAAGATATAATCTACTAATTAACAATATAATTTCAAAAAAATGAATACTATAAATAGATGTGTGTCTGTGCTCTCTCAATCATTAATGTAGCCACCCTTAGGGGCAATAATAGCTTCCAGGCGGCGGTGGAAGCCTGATACCCCTGCAGTTGTTGTTCTTTGTCATGACGTCCTGCTGGCTTCCCCTGGACATTCATCCAAAAGGTGTACTTCAGGGAATTGGCCTGACCTGTTTTCTTTAGTTCCTACGGGTCCATTTTGCCATTTTTTTTACAGAACCTTCTTCCTCTCCAACGTTTTGGTCTTGCTGACGGCGTAAACGGTGGTATTGGAGACTCTCAACTGCTTGGAGAGAGCCAATTGAAATTCACCAATCACGTTCAAGTCTACGTTGTACGTAAGCTAAAGATCTCAGGTTTGTTTTGTTTTGTAACTAATTGTGTCTGATTTAATGTATCGGATTAATTACTCAAACTTCATTAATTATTAAATTAGTTTGTGTTCAGATTTCAATCGATCACCCTGTACAAGAGTAGACACTAGGGTGCCTTTATCCCATCCAAACCTAACAGGATCTTTAATTGTAAACACTAAGAGAAAGAAAGTCTTCTTTCTACGTTAAGAAAATCATAATTAATATGTGGCATCATTTTCTTGTAATATAAATTTTGGATTTTTCACATTTCACTATTTATCGATTAAAACCCTATTGAATTTTGCTGCAATATTAGCGAATTCCAAAACCAGTCAAGTGATGTCGAACGTTAAATAGTCCTTATCAAATATATATTTCTATTTAGAAGGCCCCACCTTGTTTAGTATTTGTTTGGCAGCCATTAATAGTAAACGTTGTCAATTAATTTTTGGAAATTGAGAAAATTGGTCACTATTTTGTGATATAATACTTTTACTTTGAAAGGTCCGAGTCCAACCAATATAAAAGCTAAACTGGATTTTACTCTGAGTTAGTCTACTCATACGCTTATAAAACTAAAACTTTGGCTAGTTGAGTTTAAAAAAAAGACTACGAGCTTCAAGACGAGCATCGCAGTGTCCATCAATTTAGATAATGACTCCAGAAATTGTTAGGAATATCTTCCAAGCGTTACAGGTGAATCTCCAACAATCTCCTCTTTTATGAGCACCCACGAATGCTGAATCAGGTTTTAAATATAATTTCCTCGAATAAAAATGCACGAGGTGGCACATATTGTAGGCATTTCATTAGGTGCAACGCATTCCTAATTACTTGAAAATTTTGACATGAGAAGGCATTGTGCAATATTTTTGTCACATTTGCTCAAACCCGAGAAAAATAAGTTTCAATTGAGTATTTTGCACAGTTTCACAGCAACAAAGCATAATTATTTTATTGAAAACTCTGGTAGAGCTGAAATGATTTTTTTTCCCTCAAAAGTTTGTATTTCTTTTTTTGTTTGGTTGGGTACTTCTGGGAGCATCCTATAATTGTTTAGCTCTCAGGATCCCATTTTATCAGGATTTATTGTGATTTTATACCGGGTGGTCCATTAAAATCTGTACACTTACTAATTCAATAATTAATGAAAAGATCTCCGGGTTTCATACCAGACTGTCCAGATAAGTATTAAAAAGTGAACGGAAAGAGTCTTGTGATGTTGGAGAGGCCACTTTTGACACCAATAATAAAAGAAACCTCAGTTGCAAGACTTTTTTTGAATTTTTCTTTTGAGCTCTTTTTTGACACTTTTATCCCCCCCCCATAACCCTGATGCCAACCCATCAACTACAGCTTTAGGCTACATTTGAGAGAAAGGCCGTCATCCAAAGCCACTCTCAGCTAGCTCTGGGACACAATGACAGAAAAATACTCTGCAGTAGGTAACATGCCTTCTGCCGACTGGAAGCTATCATTGCCACTAAGGGTGTCTACATTAATGATTAAGAGAGCTCGGACACACATCTATTTATAGTATTAATTTGGTTAAAATTTTATCGTTAATTAATAAATTAATCTTATTGAAGTCTAAAATTCAAAGTCTTTAGATTTTAATGGACCACTCCTCAAACAGTCCCCACAGATTGTGTACTTTCTAATACAGTGATTTTTTATACAATTACCACGATCTCTCCTAGTTAGGACAGTACTCCTCGGACTGCCCTCGTATATAGGATATAAAAATATTAATTCGGCAATTCTCTATTTTGAGTGATTTTTGACCAAGATTGTTTTTCTATTAACTCTCAGTATATTTTTAAACATACAAATCAGTTTCGACTGAATCTTTCATTCATATAATTATTATGTTTTATAATTGTTCATTGTATAGGAGTATACGAAGAAAAAAACAAATTGATACTTTTTAAAGCAAATAAACTCTAATTTGATCTGACAGATTTGATGATTGTTGACGTGTGGACCACTTCAATCCTTTTGCACGATTTGCCATTATACTTATTTCCAATGCAGCAAAGAAGTTGGAGGAAAAAAAAAGGCATTATTCTTACAAAAAAAATTCCGTTTACATATATTATTCTATACATCAAAGTTGTTCTAATTTATCAAAATATAATTTCTTCGCATTTCCTTTACCTAACTGAAAGGAATAATTAAAAAATGGCTAACCAACTGTTGAACTATTATCTATGTATATCATATGAAACATCTCTGAAGAACTTGGAGACAAATTTTGGACCAGATAACAGACACTCTGTGTACATGGTACAGTCATATTCTATTAATTCAAAACAGAATGACTTGACACAAATTTAATTCACGAATTTGAAGAATTTTATTGAAATTTGATATTTTTTTGGAGCTCAATTCAACTGAGATCTAACAAGACTTGTTGTTACTCCTCGCATTAATAATAAACACATCTCCCATTATTTTCAGCTGTATGCATTATTATAACTAAATTATTTTCATATACTTCTGAAGACCTCCGCCACGTGTCCAAGAAGGGTGGGCAGGCGCCCCATCCTGCTGAAATACATAAGACGCCTTTCCCGACTACTTGAAGATCTTGAAGACCAAGGTACTCCCGTAACAGACAGAAAAATCTCCCTACTCCCGTAGGTTCTCAAAATCACCAAAAAGTCGGGCAAGGTGTCCTCCGTCTTCTAGCAGGATAGGGTACCCGTTCACAGAGCCAATGTTGTGCAAACTTGGATAGAAGAGATCATGGAGTTTTGGTCCAAGAACTTCTGGCCTCTCAAGAGCCCCGATCTGAATACTTTAGATCATTCTATCTGGTGGCAAGTACAGTCTAAGGGCTGCAGTTCACGCCATAGCAATGTCACCGACCTGAAATCCTCCGGGGAGAAGTAGTTGAAGCTTATGAGAAGGGATTACATTACCAGAGTGTGCTCCACCTTCCATGGCCGCTTGAAGGCCGTCATTGAGATCAATGGAAGTCAAATTCATAAATAATATCTGTCATTTTGTGTTTAATAAATGTCTTTAAGTAATCTGTCTCTTATGAGCACATGCAAATTGGATTGCTTGTTGGCTGAGAGTAGAATTGGTGATAGACATTTTTGGTTTCTATTTTTAACAAGCCCAAAATGTTACCAATTTTACCAAAAAATTTAATTTTATGTGAAAAGTTGCGGATTAAAAAAAAAAAAATTAAATATCAAAATGTATATTTGAAATTTTATTTCCAAAAAATTTAATTTTTCAATTTTTTTCACATACAGTCCAATCTCTGACATTGAGACCCTTGGCATACTGCCTCATCGAATTGGGCAGAGTTCTGGTGATCTTAGTGTCCACGTCCTCCATGATTGCGATTTTTCAGCGTCCACCAATGCTAGTGGATCTTTCAAGGCTCTGACCAGAAATGTCCATGCTTTTAGTATTTTTAAACAAGACTCCAGAAGTACCGTACAAACTTCATGAACTCCTCGACACTCACTTGTGCGTAGAGAAAATAAGACAATTTGCCACTTCACCTCCGTGTAGACAACTGTTAATTTTTGAGTTTTTTATTTATTGTTTGTTTACCAGGAATGCCCCTACTTTTAATCAGGCTTCAAGTTTTTATAAAATATTCACCCTAAAGTAATACAGATTGATTTAAAGTCAAGTCTACGATTTGACTGCGCAGATCTTATGACTGTATGTTGAGAAAACTCATTTGCTCCTACTTTTGTGTTGATGTTTTGCTTTGTATTTATTTAATTATCAGATGTTCAACAGTGCATACAAATACCTTCTACATCGATGTATTGTACACTTATACAGAGACATTTTATATGAATTTATTGTACATGGGTTTAAATACATGCATCGCTACATACAAATACATTCAAACTCTTAAATGGAACATCAATCTTTCAGTGAATATATAAATAGATACGACATTCTACTCCCACACAATCAATTTTATTTGTATTTTTCTTCATTTATACGTATGTAATATGTATGGACATTTTAGGGGAATCACTCTTTGAATCTCCCACAAAAATTTATGTCCTTTAATGTCTATAAAGAAACTGGTAACTATCATTAACCAAAATAGAAATTATTAGATCAAAGTCATAAAAATTGTCACGCATCAACTACTTTAAAAATTATATATAATATATGTAGTAAAAATAAATCCTTAACTTTTACTTTTATAATTATTTTCATTAATCTTCATCTCCTTGACAAATAAAACAGCCTTTTCATGACGGTCGGACTTGACAATTTCCATTACTTTAATCATATTTTCGACAATTGGTCTTCCAGTGCGTCATGCATCTTTGACATCCAAATTATCGGAACGGAATCCATAAAACCAAAATTACACGTGATCGGTTGCTACAGTATCAGGACCATAAACAACATTCAAATTTTCTGCCGTTTGGCCTGTGTTTTCGATTTCTTTGATGGAAAACTATAAAATATGACGTATTTTCTCTTTACTATTGTCCAATTTTGTCGCTCGCCCAAACAAATCTGAATCAAACAATAATAAAACTGTCTAATTAGTTGTTTTTTAGTACGAAATATTATCTCTCTAGCACCAGCTACTGATAATCGATTGCACTTATATAATGCAAGATACTCATAACAAAAGTCCTCTATTTGAAAATAATAGATTAATGTATATCTATGTTGTAATGCATATGTTTTTATATTTTTGGGCTCTGACAAAGAAGTATATGTTATAATTTGGTATTTTAATAAATAAAATTTTAACTTGTACTAATATTGGTGTAGTCCCTATTCCCGTTCGCCACATGTCCTTAAAAATAGTCACACATTTTAAATTTTTGTCATGAAGCTAAAGCATTTTTGTCAAGCTTAACTGAAACTCAATGTAAAACAGCACTGTACATTTAGTAAGGATAAATGGATAAAATTGGTAGTCTGCTCAGTCTGTTACATAATTTTTTTTCAATATGTGGGTCGGGAACATAGATAAATAATTGTATAAAGGTGACAAGAGATGCAAAAGGCTGTTCCATTGTCTTCTGCTTTTAACTTTTCAATGGTATACAGATTTATTCGATATCTTATTGAAACTAAGGGACTTGTTTTTTTTTATTCCGCTGATTATTTTTGAATATATTAATAACACAGAAAAAGCCATGAACTTAATAAGCTTCCTGTAAATAAAAGTAAGATGATATTCAAGTAATTACATATAAACTCTTTTCGATCAAGTCAAATCAAGGTATTTTTTTTTGATTGGGTTATCCCATATCTAGAATTATAAGTTCATTTCGTAAATCCAAAACTATATACAGATTTTAATATCGAAATTATTTTGATATATATATTTTACGAAATCCTGTATTCAAAAAACAAAAATTTTGATTGAGAGGTATCTCACTCGATTTAGTTTCAATTCGGGTCCTTGCACAGGCTTGGAAAACTAGAGCTTTATCTAAATTATTTCATTCCAGGAGGATATAGTCGATCAGGGACTTCTTGTTGGTCTAAAGATCCCTTAGTGTAAATGCCCTAATATTGCAAATTAGTAATAACCAATCAGATTAGTCATAATTTGTAATTTATGTTTCATTTATATATCTTAATTTATAACGTGTGAACAATATTTGATTACAAAATGTAAAGGAACTTTATTTTACGAGATCTCAAGAAGACCCATGTGTTTACTTTCCTTGATAAATCGATTTTATCAGTCAAATCTTTCTCGCGGGACAAAAGGGTTAGGAATTGACGACTTCTATCAGTTATTATAGTTCTTAGATGAGTTTTTATAAGCTCCAATCTACTAAATGTTCTTTTTTCCTTTCCAACTGTTACTAATAATGTTAAGAGGAGATGATAACACAATATAATTAATGGAAATATAGATTTCCTCTCGTGAGAAAAGTTGGGCACATCTTTCAAACGTGCATGTTCTTTCTTCAGCTACAAAAGCTACATTGGAAACAAAGTTGTGAAATTCTGATTGAAGAGAATATGAATCTATATTAACCTCATTTGGAAAGAGTTTAAGAAGGTTGTCGATACCTTCAACTGATGGAATTGCATGAGGTGGCTTTAGAATTTAGAAAAATTCAACAAATTATTTCTTGCAAAATTGTGCCATTGATAAATTTAATGTGGTATCCTTATTTTATCAAATCGTGAAGGTTGTTTTCTGTTTAATTTCAGTTTCAGGATCATCAACACCGATTTTCTTAAAAAAAACATTAAACTTGCTACAATTTTCTCATTCATAGTGTTGGTGTCATCTCTTATTATTCAAAAGTTTTTGTCAATTTTATTACATCAGTTGCATCAATGATGTTAAGTTCCTTCTTTTGTAAAATTTGAGTCATCTGATGTATCCTTTGTATAATGTTTTTCATGAAAATCTGGTAAACAACGAAGTCAACGCTCAGCAAATTACAAAGCAAAGACGTTGCAAGGTTTGTAGTTTTTGTATCCAAAGGATTTGAACAAGAAAATAATCTTAATGCTTCAATTAAAGGGTCAAAACTAATCCATACAACACGAATGAATTCAGAGAATGGTTAATCCATCTTGTCTTTGACAAGTTACGAAGTTTTAACAAAATTTCGATGTCCTTAGTTGCTTTTTCAAACGCTTTTGTCCTAAAAAAAGTAAATTGAGTGTTGTTTGATCATGATGTGTGGAATCAATAATTAGTATAGTAATAATATTGTATGCAAGATCAGAGTACATAAGTATGTAGTTTATTTAGGAAATCCATAAATAGAAAATGTTTCATAATCATTTACGAATCATATGCCTATCTTTTAGCGAAGAATGTGTATGTGTACTGGTCAAACATTGTAGGAACAAATTCTTATGACTGTGGAACTATATTGTTTGTATCCAGTTGGTTCTTCAATATTACTGAAATAATATCCTTGGCTGTATCTTCCCCAGTTTTACTTTTTCCATGTTTAAGAGACAAAAAGCGTTTATAAGGTGTCATATCTTTCACGTATCTTACAACAACAGTCATTTGATCATAACGAGATGGATTAGGTGTTGTATCAGCAGATATTCCAAACATTCCTGCAGCATTCATCTTATTTATAATCATCCTTCGTACCTCAGTACCCAAGATGTCTATCACTTCGTTGAGGGCTTGACTTAACATATAGGAAACAAAATGCGCTCGCCTGTTTCTGTTTTCTAACCAGCATTTCATCGTTGCACAATATCAAAATAAATGATTTACAATTTGCTTGAAGTTTCCATTAGATTCATTAGAGTCATCTCCACAAAAGGGGATTTTCTGTCTAGCTAACGTTTTTACAACATCCATCAAAATTTCAACAACTTTAATATTCTCAAGTTGATCTACTTCTTCTTGAATCTGTCTGTAGGTTACGACGAGAATTATCAACAAGTACATCAACACGGCATGATATATCTGAAAATTGTAGGAGATTAGCTATGTCTTCTCAATGATCGTTGGAGAAGAAGTGCCAATTTAATTTGCCCTTTTTTTGCTTCGTGACACTTTTAATCTTACTCCAGGATGATACACTATTTCTCACCCATGTATTTTCTCTATTATGCGGCTGAAAGAGAGAGAGTAAGCAAAGCAAAATGTAGCATCTTTATCGATGCTATACTCTATCATCGGAAAATCGTTGTACCATAGAACATAAGCTTTTTGTTGTTTTTTGTGTCGAAATTGTTTTCTTCTTGGGGAATATCTTGAGTTTTGGGCGATATGGCCCTTTACCTATCAAATATGGGCACTGGGCATCGCTTAACTTTTGTGAGCGTTAACCAGGATCCAAAATGTAAACACCAAAAAATTAAGAGTAAGTTTGGATTACCTATGTAATCATTATGGAGTGATTTATTGTGCTTTAGTCTCCAATCCTTGCTCAACTCTATGTCACACAATATGCACCAAACTTTTACACGATAAATATATGCGTCCTTCTGCTTCTTTAATGATGGTCTTCGTTTTATCTCTGAATAACTCATATTTTATACTTATTTTCCTTACGTCTTACGTACGTCGAGTTCTCAATCAATAATTATAAGAAGCAATAAATAATTATTCAAATTTTTTTTTGCCCTTCTTTCTCCATTTTTCTCTTTGTAACAGTTCATCAAAAAAAAAAAAAAGTTGAAAGATGTGTTGATTCATTGCTTATTTTTGGGCAGTTAGAGCCTAGTAGTACAACTAACATGGAAATGAGTTATTGCGTTTCTTTTACCAGGAATATTTTGTATCAAAAATTTATAAAGTTGTAATTTTACCAAATTTCCTCATTGTTAACTTATTTTCTCCGAGTGGCACACTTGAAAAACGCTTGTCCCCCCTCCCCCCCCCGTGTCAATGCCCCTTGTTAGATTCATGGACGGCATACAGTGACTTCCTTTGTCCAGAAGAGTGCCACAGACTTAATCACCTCAACAAAATCATCACAATAGCGCACACACGTTCTGTCTCTGAAAATTGAAAAAGCTTGAAATCTTCTGTTGTTGACTCCAAGGCGGTTTGTTGGCTTCTAATTGAAACCAACAAAAAGCTTTCCATCATTGCCTCATCATATAAGCCGAAAAATTTGGAAATTTAGAGCGTCAGATTTTGTTATTACATTATAAATATGATATGTGCAGGGTACAATCGCTATTTAACAAACATGTACACGATTATTTACTTTTAAATAGATTGTTTCCCAAATCAATCCCCCAATTTTAATAAAAACTAATGCCAAATGAAATCTGAATCAATTTTTATCATTATTATCCAATATAATCCCCTTTAGCGTCAACAACGGCCTCGAACTCAACTTCGAACACGGGAGCCGGTCTTGATGACAGTCTCCTTTGGCTTATTCCTGAATTCCTCAAGATCCTGGACATCATCTAAGATTTTGTGTTGCAGAAAGATCTGTTGGTGTGTCGCTCAACTGCACCCCATACAAATAAGTCCATGGGATTGATGCCCGGTGAGCTTTGAGGGCAAACACTGGGTTCAACAAATAATTATGACAACCAGCTCAACGTTTTCTTTGCAGTGGAACATGGAACAGAGTCATAATCACCTCCGGACTCTTTTAGTTCCTTCATGAATCACCATACAAAAGACCTGTCCAGGCTTAAGAGGTCTTCAATCTCAACATTGTCTCGTCTGGCGCGGATCGCAACAAGGACACTGATGTTTCACGTTTGTAGAATAAATACTTCGTTGATCGATGCTATTTTTTAAAATTCACGCCAAGACTTTTAGGTAGCCGTTAAAACAATATCGTACCTGCACGTGTGCCACTGACGCAGGCACCCAAACTTTGTTGTTAAATAACGGCCAGACGCTGTATATAATTTAATGACATAAATTTGAAATTTTTTTATGCGTGATGTTTTTTGCTTATTTTACTTTTAAACTTACAGTTTATTCAAATGTTAAAGAACATGCAGTCAAAAAAAATTCAGGCATATGAGATAGTAAAAGACTAGTTACCCTAATGAACATACATAATTTACATTGGTCCATCTATGAATGTAGTTACTTACGTCTACTCGTGTGTACATACTCGTATATCTGATTAAGCTAGTATGATTGCAAATAATTTACTTTATCATTTTTGTTATTTCTCATAATTTATACTTGGATTTCTTAATGTACTAGCATATTCAAGTGAAAAGTTTTAATATTTATTTGCATACAGATTGATTAAAAAAATTATCAAAATATTTTAGCATGGAACCCGCTTATTACAAATTTGTAGATGTAATTTTTCATACAAGAACCTTTGACTCACTAGGTAATCGATTTAGTTGTCCACAAAAGTCATCCCATAGAATAATCTCTACGAAATGACATTGGGTTGTTTATTGTTTTAGGAATCCGTAAACTGTTAAAATTATATCATAATCCGGTTCCTATTTTATTAAAGTCGAAAATTCTGTTAAAATACTCATAAAGAATTATGGAAAACTAACTGTTTAACCTTTAACTTTTCCGAGGTTTTGTGATTTAAAACCAATCTCCAACACTCCACAACATTTTTTCACCTCAACAGACCCCCAGCAAAACTATTGAACTAAACAAAGAAATAAACGCAATTTAAACACAAAGTACTCTCTTGAATGGCCTTGAAAGGATAAACGGTCAATAAACTGGTTGAAAACAGTATAGAATCACTCTCAAATGTATTAAAAAAAATGACCACCCACAAAAACTTATAGAAAAAAAATAAGATTGTAGTATATAAAGTGGGAACAAAAAGGAGGTTGCGTGTGTAGGTGGATTCGGTGGAACCCGAAACCCTGCCATCTAAACCTAATTTTGCCACTCTCGGAAAGCCTGTGGCCTGACATTTATTTCTAATGTAAAGTAATTATTTTACAACTAATCGATGACGTCATCTTCGATGGGAAACCTTATGAAAATAAGCTTACGATGATTATTCTTGATTTCTCTGTTTCTGTTTGTCACTTTCCTCACAGCACTTATTTTACAATAAATAATATAAAATCTCTCATCGAACTCTTTAGCGTTGTCCTTTATTATTATTATTATATTTAACTACGTTACTATCTAATATTTGGAAAAACCGACAAATTTTTTGATTTCTGAGAAATCAAATAAATCTTATTAGGTGTTGAAAAAACAAACAAAAAACATTTTCTGCCAAGTTGGAAAATATTTTAAAATAAGTTTAAATAAGTTCCTGAAAAATTACTAAGTTTTATTAGAGGATTTACAAAAAAGTGCTTCTAATGTTATAATAATAAATTTTCATTTATTTTTACGGCATTAAAAAGAATCTTGTTACATTCGGTATTATATATAATTACCAGTAACTGTTTAAACTGAAATATTAAACTTATACATATGACTTATTGCAGACGGAAAGACTAAAATGACATTTTGAATTACACTTAACTTTCTTTTTTACGCAAAGGCACATATTATTTTGGCATTTTGTATTGAACCTACATTTGGCAAATCCTTGTAGATTGAGAAATAGGTGCTGATCGAAGAGGGATTTCAAGGTGAGGGACATCTTCAATTCTTACCAAATTCTTTTTGTATACTATAAATTATAATTACCACATAGATGTTTTAAGATTCCTCCTGTAGTTCCAAGCTTGTAAAATCCATCTTCCATCACGTTCATAACAACAAGTAGGAGCGCCCATTGTTCACGTTGAGCATTTGAAATCTTACCGTTGCATTCAAAGGGCCAGGATGATTTTTTTTGTCAGACTCTCTTTTCATTTTTTGGGCCTGCATCTCGAGGTTCTTTTTCGATTCCATTTGATTATTGATAGACTTCTCAATATTGGAGCAAACATTGTATAAAATATTAACCCAACCAACTTTGACTTCTTCACTAGCATTGCTTCGAGGATATTGTCCGTACATGGTGTGCATGTTTCGGTCGTACTAATTGTATGTGTTGGTATCCTTGGTTTTCTTTTAAACATCAGCAGCAAAATTAGGAGAAATTAGATTTTTAGTATCCAGAGAAATAGAAGGCTTTTTGATACTAAAAGAATCAAAACTGATTTGGTTTCCTCCGTCTCTAGGTTTAACCATTCTCTTCTATGAATTCTATTGGGGACTGTAGGTCTCACATCGGCTTATCTGCATTTTCTTTTTTTCTCGCCTGTCATTTGAATGCTGGTTATTAGTTTTTCCTACTCTTTACATCATGAAAAATGTTACCTGGTAGAAATAAAGTCGAAATGCCAACTCTTGGCTTGCAGCCGAATAGAGCTTCGTATGGAGACCTCTTAATCCCAGAATGAAACTCCTTTAGACTATTTACCACTCTGTTTACAAATTCTTGGCCATTATTGGACTGAAGAATAGCTGGAGTACCAAGCAATGTAAATATGTCGATGAGCTGATAGGCTACTTCTTCCGCCCTCTTTGAGTTCAATGCATTGAGAACCATAAACTTAGTAAGATAGTCTATCAATTATAAATTTGTATTATCGGTCAGGATGGGCTTGAAAATCGATTTGACAGCGAGAGTTGAACTCGGGAGATACCATTGGTTTAACCACAATACCTCTTTTGGCACCTTTTGTCTTTTTTGGCAGGGCTCACTTAGTTGAAGAAATAGTTCAACATCATAATCTGTAATGTTCTTGTATTTTTGAGCAAGTTCTTTCAAAATTATGTCTCTTCCACACATGACTGATAGCCGAATGGGTCTTATCCAGAATAACAAATAACTCAGAGTCTGTGATATAAAATAGAATATTACTCGATTTTCTTTCAAAGGATGTATTAGTTTGGTGTTATTTCCAACTATAATTACGTCATAATGTTTAAGAAGCCAATATACTCTTGGTGTCTTCCTAATGATTGCCTTCACTTTTTTCACTTCATCAATTAACCTTTTGTATCTAATTTCAGAAAGATAAACTCTATTTCTAGGAATGTTGGCTCTTACTGGAGACAATTCGTGGTAGAAGCGTTGTCGCATGTCTGCCTGGTGTGGCTCAAGCTCTTCCGACATACGGGCACTAGAAACCTCTGTGGAGGGGGGATGCTGAGAAAATGCTTTTTCAATAAATAACGAGAATAAATATATTGCGTCAGTTCCAGATAAATAAGTCTGGATGAGTTGTGTTAAACACAATCATACTATTTCAATTATCTGGTTCCTTTGTCTTATTTTTCTGATAAACCAAACAAAAGAAACCTATACTTGATGCGTAATTTCTAGTGATTGAAAATGTCACAAGGATCACCAGGATACTTATCAAATATTACTTCATTATTATGACGTCATAAAAAGTTATCCTAAGAATGCAAAGCAGTTTCAAGCCCGAATTACTTAGACTCGCCATATAAAAACTTCCATTTGTGTGGTAAAATTCCCTTCTTGCAATTTTAGAATACATTTAGATCTTAAGTGTTGGGACAATTATTATTATATTTGAAAGTAATCCCCCCTTTGTCCAATTCAAATGCTTTAGTTCATGCGAGCTCGATAAGTATGTAGTTAATTACAGGAAATAAGTTAACGCACACAACGCACAAGTATCTATGTACTATATTTGATTTTGTATTGTTATTTACAATATTATATACTTTGCCTATATGTGACCCCGGCATTATATATAATGCCTAGGTAATTTATAAAATGTTGTTTATTATATAGTTTGCCTGAGACCATCAGTCATTATATACATTACCTAGATATTATATATAATGCCGAATTTTCAAACTTTGCTGCTAACATATAGATATGGTATAAATCAATGAAAAACGGAATAAAATATTGATAGTAAGCTTTTAATTTTTAACATCTGTATCTATATCATTAATGAGTATTTTTAAAATAATTAATAATTAAATATGAGTACTCTTATGGGAAACATTTATCAATAATCTTATTAGTGTGAAGATCCTAAATCTTCATGGGGGTAATATTCCAATATGGTGATAAGCAATTGAGTTTTTTTTAGAAAATGATTAAGACTAACTAAGTTTTTAAATTGCAATTATATTAAGGTTTTCCTATAAAAGTCTACAGATGTTAAGGGGTCACTTATAATTTGTTATCACAGGATCACTTAGCACTCAGCAATTAACAAAATCTATTTATGCAGATTACAACAAAATATAACATGTATTGCAGACTAAAGTATCTAGAAAAAAGGGTGCATATTCATTGAGAGTCTAAGATTGACTTCTACTTTTTTCAAAGGGAACTTTTTTTATATGCATCAAGGAAACTGAAGGATTCTTAACAATGAAATATTTTTCTCAAAATAACAGACGAAAAAAAATCAACTTTGGAAGAACAGGCTTCAAAAGTTTCAACGAAGAAGCTGCAGATAAAAAATGATAACTCATTGTTCATCACTAGGTAATTCATTCGGGAATTATTTCTTTTTTTAGTTTTCTTAGAGTAGGAGACGAAGCAGAGTTGACTTTCAAGGATTTCAAAGAAGGAGCTGTGGATGGAGGATGAGAACTCTCTCTGTTCTTCACTGGGTCTTTCTATCGTTTTATTGAACTCTTTAGTTCTTATAGTAGAAGTATATGATGATTTCGTTCAAGATCTGGAGGAATTTATGTATAGGAACAATGATTAACGAGATCAGAAGTCACTATCGTCTATCACAGACCTTGACATAAAGATGAACTAGCAAAATCAACGATCCTTCCATTAAAGGAAACAAGATCCACCGAGGAAAGCACATGTCCAATAGATTTTGCCTCGCAAGGCGAGATCACTTGAAGAGGGTATCAGGAGGCGTGTGAATTGGATACTCCTAGGAACGGGAAGGATGCTAATCCAATCCCTATATCTGATTGCTTCGTAGGAGAGATCCATCCAAATGAGAATGAATGAAATGTATTTCCACGCAGTTCCAACACCTTACTTCTCTTACCTCCCTCCTTCTACTGACTGCTATATAATGGAATTTAAAGTCGTACCTACTAGGGTCTATGGGGTTTGTGAGTCAAAAAGAAGTTGTAAGAGTCTTTATTTTTAATGTCTTTAGTCCCAGTCAAGGAAGTCTATAGCAAAGATTTCCTTATCCCAATATATAGTCACTTAGCCTTTTTCCTTTTTAGTCTATTTAGTAATAATTAAACATAATTTCAAAAGAACACGTGACGTCACTTTTTGAGGAGGTAAGGGAATTTTTTTTCAATTTTCGGCTAAGAAAAAGTGATATAAATAACTAAGTGATTATCCAACAAATACTAGTTGTTTGATTCAGTTTTTTTGGATTTTTGTAACTTACCTACTTAATTAAATATCTTTGTTTTGTGCTCCTCGTTTCCCGTTTTTAGAGCAGTGTAATTAATTATTATAAATTCAAATGCGCTCCAGTTCTTTTACAAGTTCTGAAGACAAGAAGATTCATATTGAAAGTATTCTTGAAAATATTAAAAGATTCAATTGTAGTTACTGCTCTAGATCTTTAACACAATCTGGAAGCTTGAAGACGTATATTGAAACTGTTCATGTGAGGATAAAGAAATTCAAATGTATTTACTTCTCTAAATCTTTTTCACACTCTGGAAGCCTCAACAAGCATATTGAAGGTGTTCATGAGAAGATAAAAAAGTTCACATGTAGTTACTCCTCTAGTTCCTTTACACAATCTGGTAACTTGAAGACGCATATTGAAATTGTTCATGAGAAGATACAAAATTCCAATGTGGTTCCTGCTTTAGTACTTTTGCAAAATTATTGGACTTATAGATGCATTATAAGACTCATCATGAGTAGATAATGAAGGGATGTATAACATAATATACGTGCAACTTTTCCAAGATATTAAAATATATTGATGTATACGACTGAGTAGGAAAATATTATAAAAATATTTTTTCTTTTGTTTTAAATTTATATTTATTTAGTATTTAAAATGCATTTATAATTTCTTTTTCTTTTCAATGGAGGTGTGATTTGTCCCAAGTTCAAAGTGGACTTTCCCATTGTGCTTACAATTTTCGATTGTCTGAAAATATAAATACCATTAAAGCAGCTTTGAATATAGTCTGTTCATGAATTACTCCTTGACTGTAGTTATGGACGAATAATTTAAGGGGAGTTCGAAATATTGAGACTTAAGAGCCACAAGGCCCCCTATAAAAGAAACTGAGGCTCTAATATCTCATATCCCCCTTCTTCTATATGAAAATGATTTTTATTCCACTGAAAATAATTTTGAATCTTGAAAGTAATTACAATAATAAAATAAGTATTAAAGCATTCACACAGCATATACATATATATTAATAAATGGCTATGATAAATATTTTAATTTCAAACAACATTTTATTTTATATAGATGTTTTATTCTCCAAATTGATAACTATTAGACGTAATTAGTATCTCATACTGAAGAATGAAGATATATATGATTAAATATTTTGAATATTCAATAATAAATGAAGCAAAGTCGATTTCTCATACAAATTATTTAAAGCCATTCCAATCCAATTTTGTTTCTAGAGAAATACTCATCCTATACAATTCTTATCAAATCTAAGTAATTAATTTTGATGTATCTTAGATCATATGAAAGATCAATTCTACCTAATAGTGCCAAAAATGATTGCATTAAAGATTTATGTAATACCGTATTACGTAGATTCGCTTTAGACTTGTCTAAAAAATAAAATTCTGATATGTTCTACTGGTAATGAATCTATAGTCATTAAAGATTACTCTTACTATTTACATATCTTTGGGGCCAATTTGAGGATGATTTTTTTCCTTCAAGATAAATTTTTGAACAAAGTTGGCCCCCAAAGAGTTAGCGTTAAAAAAGGGTTAAAAAATGGGTCCATCTTGAATGAACCAATACTCCAATAGAACCCAATTTGGTTATGAAAATAGAAAATCGAGGTTGCGGGACAAATCAATTTTGATGGCGATTCCTAGATTTAAAATCCAAAATAATAATAAAAACTTTGAAAAAAAAAAAAAAAAAGAGAGAAGCCCAAATTACTCCCATAAGAGAAAATAAGTTAACTACTATAGGAGAGTAACCCGGGTCAACATATATTGAATTTTTTTTAAAGTTCTCCAAAGTTAAACAAAAGTGTTAAGTGACACTTAACATTTCTGGGACTTACTAAATAAAAGGCCCCCCTTTGTATTTGCCCAAAAATGCAAACATTTACAAAATAAGTGTTCTCAATGATTGTATCTATTTCATACCCAAGATGCTGACGTACCGTTCTGTCCACAAAAATCATCCCATAGGATAATCTTTGTAAAATTACATTCAGTTATTCATTTTTTCAGAATTTGTAATCAGTCAAAATGTAACCGTAATTCGGATCCTATATTATTAAGGTCCAAAATTCGAGTAAAATACTCATAAAATTCGAAACAATTATCCCCCTAATTTTAGTTTCAAATCTTGAGCCAAAAGTTGGGTACAGCAAAAATGAAAGGAACACTTTTACGAAATGAGTCTTATTATTTCGTTGCTACAGTCAATTTTATATTCAATATGGAAGTCAGATTGTAAAACGACTAGTATGAGCCTGTCTGTTCTACGGACGCATAGGGAGGGGACACATTTGTACATAAAATGTTGGTGGGGCATGTCATTGTTTTTGTCTGTCTAGTAATTTAAAAATTCAATCAAATAATATAATTTATAATTTATGTTTGTCTATTTAAATTGAATGTAAAAGTACAAAAAGAATTAGGCCTGAACAGGTACTGTGTACGGCGATATTCCTACAGTTACGCCTGCTTTGAAGATTACCAAACAAATTTGTACTCACACGTGAACCACTTTGAAAGTGAAAATCCCAAGATATAAATTGCTAAAGTTGGGTAAATCAAATTGTAAATAACAGTAAACAATCAACAGATTGCTACATAAAAATCCGCTTAGTATGTTGCTAAACCAAATTCATGATATTTTGGTTGATGTTTTTTAATTTTTTTATTAAAATATAAAAGTTTGTTTTATTACAATATATTACAATAACCTTTGTTTACTTATGTTATGTAAATTAAACCCTGTTCAATCCAATGTCACTATACTAACCTACTCCTAACTTGCATTATCACTAAGGTTGATAATTTTGGTAAGGATACAAAAGTGTGTGAGGAGAGGGGAATAAATAGTTATGACATCATTGATTAAATTATAAATATCTTCCTCTATCAAGAACGTTATCAATTCCCGCCTTATTATTCAATATTCCTATAATATTAGATACTGATGGTCGTCAAAGAATTAAATAAAATGCCTAAATTAACGTCTATTTTTGTCTGGATTTCTGGAAAGGGAGGCCCAGGAATGAGGAAATCCTTACCGGACGAGAAACAGATGGCTTGTCGGATTTGTTGATATAAATGTGCCTTTAGTCCCCTGCCTAGAATTAAACACCAGTCATTATCCTCTTCTCATATCAAGAGTATGGATATTCATCTATAAAATCAAGCCAATGATGAATACTTCAAGTCAGACTTTAACTTTGATCTCACAAAGATGTTTATTGCATGTAATATACCTTTATCTATTGCTAATCATCCTACTTTCAAAAAAATTATAGAGAAATACACACGTAAATTCTGCCCTTCCCGAAGAACCAACATTAAATTATTGGAGGATGTTGGTAATGATATCATTTATAGAAATACCCCCATTGGAAATTGTAAAGTTGAGACAATTTTTAGCATGTTTTGAGTCATCCACACCAAATTACGATCAAAGTTATCAGTAAAAAGTATAAAATATTTAATAATTTCGAAATGGAACTCGGAATTTTGTACCATCTAACAGTAAGTATTCATTTTTTTAAATCTAACCATAAAATATGATTCTATTTTAGCTAAACATATCAAGAGTTATGATACACAACTCATTAAATGGCAAAACAACTGCTTAAATGGTAACAACAATGGGGGTAGTTGCATTGGGTGTAGCATTATAATTAGTAATTGTGTGTATCCTTCATGATATGTTGTTATATAAGCATAAATAACGGAGAAAAAATCTTTTTTGATGCTCTTCATAAGAAAACATATCGCCGGACATAACTACATAATTAGCTTTTGCTCTAAATCTTTAAGATGGATTTATTTCTAACATTTTTTTTATTAGTATATTTATTGTCTAATTTTATGATTTTGACATTTACTTTATTATTAATAATTAGTTAGATCTCATCGGTAGAGAGATATCTATCCTGTGCACAATTGTATATAGCAACTTCCACATCAAGAAGAGGGGTGATTATCTTTTTGATTAAACTCCACGTCTCGCTTGTGTTTTGCAACTTAAAGTTATGACATATTTAACTGGATTCCGGTGTCAGCACAAGAAAATATTATATAGATCAAACTATTATTTCAATATTCTGTATATATAATTTATTGTTATTAGTTATATGATTCCAATTGTTTGATTTTGTATATTTAACATAAATGTATGATGGTATATTTTTTAGTATGTAGATTATATTTAATTTAAGCCTTCTTTTTAAACTTGGAACTTCAAATATATTTCGAAATACTCTACTTTGTCGTTTCATTAGTTATTATTCTGAGAATAAGGTTCATAATGAATTACAATTTCATGGAGTGTGACGTTATAAAATCTACTGTAACGGATAAAAACCGTCTAAGTCAATTATACGTATTATATCTTCATTAAACATTTTGCTAATAAATACTTTTGTTATACCCTCAAAAATCATAATAAAGCAGGCAGCTGATAATCACATCAGTATTTTAAACAATTATAACATAAGTCTTTCTCTCCCCCCCCTCCCCCACTTCTCCTTGCACGCGTTTTTCTCTACAGTATTATCAACTTTACTTATCACAAATAAACTAAAGTGTAGATTGCTTAATACATTCACCAACTACATCTTCTCTTGGCCCTCTTTGTACAACTATAAGTATTTGTCACCACCAAATAAAGTTACTTGACCTCCCAATAAATTAGTATTTAGTGTTCTACCACCTTTTTTAAGATTTGCAGCAATCCCAGACAAAACAACTGGTTAATACAATCTTCCCTTCCCTTCTAGTTTTAATAGTAGAGTGATGAACAAAAAAATTTCCGTTGGAGAAAAAACGGAGGAGGAGGAAGATTCAAAAGTTTATTTTTGTATATATAAGACTAGTATGAGCCTGTTCGGTCTACAGACACATGAGGGATGACAATGAAAATTGTGATGTGATGTCAATAACTACGAAACAACTTTAAAATTACTTTGTCTCCAAATAAATTAGTATTCTGCGTAATATCTAATACTCCAAGACAATGCTTATGGGCCATGAGTACTTCAAAATATTAGATATACAATGCCACTATTTTGCTTTATTGAACAAATTAAATTTTCATAAATGTTCGTTTGAATTGCAATAATGAGAGGTCGTTTGAATTGCAGCAATCCAAGACGAATTAACTTGATAATGCATCTCCCCATTATGTTTCTATCCGAAAAATTATTGAACAGATTCAATTCTCATAAGTATTCATTCAAGACAAATTAACTGACTATATATATCTCCCCTTCCCTTCTAATCTTTAATAGTAGAGTGAACCACAAAAAATAAATGTTGCTATGCATAAAAAACGGAGGAGGAGGAGGCAGATTCAAAAGTTCGTTTTTGTGAATATAAGATTTTATAACATATTTTGAAAATAATAAAGCTATTTTTTTTTTACAATAGATCACCATTTTTGTTAATATTTATAGAAAAATGATTTAATTGTTATAAACCTGGGGTTCTTTAGGATTAATATTTAGATTTATTGTATGTTAAAGTCGAACAAACAAATAAAAGGACCTAAGCCTTACTGTCTATAAACCTTTTATGCCTGACCATAAATGTATTTTAAAATATGTTATTAAATCATCATACAATGTAATTTCCATATTGCAGATAAAAAATTAACTGTTATTACATCATTATACAATCTAATTTCCATATTACAGATATAAATTAACTGTTATGACAGAAATAATTAGACATTTATATATAATTACCCTACTTTTCTCTTCCCTTATCGATAATTTTTTTTTTCACAAGTTTAGATATTTCATTTCGAGCAATGTAAATAGTGCTCCCTGGTGTGTATTATATATTTCATATACTTAATATAAGAAATAAAAATGTAGTCATATTAATGCACGTTGTATTGAGTGTGTAAACATTGCTCCCTGATGTATATCATATTCGTATTTTTGATCTAAAAAATAACTATGTAGTCATATTTATTAAATTAATTATTTTTTCCCCAAGTTATTATCATAATTCATTCATTCTTGAGGAGAGAACACCCATCATCCATGTATTGAGTAACTACGTGAAAGTGTGCTCTTGAAAAACGGTGAGTAAGACTCCTTATTTCAAGGGTGGTATGTTCGACGAGGCTTAATTATTCCAGGCAATGCTGGGTACTAATGCTATACCCCTAATAATAAAATAAGTGAATAAAATCCCCTGTAATGCTCAACTCTTTGTAGAATAGAAGGACCAGGAAATGAATCCAATGCAATCCATTCTGTACATAGAATGAAGGAGGGGAAAAAAGCAACAAATAATAATACGTTGTTGTTGTTCTTTCTTCAAATACTAAATTGAAGGGAAAAATAATAACAATAAAATATAAGAGTAATGAATACAAATATTGCCTTGAATGATTTTAATACGTAGGGAAGACTAGGACAGTTTCAATACAAAAAAACATTCTTGGTAACATGAATTAGTATTTAATTACTTTTAATTACCAGGTTTCGTTAGACAACCAAACGACGGCTGAAACAAAAATATACAAGATTTATTTTTATACCTGATGTCTCTAAATGTTAAAATGTCAAAGCAACAAAAGAAAAGATCTCCTCTACGCCTGTTTCAGTGTCGAAAAGGCTGCAGAGAGCATAAACATCTCCATCCAGACTGACTACTACGTTTGAAGTACATTGCAGTCTCATACAGGCAAACTTCTGAAACCACAATATGGCAGAACTATGCCCTGTCTCCATGTGGCCCTCCTTCACCCCTGGACTTTATAGTTTGAGGGGTCTTAAAGAAGAATATCTGCCGTACTTCTCATTCAAATTTGGATTCTGTTCAAGCTGCCATCATGACGGTGTAGTACGCCATGTTAACGGCCTTAATCGTCAAGAGCTTTCAATCTGTTCAACCGCGTTTCAAGGCTGTTATTACTTGTAAAAGAGGACATATTGAATAAAAAATATTGCTTCGATATTATTCTGCATGTTTTGGGGCAACACTTTGTATAAAACGCTGCTGTTTGTCTGTTACAAAACAGAAAATTTGAATTATGAATGCTATTTTCATTTTTCTCGAGGAAAAATAAATCAGTAATTTAGTAAATTGAAAATATTGCCTTCTTCATTCTTCATTGAATAAAACTTTAGTCTATTCGTCAATTTTTCATTTCAAAAAGGTTCAAAATCAAATATATATTGTTATTTGAAGAGTTTATTTCAAAAAGTATTCCAATTTTATTGTGTCAGGTAACCAAAGACACATTTAAGTACTTTGTTATCAAATTTTAGACTGTTTTGTATACGCATTTGCTAGTTTACCCGCAATAACAAAATTGTGATACATACATACATGGTTTTTTAATATACATAGAGCATGCCATTACCTCACTAATACAAAAATTTACGGTGTATTTTGTTTTCAGCTGTCAATGTTTCTGCTCCCCCTCTTAATCTGTGTCCTGAACGTTGATTGGTTGAATTTGAATTAGCTTTTGTTTAGTTGTGAACACTTCTTAAGTATGGAATTAATTAATTTCAAAGGCCTGTTTATATATATATATATATATCGGAATATATTTGGTTATTTCAATCTAATTAATACTTTTTTTCTTAAAAAAATATGACGAATGACCCTTTAAATGTATGTAATGTCATTGTTGTAATTTATCAGTTCTTCTACCCCAGGTTGAGCCTTCGCTAACAGGTGTATAATTTGATCATTTATATGGTTTATACAAGGAGTACTAGAGAAAAGGGTAGTGCACCTAAATAGGGACTTTATATAAAATCAGACTTATATTCTTATATTAAAACATGTACTATATATTGGTTAGATCATTTAATACTAGAAGCCTGTAAGCCAAGGCTCTAGCGCACCGCTGTAAAGGATGTAGAAAAACTGAGAAATTATTACAATAAAATAGCATAAATTCAAAAGGCCATTTGTCGACCATTTGTCATATTTTTATGAATAAAATGTATTTATTAGATTTAAATAGCCAAATTATATGAAAAATCAGGCCTGTGAGATGCAAAAGTCACTGTTTTTATGGAATTATTTAATTCCAATACGAAGCCTATGAAAGGCCCCTTTCTTTAGGTTTAGGTATCCATTCGACTATTTCAATAAAATGAATGTGCGCTTTTTCTATAAAAATATGACAAATGTCCTTTTGAACTTATGTTTTCTCATTGTAGTAATTTCGCAGTTCTTCGACCCCATTTATAGCGGACGCAGTTGATCCTTCGCTTACAGAATTCTTGTATAATATAGTTAAATGACCCACGTAATTTCAATTGAAGAAATATTTTTATCACAACTTGGAGCCAACAAAGAATTCAGACCCTGTATGAACTGAGTTTATGTCACTACTTATTACTATTACATTGTTACATTCCTTGTCTCTAAAAAGATGGACTAATTTCACTTTAATAATACGAAGTGTTATGATGCCATGCCCCTCCACGAACAAATATCTGACGCCGGGCTGAACAAGGACAAGGAGTAAAATTTAATATATTCAATCCTTTTTATGAGTGACGACTTCAACTAAGTTCCCCTCGGCCATTTGGATGAAGAATGTGTTCCTGGGTTCTTACACATAATCCCAATGTTGATCCTTAGAAATTGGTGAAATATAAGGGATTCAAATTCTTTCTTGATGTTCCAGAATGGGGGTATCTCCCAATTTTGCAACACATGGTAATTTTTAATGATTACCCTGTACTTCTCAACGCACTCAGTCAAGCATTATAATAAACAAAAACTACAATCGATAATAATGTACATCCCTTAGGGCTGAGTTCTTGAAATCAAAAGAAAAAAGGAAGAACTACACTGTCCTCCTTTTAAATGGCATTGGCCTATATTATTTAAGTAATTGTTTATGAATAAAATACTAAAACAATATTTAAATGATAAAAAAGTCAATATGTTATAGTTGAAAATGATTAAATATGAAAAAATGGGCCGTGGGTTGTAGGGTTTTTCCTTTCCCAAGAAATTGTGTTTGAGTGGGATCCAACTGTGAAATTTAAGTATTTATCTTTAAGAATCAATCATAGATTTTATTGTGGCCTTACCTAATGTTGTGTAGATCCAAATTTAGGACTGAAAACTACAGATAGTCCTGGTCTGTTCCAGATCAGCCCTACATATCATTCCCAAAAACATATAAAGCTCTATCTTTGATGACGGCACTCATCTTTAATCAGTTCTAGTACTTACAGTTCTAAGGACCGAAGGTATAAAAATGAGCGATTTGACTAATTGATACTTTAGAGTGCAAAATGAATGAAACATTTATGGAAATATTACAAATTTAAATAAGGTAACTTTGAGTCTATGTCCAATGTCCATTAAATTTTGGGGTTACGTTTTCCTCCGCTTACCTAACTATCTAAAAAAAAAGGATACTTACTATCAGCTATACATGATTAAGCCAGATTTTGCCGGTCCAGGCTCAGCAGTTCCATCGTTCCTGGTCTCAGTCCTTTAATTTCATCGGCTTCGGTTCACCTTTATCGGTCCCAGTTCCGGTCTTCTGTCTGGATTCTTTCTTATATTGGCTCAGTTTGGTATCAAACACTTAAAATAAGGAGCACCGCTCGGACCCAGGATATGATATTCGATACAAACTGGGCTGCAGCTACCTTATACTTATAGTAAGTAGTGGCCCAAGTTTCAGCTGGGCCCCTTAAATTAAGGTTGTAAGACAATGGGTTTCAAAGAGGGGATGGAGGAGGTTAGGGGGGAGGGGCACTGGAAGATGGAGGATTGGAGATCGCTTACATACATAGTAAACATGTTTAGTATAAAGGGGGCCTCTGTGTTGGGAGGGGGTAAAGTTAGGGAAGCCCTGGATTAAGAAATATTATTGTTATCATATAATAGGCCCCCAAAAAGCTTAGTAGTGGACCTGGATCCATAATCTACCCCACCCCTTCCCTCTTTTATAGTATTAACACCGTCTGGTGCCTAAAACCACTTTCCCAGATCCATAAGAAGCCCTTAGCTATTTGGAACTCAGTTACAACTGTATCACCCTGGGACAGGAACAAATCATTGGAAAACGCTGCAATTGCACGGAAAAACTATGAAAACCATTTAAAGCTCATTTATTTTTATAATATATATATTGTATTTTCTTTGTATATTTTATATTGCAACAAACCCATAAGAACCGAGACCGAAAAGCAATATATTGAAGTCTTGGTTCCGATCTCGGTTCGATTTTGTCGGTTCCAGTTCTAGCAATTCAAGAACAGGAACTCCTTAAACTGCTAGAACTGCAAGACTGATATAAGCACAAACTTGGTTTTAAGCAACTATAATATAGTCTGAATGGACTTAAGTCGTCATCACCCTTATATTAAATACTTAGTATGTTGGGCACATTCATGCAGATATTTAATAATAGATCATACATGCCTTGAGTGTCTCTTACTCACTTTCACTTTTTCTTAATTTGTTGTATTTACAGCAAAACACAAAACAGAAAAACAACAACTATTTTTTACAGAGTTTGCGAAAAAGTAAAAAAGAGTATTTACCTTCAATATATATTATATAAATATAAATGTTAGCCATTGTTTTCATGTCTAACCTTAATTTATGTGGGAAATACTTAAGAGGTATATAAATAAATACGGGCCTCAAAAATACCTGCATCATTGACCAATTAAGGACTTGATCAGATTTTTTTTTGAGGTATGATATTGTGTGTGTATATGTAATTAATCGTTACTTTTTTTTTTTTTTTTTTTTGCAGAAATGATAAGAGTTGATGTCTTGCAATGGGCACACATTACGGTGGTTATCTATTTATATTATATATGGAGGGCCAAATTCTTGCAACTCAAAAATCATAAATACTGGAGATGGTTTTCCCGGCGTTGCCTGGGACATTAAGAAACTAAAAATGAATTCTGAGCTCTTTTACTTTATGTAAAACAAAAACTAAAGGGCATAAAATTCTAAGAATTATTCTCACTGTATGTTGGTATGTATCTTTGCACATTATTTTTAAAGGAAATCATTATGTTTAGAGAAGAAAAAACTTTTTAAATTGAACTGAAATTTTCTCAATTCTTTCATATTATTGTCAAAAATCCTTTTTCTTCTTCCCCTCTTCTTCTTTTTCTTCTCTAAACCTTATAATCAGTGATGTAAATCCAGTGTGTTTTTTAGGTGAACTGTTAATTCGTAGTTGGTCGTATAAAGAAGGAATTTTTTTCCTTACCAGTTGACATTATTATTTAATTCCTGAGTAGTGAAGCTCCTTTCCTAAATAAATTCAATTATATTCAAAACCTGATTGAACATTTATGTGAACTAATTAAAGACGGAGAGTAGTAATCTTGAAGATTTGTTGTGGAGTTATAATTGTAATTCCTTGTTTGACTCAGAGTATAATTGAAGATCCACATCAGAAAAATTTCCTTTTTTTTTTCTCCTATCTCTTTTGTCACAACTGATGCTAGCTGATCTAATGAAAGTTCCTGAGCCCTATTCTTTCTCTTCTTAAAAACATTGCTCAAATTGTCAGGGTACCCATGCTTATTTTCGGTTTCTTTTTTAAACATACAATTTGTACACAGGATTTCCCTCACTACTTATAATTTCCCTTTAAAAAAGTGTCCAAACATTCATACCAACATACAACAAGAATAGTTTATAGAATTTTACAGGTTTTTATTTTTTGCTTTATATGAAGTAGTCGTTTATTAGTTAATCTTTTTTTTTTTTTTTTTTAGGAAGATGCTATTTTAAGATCATCATGGCCTGTAGTGACAAACAAATTGTTACCAGAACCATATCCTGGGCCTTAAGAACCTACATTACAAAAATTCCCAAACATACCCACAGAAATTGGCATTGAATATATATATTAGCTTTGTTGCCTTAATATCGTCATAAAGTCATAATTTTTAATGTGAATACTTATAAACAGAGAAATTCAGACTGTTGAAATGAGTTTCTTCTATCCATTTCATTGTATAAGTTCAAAAATGTCCAATCGGAGGGGGTATCAAGTTTTGGACAAACACATATAGGGGGAGGGGGCATGTTTCAAATTTGTACTTTTTCCCTTGCGTCCTAAATGTAAGACCCCAATGCATGTTCCATGTATAGATTATTTATTGACCAACCTCAAGAGACTTCATTGTTTCCTACTCAATAAAGTTGAATGAAAAGCCTATTTTTACCTCAGTTTGTTTTTTAGTCACCAGGATTACGACAAAATTTGATAATCAATTTTAATCAAACTTGGTACGAAGGTTATATTTTATAGCAGTAAAATGCCATTAAATTTTGAAAGGTCAAGGTAGCACCAAACGTATTATAAACATAATTTTAGGAGGAGTGTGAGTGCCCATTCTAGCTCATAATGAAAAAATGGAGTTTCAAGCTTGCTTCTGTAAAGTGAATATTTAAGTTACGACAATTTAGCTTTTACCTCCGAAATATAGATGCAGATGCTACAAATTGCAACTAAAAAAAATGAAGTAAATAGTTTTAAATAAAAAAATTGAGAGTACTAATTCAAAGGAAGATCCATCGAACATTGAATATTCCTTAGATGATCACTTTATTAATGTTGAAATTGTTTGGTTCTTCGACCAGTTTAACTGTTAATACGTTCCTTTCCTTACCACTAGAACGACAAGGGTATCATTTTTGATACCCATTTGGGATTCAATGAAATATTGTAAAATTGTTCTTGATTGTATTTGTTTATAAGTTAATGAATTCTCCTAATTCATTTTATTACTCACAAAAAATGAAATTATAAATTAAAATTAGTATTCGCTTCGTTGGTACAGTCAACACTACCTAGACAGACGTGGGTATCATATTTGAAACCCAATCATTTCAAATAATATGTTTGTTCTACAATAGTGTATAACCAGGCTCAAGCCTGTTTGAACAAGCTGAAGGAAGTTCAAACATGAATAAACTTCTCTAGATAGGAATCGTGTACATTTCTAGTATAAATATAAACGTAGATTTTTCTGAACTATCCATTCTGCTTCCCCCTTTTATTGTGCAAGGATGTCCAAGAAAAAATTATCCATTGAAGAAATAAGACATTATCTTGAGTGCACAACGTACTCCGATTCAGAAGGTGAGAATTTCGAATTGGAAAAAGATGAAGAATATGTCCAACCACCTCAATCAAGCTCTTCTGATTCTGATGACTATTCTGATATTTTTGACAAGCCTGTCGGTAAGTAATTTTCTTAAATACGATTATTAGTTTTGCTATATACTAGATGTATTTATTAACAAGTAATTGGTATATTTAACATTTCAAGAAATGCCAGGATGCAATCAAGTGACTCAATTCCCGTCTTCTAAGAAACATAAATCAACCGACTTATTACAAGAGTCAATGTATGTTGGCAAGGATAACACAATCTGGCACAAACAAATAGGAAATGGAGAAATTTCAGCCCGTTTTAGCCAAGAAAACATTTTGAAGGAAGTCTCAGGTCCATCATCATTTGCAATACGTAACATCATTACAGATAAAACATTATCAGCTTTTGAACTCTTGATCGACAATTCTATTATTGATCACATTGTAAAATGTACAATAGTTGAGGCTCGTTCAAAACTTAAGAATGATGTATGGACAACCAGCAAACGAGAAATACTCCGACTGATTGCAATAATGTATGCGAGAGGAATCTTAGCCAAAGGGCAGCCCACAGAAGTCATTTGGCCAAGAAAATTGGGGATCAATCTCTTTAGGAATACTATCCCTCGCGACAGATATAATAAATTATTGAGATATATCCGCTTTGATATTCGTTCCACAGGATCACAAAGACTTCAAAACGATAAGTTCGCCTTGATTTCAATGGTATGGGATCGATTTGTCGAAAATTGTAAGTCATCATACAGGCCAGGTGAAAATATTAACATTGATGAGCAACTATTCCCAACAAAAGCTAGATATCCATTTACCCAATATATGGATAAAAAGCCTGATAAATTTGGTATAAAATGTTGGTTAGCAGTTGATGCATCGTCCAAATATTTGGTAAATGGATTTACTTACTTGGGAAAGGATTCTCAAAGACCAACAAATAAATCTTTATGAGAATATGTCGTAATGAAGCTAATGGAATCATATTTGGGTAAAGGGAGGAATGTTACAACAGATAATTTCTTTACGTCATTGTCTCTTGCAAATGAACATCAGAAAGATAGGACAACTATTTTAGGAACTATGAATCGTGCTCGCAAAGAAATACCTCCTGAACTAAAACCTACCAAACAAGCACTATTTTCAAGCTTAATCTTTGTAAATAGTAGCAAAACATTGATTTCTTATCAAGGGAAAAAAAAACAAAAATGTTTTAATTTTGACCTCTGCTCACAAAAGTGTTAAAGTTTTAGATGTACGAAAAAGGTTACCAGAACTAATCCAGTATTATCATGAAACTAAGTATCGAGTTGATATTCTAGATCAAATGGCAAGACTTTATTCAACCAAAATGTCCTCTCGCCGACGGTCTTTACAAGTTTTTTATAATATTTTGGGTTTTGCTGGTAAAAATGCTGTTATCTAGAACAGAGAAGTGATAGGTAAGAAAATAACTCGTCACCAGTTTTTGAATAATTTGATTACCGAACTTATTGTTGAAGAAGATGAATCAAAGGATGATATACATAGAAGAAAATAATAAATTATTTCAATCACAGTCAAACTGTTCAACTAAAAATAGAAGCTGGTGTACAGTCAATTGTACAAGAAAATCACAGCCCTTAGCAAGCAAAACCTGTTGTAAATGTAAGAAATTCGTATGCAGGCCTTGTATTGATACTGAAAAAACAATTGTAACTTGTAAAAAATGCTAATTTCTTTATATGTGTTATTATAAAAGTTATGTTTATTTTTTTAAATAAATAATAAATCTTTGGAGAAAATAAAAATTAACAAATTACGTTCAATTTTATCAACCACTAACAGTTACAAATATTAAAAAATAAATGGGGATCATTTTTGATATCCACCGTCATTTAAGGGGGGGTCGTAACTATCCATCGTTCTAGTATTTAAAAAAAAGAAAAAAAAAGAAACCTGTTAAGGTGCTCTAATTCCTCCATTTTTGAAGAACCCCTTATGAGTTTACTTAAGAAATCATTATCGTCAAGATGATGATTTCTGGGAGAGTTATCTTTAATGATGGAAATCGTGTGTATTTTGGTTATGCTAAAAAAGATAAAAGGAAAATCAATATGGCAACCCTGACAATTGAAAGAATGTTTTGTAGGAGAGAAGCTTAACTGTCATGACGTTTCATCAATCAGCTGTGACAAGGAACTAGGGGAAAAAGGAAATGAACAAGAACTTTGGTAATAATTACTCCCACGTCGATCCTCAATTCTAATCAGTTTCTAAGAAGGACTTACAATTATAAATCTTCAACAAATCCTGAAGTTTACTCTGCGCCTTTTATGAGCACACTGGAAAATTCAATCTGGCTTTTAATATAATTGATTGTATTAGGAAATGAAGTTCACAATTCTGGAGTTAAATAATAATGTTAAGAGCTAAGGAAAAGAGAATTCATTCTTAAGATTACCAATTACAAAAAAACAACAACAACAACAACAAAAAAACCAAACAACGGGCCAGCTAAAAAATACACACGATTTTCATGACTAGTTATCTTCATAGGTGAAAATAATACAATCTAATTAACTTGGTTACTCTGACAATTTGCAGAACACTTGGATGAAGAGAAGCTTAGCTGTCATGACGTTTCATTAAATTATTTGAAAGCTGCTATGAGATCTCTCCGTCATTCTTGACCAAAGAGATTCCTGGTTATAAGAATATAAGTGAATGAATGTTTTATCCTCAAGAATGAAAGAGTAAAGATAACAGCTTTATAAAAAAACAAACAAACTTATATTCAGGCTGCAATTATAAAAAGCCGTGCACTCTATGTAGTGCGGAAGTAGAAGTATTTTCATCTATAGTATTCTTCTCTATTTTTAAAGTAAGGTATGTCTGTTCATCGACACCTAAAAAATCCAGGCAATATTGCTTGGTACTGATAGTATAAATAAGAAAATAACTTTTGCCTTGTTAAAGAACAACACGATTCCAAGTGATCTATTTTTGTTCAAATACTACAGATGGCGTTTATTTATATCTTTTCTTGGTGATGCCCTCCTTTTTCCCCCCTTCTGATAATTTATGGAGGTTGTGTAGATAGATAGTTATACAATAATCCATGATACAAGATGCTCCTAGCAGACAAAAAAATATTTTTTAAATACTAAACTAGTTTGACTACATTATAAGCAGATTGTACATGTTGTAACCCAAACAAATAAGATGAACTAGACTTTTGATTAATGGATGATGCTTTGATTGAATACTCCTTAGATGGTCCACTTATTTATTGTGTGGTTTTTTTTTTGCTTGCAAGTAAGCAAGACTTAACTGCTCATTCGGAGCCACCTCATTAATCTGATCCAATCCTTTTGAATATAGCGACAACCAATGTACAGACAATTCAATAAGTTTATTACCGAAATAAACTTCTTCTTCTTTCAATAGACTTGAATGATAGTCATCATTACTTTAAATGCAAATTATTCGATTGAAAACTGTGATTTACTTGTTCTCAAGATGCTAGAACTAGAAGACCCCAATTGAGATTGCAAATAATCCTCAGGATCATTTGGATGGCCGTATACAGTATTAAAAAGCTGTATAGAATCTAAGGAACAGTTGCTAGAAAGTCTGAGCATGTCTAGGAACAAACAATAAGAGCAAAGGCCAAGATTATGCAAATCAAAAACCGCCTTGGTAGAAATCCAGTTAGGACGATTCGTGGTATAGCCAAGAAAATGATTGTGAGGGACCTTACGCTCCGTAGCATCATTAACGATGACTTGGGAGAAAAATCAAGATAAAGTAGGAACAAACAGCTCATTACGATGCCATAAGGGAGAAGAGGTTGTGCAGAGCCAAGTTTCTCATGAACACGTGGCCTTCCAGCTCCCCGATCTTAAACCTTTGGATTTTTTCATGTAGAGAAAGGTCGAGGCAACGGCCTGCAACAAGGCTCACGAGTGTGGGAGATATTTGGAGTCCGCCATAACGGCCCCATGGGCTGACTTGTCAGAAGATTAGATCCATAAGGTTTGTGCATTCAGGAAGAGGATGGAGATCGTCATTGAGGCTGAGGGATGCAATATTGCATAACAAATGTCGATTTCAGTTATAATTAAGTGGAAATATACTTTATTTTGTGCTCATTGTCTTCACGAACAAATTTTTAATTATGTTCTACATATAATTCTTAAATTTGGTAAACATAAAAAAAAAAGCATTCACTTGGCTCACAAAATACCAAATGGGTCGTAATTCTTAAACTTTAAACGCGTAGCATATAGAACATAAATAATTTATGCTATTTCCGTAATACCATGATCTTACTTATTAAAAGGGATATGACATACATACCCAACAAGATCAGGAACAAGATTCTGAGAACGAGTGAGCTTGTTGGAGATTTTGAGGTTGCAGTTTAAGAGAAACTTGGGAAAGCAATTATATTTCTCATTTTGCTTGTGTTTACGAGCCGAGAGAGAACGATTATAAAGCATTGATTTATTTGTACTTGAATGTTTAAAAGAGAGCCCCAAAACATGCCTTGGCGAGTCTGACATCAAGAAAATGTTAGAAAGGCGTAAACGATCCAAGCTTCAGAAAATGAAGGTTCACGATCTCTCTGCAGTTCAAACCTTTATCCCCTCAATTTTGCTGTCTTCTGTTGGCTCCAAGAAGTGCTCTTTGGAAACAAATACATATTTTAGGCCATACTCAAGTCAGTCATCTCCAAGGCATGCATGATTCAATCAAGAGCTAAACTTCATCGATACTTACTATTTGATTGAATGCTGTGACCATAGCCAATAGCGGATATATTGAATGAAATCTGTCTGTCTTTATGAATGAAACACATATATTCTAAAATTTCAGAGTTCACAATTTTATAATTTTTTTATTTCAAATATTCTATTTAAAGCATCGGTTTCTTTATTCGGTCGGACATTTGAGTCGTCGAGACATTTATTTGTGGCCCTTAGAGATTAATATTAGCGAAAAACTGAACTATTTTTTTTTTTGAATCAGTTCATTCTGTCAATTGACACAGATAATTGAAATTGGGAGTGCACTCTAATTTTGGTAAGGGTGGACAAAAGACTAACATATTTTCAGTTACAATAATAATAGTCCAGAGATTATGCTAATTACTCCATTGCAAACGTTCTGAATTAAGGGTATAATAAAAACACTCAGACATAGGTAGATTTGCTCGTCAGAGTCTGGAAAAATAAAAGATAATATGAATTATGTTATTTACATCTGGAAACCTGAACAACATGTTTCGTGGCAGTTTGGTTCAACTTTCACATGTGAGGCAGAGGCATTTTTAAATATTGCCGCCATTATATGCACAGTAAAATTTACAAAAATTTGCCATTTGTGTCCATTTTTATTTTTTTTAACAGGAAACATTTGGATCTTATTTTTGGAAATAAAAGTTTGAATTTTTTAAATTTTTCCCTTCTTTTTAGGCTTCAGAATTTTATCAATTTCCTGCCACATAGAAATATGGGCCCTTTGGGTGTCCCCCAATCAAGACGCCACTGAACAGATTGACAACAAAAAATGCTGATAAAAATTTTGAGCAACTTTTGCTAGGTTGGCATTGCTATAAACCAAGGGGCGAAACTTGTTTATTAGATTGAGTAGATTCATGGTGTATGTGAATTCTTTTTTCCTACGTAGGATGTGGAATTAAGATACTAGAGCTGTCGTAACTTTTTTCTGTCATTTCCTCTCATGACGTAGAATGCAACTTCTTCTTTGCTTCTATGAATTCACCTTGTTAAGTCAGTTAAAAGGGTTAACTGATGGAGGTTACACATTCAGTCAAAGAATAATATTCAAGTATACTCGTTTCCCTAGGGGACAAAAAAAGTTGTCGCGTTGTCAACTATACTTAGTACGATATTGGTCACGTAATCATTGCTTCTCCAGTTGCTTTATAGTTTAAAGACCAATGTAGACCAATGGAGCATGACTTGAAATATTCGTAATGAAAAAATTACGCTTAAAAAAAGGAAAAGGAAAAACAATTTTTGCGTGTGCTCTATCTTCTTTTGTCTTCATTATTGATTAGGTCGTTGTGGTGTTAACTTCTCTATCTTATTTAAGCATTTCCCCCTATATTTAGTAGAAATTGTTTTAAAAATGCATAATAAAATTAACATATATATTAATTTTAATATTTTTCCTCCACTAATACTATTTTATATGTAAAAGATTCTCCTCTTTAAAGCAGTAATTCAGGTTCTCCTTCCAAAGTCATACAACAAGCAGTGGATATTAACAAGGCTCTTAATTCAGTAGTACCATATGTCCTCCTCCCTCCTGCTCCTAGCACTCATTTTATTCCTTACAAAAATGTGAATTATATATATTAATTTGTAAATAAAGTGAAAAAGATTAACGCCATCTTGCGTCAAAATAGTACAACTCCCTTAATCAATATATTATTTTATACTATACTAGGAATTAAGGTAGTGGATAATATAGTTGTGTCGCTTAACGTCTGCATTCTGATTAATGTAGCTGAGTGACGTCACATATATTGTATTCCCTCAAAAACTAAAACAATAATATTAATATGACAACGTAAATGGAGAATTATTCAAGGTGGTGGATGATAAAACTTTGTTCAATGTAACGGACTGGTCAAGGGATCTCGACGCTTAAGTCGAGATCCTTTGAACAATTATTACAATATTATATTCTGCTATTACATATAAATAGTTATTCGGAGCTGTTAAGTGATTATATGTTTTACAAAATATATAACAAACCTCTTAACTTTTATAGACTTATGTTGAAATATCCAAATGTCATTGAAATTCCCAAACTTATTCAGTCGGAAATCCTTCTCCAAACAGCCAAATTGCTTTTTACCGTATTGGAATATTATTGTCGCAAACATCTAGGATCTCAACACAAATAAATAAATTATTGAATGTTTTCTATACTAGATAATTATAAGTGTTTAACTGAACACAATAGTTAAAATATAACAATACAATTGTTTTAGTATTGATTGAGAAATAATAAAGTCTTAATGGTACTCTTCAAAATTTACATTCCCTATTTATGAGTTCTCCGTTATTTTATTTTTTATCTTATTGATTAATTCGGTTTTATTTTGGACATGCAAATGCTATTTTGTTGTCAAGCGAATAGAAATTTCAAAATCCTTCCTATTATTAGTTGTAGAACTATTATTGGTCTGTATTTCAAATTATTGCAAGCAATATAAAAGTGGGAAATCTTTAGAAAATTTGATTTCCCGAGTATTATCCAAATTTTTACAATAATATATATCTCTTGCTGGAGAGATAATTAAAAATCAATGGGCAACAGAGGCTTATTCAATGCATCATCTTCTTTTCTCTTAGCAAGATACACTCTATATCAATCTAAATAACACATTAAGATCTAGTTGTCAGTTTATTTTGTTGACATGAGCGTTTCATTTTAAGAAAAAATAATATCCATTTATTTTCAATATGTAAATGATTTCTTCGCTATAATGATTGTTTTTTATTATAGAACTTCACCTAATAATAAAATAATGATGATTATCCCCCTATCTAAAGAAAATAGAAAAATATTAACAAATGATCAGATGCAGTTCTTCAAACTTACAACTACAAGGCAACTAATAGAAATATTTGTCTACTGTAATATACTCATAAACGTAGACAGATGTTCACCTATTTTTTTATTTGTCATCCTTACAAGGCTATGCTATGAAAATAAAATGTAATTGTCCCTTATATAGTGCCAGACCCAGTTTACAAGTAGAAAATCTTACATTTCGAGTTATATTCCTTGTAATCTTAAAGCAAAATACAAGTACGTGCTAGCGTTTTCTACATATATGTGACGTCATTAAAATGGGCTTACTTACTTCTGTCAAATTATAAAAAGTCGTACACGACACATCTTTATTATACAGCACCTTGCTAGCAGTAGTACCCCGCATTGCATGGAGTAATTAGGCATGGGCTCAAAAACAATTTGTTTTGTAATAATATAGATAATATCTACCCAAGAAATACTCAGTGTTACTTTTTATTTTTCATGAGCATACTCACCCGTAACTACTCAATACTTATTTTATAAGTTTTCTACTTAAGAATTAAGGAAAAATAATAATAGTTTGCGGGGGAAAAACATCATGTTGGGATGACTGATGTGTTCTTTAATCTCTAGAGTGCTCACTAACAAAAACAAACAAAATTCATTTTAGTATATCTGTTTTTATATTAATTCAAATCTTAACAAATAATACTGAAAATGTGCATGAGTTATGCTATACATTAGAGACCAATAACAAACACAAACGAAACATTGCTCTTGTTATACTTGAAATATTTCATTAATAGAACTTCAATGTTATTTCTTAGACCAAAACATTTTTATAATATATAGGTTAAGGACTCAAAATTTAGAAAATTTTTAAAGCCGTATTCAATTTATCATATTTTTATTTTGTGACATTTTTAAGCAAACTTTTAAAGCAAAAGTTCTAAATTCAACAATTTTCTATACTTTTTATTCAATATGTTCCCCTCCATTCTGAATGATGGTTCAAGACAGGGACGAACAGAAGCACAGCTGGCTTTGCTGAAGTCCAAGAACAAGTTGTTCCACTCCTCCTTCATCACAGCCTTCAGGGGATCGACATTCGTGTGAGAAGTTTTGTTCGTCTTGCCTTCAAAGACACACCAATTCAAGGGTGTTCACGTCATGTGAGGACGAAGGCCAGAAGTCTGCAATCCAGAAGGCAGCCATGTTCTCCCTGCAGAAATGCTGCACGTTCTTGGACGTGTGTGCCAAAGCATAACACATAGTTGTTCCTGGGGAACGGACTCTTCAACCATGGCTCGACTTGATTACCTTGTGGTAGGAGTCCATGTTGAGTTTCTCAATGGCCTTGAAGAAGTAGGGAAGCATCTTCTGCTGTCCAAGGCCACGACGCCGAGGACCCTGAATTGAACTGGATTTTTGGTCCTGAAGGTTCCCTTGACCTGAGCTCTTGATTCTGCCATGAATCAATCATTTGTCCTGTTAAGAACAGAATCCCCTGTGAAGATCTTCTTGTCAGATATCGGCTTCTACACGGCGGAGATCACGCACCCTCATCCATTATGCTTGTTGCCCGGACATTTTTGATTGCACTAAAACAAACGAAACATCAAATTGTTGCTTTTATTTCAGCTCTTTCGAATAATGCAAAGTAAAAAATTGTCAGACTTTTAAAACTAAGGCTAGACGTCCTCGAAGAGGAATATAATTTTTGAGCCTTCAACCTGTATATTATGTATTTATATATTCATACATACAAACTTTACTTTTTAATGTATATAAATTATAATTTTATGATTATTCTGCTATGAAAGTTCTTCTCAGCATGTGTCAGGCTTATTAAAAAAGAACAAGGTACAGACTGTCACACCACCTTGCAGGTAAATTTTCATGCCCTATTCTATTTACAACTAACTAAAAACTACAAAATATTTGTATTAAGGGTGCAATTTTGTAGATATGTCATAAATATGCTTCTTTGCAAACTTCCTTGATGTAATAAAAAGGGATTTGAACAATCAAATTGTTCAAATTCCTTATAAATCAAAATACTTTCCTCATTGGTTGGAATATAAATCAATGATAGATAATTTAATGATACATTTATACGTATATAGTATGGTGAATGGAAAAATGAATAAGGTGTGTAGAACTAATTGATCAGTGTTTGTGATGTTTAAAAAAATCAACAAGAACCCAAGAGAGGAGAAAATTGGTTTTTATTTATGAGTAGTAAAAAAAATACTTGTATTTTGTAGCTTTTTTTCTTTCAATGATGTTTCCCTTCTCTGCGTATATTTTGATTGAATTTGTTTGAATTACATTAGTACATTGCGACTCGTAATTTCCATATTCATCCATTCGTACCAAGTAAAGATCCACATTTTCTCAGATGTGGGTCGGTTCAGATCTTTCGACGTAAATACTTGATTAAATTTTAAGTACCCAAACTTTTGGATCCAGATCCAAAACCAATGTTAGACGTACATTTGTTTCGAATTTTATGAGCACTAGAGTATGTTTGCCAGGATTTTTCCGGAAGATTAAGAAATTAAAATGAGTTCTGAACTGTTGTGCTTCATATAACAGAAAAAATAAAAAAGGATTTTTGCTGGATGTTGTTAAGTTTCTTTATACACTTTTTTAAAGGAGAATATAAGGTTCAAAGAATTAAAAATATTCTAGTTGAACTGTCGTTCGCTCAACTTTCATATTATTATCAAAATCTTTTGTCTTCCTTCTCGTAACTTCATAATCTCCTTTAAAAAAGAGTTAAAAAAAACCAAAGAATATACCAACAAGCAGTGATAATAATTCTTAAAATTTTACGGTCTTTCTTTTTTGCCTTTATAACGAGTATTCTTTTGTTAGTAAAAAAATCGTTTTTAGAAAAACTATAACTTAAAGGGCACCATTGCCCTGAATTCCATAAAAAATATTACCAGAACTATCTCTTGAGCTTTAAAAACTTACACGAAAAAATTGAGAAAAATCCATTCTTTGGTTTGGCGTTTATTTCTGGACACATACATATATATTTGCATTTAGCATATGGATTTTACCCAAAGTTCGGACTACGGTCATGGCTTACTTTTTTTATAACATATATTTTGTTAAGCTAACTAATAGCTAATTGGTCATGTATTTTGCTTGCCTTTAGGTAATTCCTTTGGTTGATGATATATCGTGAATCAAATATTGATCAAAATAATCATTTCTTTATCTTTAAGACCCGAGAACTCAGAGTTTGATTGAGTTAAAAATCCAAAATATCATTTCTAAGGTGTTTTATTTTCAATACTACCACATACCAAATTTTAGTCAAATCCGTTTCCTCGTGAAAATTTCTCATGGAATGACTCATATATATTTTATCCTACAGGATGACCTAGGTTTTTTTGTCCACAAGTGGTTTATGTCTGATACCATTTTAAGAGGCAGTAACTGAAGAATAAATACGATCAAAATCTCTGAAACAATATTTCAAAAACCTGACCTCAACAAAACAAACTAATTCTTAATTAGCATGTCAAATATCTCTGGATAATCAGATATTCTTTGTTAATTAATTTAATCAACTGCCAATGTATTTTTGCTTATTTATATATATGCATATAGTCAAAATCTAAACTCTGCAAAAAAATGAAATAATTTGAAAACTAATTTACACGGGGCGTCCGCAGTGTAGGGGCTGGAGGCGTGGCTCTAGCTCCCCCCCTAAATTAAAGATTTTTTGCTATTTACTGGAGAATTTAATATACGATTTTTTTTTCAACAATCTTTATTTGGTGTATATATTATATAGACCATTCATATATAAATAAACCGGAGCAATTGCGTAAAAAGTACATAAATAAACCCAGTTCATAATTAATGCTCCGGGGTAGAATTTCAACTAATATTCTAAATATCAATCTTTAAAAAACAACAGTAAACATGCAAATTAACAATTTTGATAAATATTTCTTAAAATTTCTTAAAACCCTTTTTAAAATACTTTGATGATTCTGTGAAGTTGATGGAAGGTACGGATTTATTCCCCGACAAAATTCCATGACTCACATCCTGATTTAGGAATTTTCATTGTGAGAGAGACATAGTGGGCTGAAGCTGCCAAGATGATACCTCTCAACTCATCCTCCCGAATAGGCTGATAGTTAGTTATTCGGCTGGCGATGAGGGCTTTACAATTAAGAATTGCATAGTCCAGAGCCTTTCTTTCCTCAGAAGTTCTACCTTTCTTCTTTGAAATTCCAAAAAGAACAAGACCTTTAACATATTTTTTCCCCCATTCGTCAGCTATTTTAAATTTATGGATACAAAATATTTAAGGATATATATGGCAGGGCAGTCTACAAACGCATGAAGTGTGTTAAAAGGCAGGGCCTAGTATATTTAATAAAATCTGTCGAGATTTGTAACTGCACGGTAAAATTTTTATCATCATTTATTCCCCTCAGAGAAGACACTATATTTCTTTTCCAACCAATAGGGAGGCCCAAACGCTTACTATGCAGCTCTCAGAGTCCATTCACATCTGCATCAAAATTTAAGGGGAACAATCTTAGATGTGGACTTGATGTAGCCTTAAATAAAAATAAAGGTATTACAAATTGTTATACAAATCAACTCTTTTTTTGAAGGTTGAATCTTTTCCAAAAATAAATTCTTTCGTTGACGGAGGTCCGAATTTTGTTCCAGAAATCTTAATAAATACCACTGCTATTCCATTTGATACCCAAAATTTCCACCATTCTTCTAACTTTACAACTTCCGACTTTAAGATCCTCTTCATAATAGCAGGAGCCCAAAGGTAAAATAGGAGTCTCATTTTAATTCACAGGAAATCCTGTTTTTTCTTGAAACTTCCAAAAATAATTATGTAAGACTTTTATTCTGGAAGTCTTGGCTGGAAGAAAGAATTCGCCTCTACGGTTAAAGTTGCATAATCTACATACAAATCAATAATATGCTGAGATCCCTCAAAGCTAATCCCCAACCCGCTATACCTCTTTGTACCACCTAAAACGAGTTCTTCGATTGCAGCTATGAAAAGATGTGGAACCGAGGGGCATCCCTGACGACATTTCTTTTGTAAGATGATTGATAATTTAAATGAATAACTATGAATTTTTTCCAAAAAATTTAACATTTGAATTTTTTTTCCAAAAATTTAATATTTGAAATTTGTTTGGAAAAAATGGAATAATTAAAATTATTTCCAAAAAAAGTTAACTTTCTATGGATAGCTATGGATTTTTTAACTTTTATTTCTAAATTTATTATTAGAACTTTTTTTTTTTGAATATTTGTAATATTTTATAATTGTAATATTAATATTCTTTATATTTTCCAGCTTCCTCCAACGTTAGAAAAACAAAGGATACACCATCTATCCTTTCCTATACACATCCGTCCGTCCATTCTCCCGATCCAAACCGAGCTCACCTATCTGTTAAGTATCCGAGAATACAGATCGATTGCTCTAGATGTTTCTCGAACCTGCCAGCGTAGAGGTGTGAGAGTACACTCACAACTAAAGACTCAATTTTTCTACAGTTCCCATGCTGGCTAGACGTCGTTGTGAGCTAGTCTATGACGACTAGCTTCACCACGTACTCCACAAGGATATTCTTTTCCATGCCCTTCCTAGTACCTTGAATTCTTGAGCATTTGTAGAACATGTGTCTGCTTGTCTCGGTTTTTAATCCACAGAAGGTGCAATTCCTATTCGTTGCATCTAGGAGTTACTTACTTGGAAATAATGAGGAGGTGGACATTCGATAGCGGAACCAATTTTTGCCAGAGTCCATGATTGGATTCAAACCTACTTAAAATTCAATTTTTGAATTTAATTTTTGGTATATAGGATTTTTGATTTTTTTTAAACCCTCAAAAAAATAAGTCCCCCAAAATTTAATTCAGCTGAAACCCCTGTTAAGGCGTCATAAGGATATTAATGATTTGAAAATGAATACATAAAAGCTTTTTTATCAAAATAAAGTGGACAAAATGATAGGAATCACGATATGGAGTTCAAAAGGCACACAGTGGCACGTGAATCAAATATACGTATAAGTGAACGTACTCCTCATGTATAAAAGGAACAAATATTTGTTCATAAATATGATCTGTTAATGACCTCGTGTTTACAGCCGTGTTTGCTTATAGCTCATTGTTTCGTAAACATGGATATTTTTTTTAGCTACAACTGAAACCATAAGGTCCAGTCTGATTTATTAGTGATAAAACGATTTAAAAAGAATCCGCTGCCGATTCTCCATGGATTCCAACATTATTTAGAAGACTACTAATAGCCTTTCGAATATTTTATATATTAGTATATTTATAAGGTATCCAACGAACATCGCTGGTTAGATTGTAATAAGTTCACTTGAGCATTTGGAGGTTTACCGATGTTTCAGCACTACTAACGAGTCCAACGGGTAAGTTGGTATAGGACAATGATCATAAACTTTAAGAAACGTTCAATAGGGTTCCAGATCCGAGACAACCTGCACTACATTTACAGTACTTAATGCACTAGAACAGTGGTTTTTGAACTGGCGGGAAATGACATTTCTGTGGGACGGAAGAACCACTTTTCAAAATTTCACCAATTTGAATTTCAACCAATTTTTCCAAATTTTCAAATCCCAACCATTTACAGACTGTTTTAATAATAATAAAAAAATATATATATGAGGTCATGTTTGGTAAAAGTGACAATAATGTTAGGTTAGAAATGTCAAGAGCGGCTCCCTGCAAGCTCATTCCTGTCGCGTCACTCCCATTATTTAATAATTATTCATACATATTCTTATGTTTATTTTATTTACTGTTTGTAGTGATGATATTGTATATTAAGGGTTAAGATATGTGAATGCTCGGAAAGAAGCGAGACAAGTTCCGAGACTGGTCACAGCGCCAAAACTACCAGTGGAGTCAGTGACGTTCTCAAAAATGAAGCCATCATCAACCTCAACTTATTTCTCGTACATTAAAAGTAACAACCCCATGATGGAATTCACGAGGGATTCCTTCAGCTTTCGAGTTGACAACTTTACAAATGAAGCAGAAACATCACAGACCAGTTTTTGACTTCCTGCATGACTCAGCAGCAAAAACTGTTTTTGCAGAGAAAAGCCTGATATCATTTTGTGCCACTATATATGTATGGTCCTTATCCTCCCATTGCTATGGCGGCGGATACACTACTGGTTGCATTTCGCCCACGTACCTTTTGCAAGTCGGCGTTTTGGAGCATGACTTTACTAAAAAGTGAGGAATTGGAGAAAAACGGTTTCTGCACAAACTATGTACATTTGAACAAGTTTGTTGAAGTTCAGTTTCCGTTCAATTTGTTTTTGTCAGCTTTCGACATTTCTGCATCATATATTATTTGACTACGAGACTTTATAAAATTATAAGACTAAAGTCATAAATTTAAAAAAATCCTTTCCCGTATCTTGAAGGAAATTTTCTCGTTATATTTTTTTCATAACTGAGAAAAGTAATAAAAAGTTAATTACCATTAATACATTTGAATTGGAATAGAAAAATCGAAAATGACATCATATTTTCCTGATGCCGATTCCAGAAAAATCACCCAGCATCCGATTATCCCACTCCGATTAGTTGTCCCAGTTCTAACTTTTAGTTTCCTCAAACAATTTCACATTTGATTATACTTTTCAATATGTACCTCTTCAGTTTAAGTATTCTTTAACTTCGGTTAGAGGGGCTGTACCCTCCTCCAAATTAAGACATTATTGCTTTTTACATATTCATGGTATAACAACAAAATCCTGCGCTTTTGATCGATTTACTTTAAATTAAGATAAAATGGTACTTTTTTTAATTTTATTTTACAAAAACAAAAACGGAGTAGTAGATAAAATTGTTGAGAAAAAATAAATAACGGCATCAATTCGGGTTCTAGTCCGTGCGCAGGCTCTGGAAAATAAAGCCCGATTTAAATTCTTGCATTCTATCAGATTCGATCAGATACTGCTTGGTGAAAACAAAATAGTCCATCGGATTCTATCTGGTGAGATAGGAGGCCCAATATCCTTGGACAATGGACACCCAGTCGTGGTATTGCTCCTGGAGTCAATTCTATATTGTTTTTAGATATCTAGTAGGGTGCCAAGTCCTGCAACCCTTATCAACTTATTATCTTTGATACCACAGATTGCCAACACCTAGATCGTTGCTCACCAAAACTTTTTTTAACAGCGTACCTGCATTTTGCCTCTAAAAATGTAATAGCCTTGAAATCTTCGGTTGTCCACTCCCTGGGGGTGATGTTTTGGCGTCTAAGTAAAATATTTATATGCATATATAAGTATATCTCACTGCAAAAAATTAATTGTGCGATTTCATCATCATATATACCGGGAAAATTAGGAATCTGAAGCCCCAGATTTTATTATTACACTCTGTAATTGGGAACAAGATATCACGTGTAATTCTGATAAGTTATATATTTTTAAAGTGCGTTTTGTTCATCTTTTAACATGCCTCACCTTTACGGATATGATTTGGTTATATAAATATTACTGTTTTATTCACTTCGTACTCTATAGAAATCCCATCTCTAGTCATTTTTTGATGGAAGGTGTATAATGAGTAAATATAAATAAATTGTTCGCGTGTTTTTTGATTAATTATTATTTTATCCAGCTTGTCCTTGGAGCCCCTTTAGACTAAACTCATCAATTTGTAAACTGAGACACATTACAACAACGTAGTGAGAATTATGTCTACTAGAGGACACTTTATGATTTGGTACTTTTAAAAGATTGATGACAGGACGGGACTTAACTGGATATGACGTGTGGCGGAAGCAATACTAAATTAGGTGTAGTAAAAACAAATCCATTATTTTTCCTGACCTTAGTCGCACTGCATATGTGCGATCGGTTTACGTTAGATGGTGTTCCAAGGATAATATTTTGTACTAAATTAACTTCTGGAACAGTTTTTGTGATAATTCGACTACGTATATTCGTGCGCACGTCAAAGATGTACACAGGTAATAAGAAAATACGCCATATTTTAAAGTGTTTCTTATATAGAGGCGAAAACGGCTATCAGGTGGCTGAAAATTTAAATAACGTTTATGGTCCTTATACCGTTAACAGTTAAACATGCAGTTTAATGGTTTAGAAGATTTTATTATGGAAATTTTGATCTCAAAGAAGTGCCACGCTATGAAAAGCCAATAGTGGACAAAGTAAATAAAATATTGGAAATCGTCTAGTACATCCGTCAAACAAGCACTGTTTCGCTTGACAAGGAGATAATAATTATTGAAAAAAAAAAAAAAAAAAAAAAAAATCTATTAAAAATATTTCTTTTCACTACATATAAAAAACACAAATTTTTGGGCTATAAATTAGTGAAAAAAAAAAAAAAATCAAATGCCGATTCCCATGCTATTCTTGTAAATTTTCCCAATGTCCATTTTTATAATATTTTAAATAATAGTAAACAAACACCACTTTGCTATCCAAGGCGTCCACAGGATTATATTTTAGGGGAAGGGGCTTGGTTTTTGTATTTTTTTTGGAAAAAAAATACAAAAATTTCAAATATTAAATTTTTTAAAGAAAATTTTAATTACATAATTTGATATTTTTTTTTTTTTCAAAAATTCACAGCTGTTCATCTAAAAGAATTTGGTGAAAAAATTCAAATATGTTAATTTTTTTGGAAAAAATTTCAAAAATGAAATTTATCATCTAGTTAGTTTTTTAATTTTACATTTTTTGGAGAAAAGTTTCAAACAGACATAGTTATTTACAGGAAATTAATTTTTTCAGAAAAAAATTTCAAAAATTAAATTTATTAATAAAAAGAAAAAATTTTCAAAACTTGAATATGTAATAAAAGTGAAATGCCAGTAATAAATAAGAATCGGAATCCCAAATTAAACATTATTTTCCTGATACTAATCCCAGAAAAAACACCCGATTCTCTGATTCCGATTAATCGTCCCATCACTAAATATGAATGCTTTGCATATCACAACGTGAATGATCGTCATCAAATGTACAGTCACTACCAAGCAAAAAAACTCTTTTTTATGGCCCAATATTAAAGAAAAAATATATATATGAATATCTAAAGTCGTTTGTATAATTATGAAAGATACATTATTCAAATTCCTTACATTTAATTCACCCCGTGTAAGAGTCTTGCTCATGATCATTTTTTTTCTACAAAAATGTAATTTTTTTTTTGTGTACATATATGTCCATATTATTCGATGCAAAAGGCTTGTCTACCTTTCGGATCCTCCTCATTCCCTCTTTAATCAAATTAGCTTTATTAAAATGGGTTTGTTTGTAATTTTGTTTGATGTTTTATCATTCCATTGTCCAATGTCTTTTAATGCATAATTGTGTCATTGCTTACAAGCATTCATTTTCTAAATGATTCATTAATCTTATGTCTGAGACAATGATAACTTGGAATGAAAGAGTGAATGAGTATTTAATTATAATTAGGGTTTGGGTTTTTGTGAGACAAAATACTGTTTTGTAATTGTAAAAGTAACCCTGTTGTTACTTTGTTCTTCTATGTAGTTATGTTCGTGAAGTTACGATATCAATGGTTTGGACCGACTCCCGTACCACATTAGGTATCCAGGGATGTCCACAGGTGGTAGGCTAGAGGGGATGTAGCCCCCTTCCCCCTAAAAATTAAGTAACTTTTGTTTTTCACTTTAGAGTTTATAAGTAAAATATATTCTCTCCTCAAGAATAAAGAATAATGAAACAGTTTTAGAAAATTAAAAAAAAACATATGTTCTGGAAGGAACTACAAATAGTGTATTATTTTCATCCATGATTAGGGATGAAAATCAGTTGCATTTTTTAGCTTGCCCGTTTTTTGAGATGCATAACTGAAAATTAAATTTTTCATTAATATTTAATTCCTGAAGAGTGAACTTAATTTTCTACTAGATACAACATTTTATAGATATGTACGAAACTGGACCGAACATTTGTGTATGCTCATATGAGACGGAAAGTAACCCTGAGGATCTGTTGAAGAGTTAAAATTGAAAGTCCTTGTTATAATCAGAGTAGACTAAAAGATCGACATTGGAGTAATTATTGCTAATGTCCTTGAGTATTTCCTTCTTTCTTTCCCCCATCATCTGCTGCTTGGAGCTGATCTAATGAAACGTCATGACCGATAAACCGCTCTCATCTCCAACATTCTTCAAATTCTCAGAGGTACCATATTATTATTTTTTTTTAACATGCCTAAAATACTCTCGATTAGTATGTTTGACAATTTTGGTGCTGTCTTAGTTAAACTATAAGTATATATTTGTATAGTCTGTGATAATCATCATATATCCATTGACGCCTATAAAATATAACTGGGCTGACGCACCTATAACTTTTATAATAAATTAATATGCGCCTATATTGAAGGATTGCGACTTGATGCCTTTTAGTACTGTTATATTCAGACCCCCCTCCCCCATTTTTAAACTAATTTGCAATTACATAAATATTTCTCAATATATATGTTCTTTACTTTGTCCGATTTTAGTTTATTAACCAATCTGTGACGTAATTGAAAACACTTATATATACATATTCATTGATTTTTATGAAAGAAAAAATAATATATTTACCTTAAAAAATATTATAAATTAAATTACTGACTAATGGTGAGAAATCTACAGGTGTAAATATATATTCAGCAATTAAGTCTACTAAAGGCCTGGGGAAAGGAAATAAAAACTCTGATTAGTGCTTACTTTTTACCCATTTTGAAAATAAATATAGGGGAAAAGCCGCAAGTAACGAATAAATCAGTCAACACAGACTATTATAAAAAAACCTTGACAATCCAAATCGCCTTTATCCTTCTTTTTTTTTAAATTTATCTCCTCATGTCATTAAGAATTTTTTATTCTTGAACAAATAGCTCTTGAAAATATAATATACTCTGCTCATTTTTCATTAAAATCGATTATATCAGTAGATATCAGAGTTTCTCATATCTCTTAATACAAATCAAACACATGCAACAATTCAAAAGTTCTTGCAAAGACCAAAGGATAACACTACTAGCAAGTTTCGAGGTTATGTTAGGCGACTGTCTCTTGGATTCACAAGGAATAATCCTCATCGACTAACTGGAAAAGGGTACCACTATTATAGGTCCATATTATTCATCGTTATTGGACCGTTTTAAAGCCTTGAAAATCCAAATCGCCTTTGTCCCTTCAAGAAAAACGCCACGATTGGCCCACAAAATGTCCTTTTCCATCACCACTATTTACGAACTTACACCTCAGTAGTTTTGGTCGCAAAATTAATAGAAATAGGATTCCAACTTGAGATGCCCAAAGCACTACCTATCTCACGCACCTTCACTCTTCTTTCATCCATCACCATACTATGGATTTATCAATAATTCTGGAGTAGTAACTCGAACAAGGCGTCCAGAAAGTTCAGTGTAACTTGTGCTCATATGGCCACTCCAAATTTTTTGAAACCACTTATAAACTGTACTAATCGAAGGCGTAGAGTCTCCATAAGGGCTATCAAGCTTCTTATTAGTCTCCTGAGGCGATTTGCCTTTCATAAAGTAATGTTTAATAAACACACGAAATTCTTTTCCCTTCATTTTTTGAAAATCACTCAACTTCCTCGATTCTAACGAATGGCAAGAAGAAAAAGATAGATCGGTCTGTCTGAAATTGGTGTGTGTTCTTCCAAGAGATGCTCACTAATCATATCCCAATACACGCGAGTTGTGCCATCTTTTGGACTTTACACAGACTTTTCAAACGACCTTCGTATATCTTATTTGCTTTAATAATCCATCCACATTTGAAAGAAAAATTTCAAGGACCAACAGTTAAGAACCTGTGCCAAGGAAGGAGAGTCCGAAGAACTGATATGATCGGGCCTAAGACTGTACTGGACTTTACCGAATAAATGACGATCAACAGAACAGAAGGGTTATAATTTATTGTCATATTCAAAATATAATTAAAGGTAGATTAATTCTGCTTATGACCTTTCTAGATACAGAATAAGATTGGTGCTTATTTTGTTTTTCTGAATGCTGCTCGAAGATAATAATTCCATAACGCCATTTTAGCTTTCCTTATTTTTTTCGGAATTGTTAATCTGAAGAATGAATTTTCATTTCCTTAGCATTCGTGTGTACTCATAAAAGAAGTATTTGTTGTGAAGTTTTGAAAGTTCTTATTGCTATCAAAGTAGAATTAAGGATCAACGTTCGATTAATTCTTGCCAATGTCCTTGTTTATTTCCCTCTCCCCCTCCTCACATGTCACAGCTGATTGTAGCTGATCTAATGAAACGCCATGGAAGTTAAGCTGCTCCCTTCCTATAGATTCTTCACATTGTTAGGGTTACAAAGTTCTTTTTTGGTGTTTTTTTTTGTAACATGAGCAAAATGCTACCGACTAACACCCCTAGGCATCTACTTACCCCTTTCAAGGAGCCTCATCCAATGCAGCACTAATAGGTGGTGATTCCACAAAGGTCCTGGTCAAAACTCGTAGTTATTTACTATTGACGTAGTTATATTAAAGAACTCCAAATAGCCCTGTGCACTAGCTAGCCCGCTCTCTCCTATATTTGATATTTTGATGATGTAGTTCCTTGGTGATTTATGCATTCATTAATACCTACATAGATCCATATTTATTCTTAATTGACATAAAACAACAACAACTAGGGCAATTAATTGCTTATATCTTGAATATATCGTTAAGTACTAAGTAGTTATGGAAAAAGAGGATCAATCTCTCTCTTGTTTGTTCGTTTTGCACTCTCAGGGTGGTCTACTATTAATAATTATTCCGTGTATGTCCAAATAATTTCATGTATATAGTATATAATAAACGTATTTCTTTTCAAAAACAAGAAAATAAAAATCTTGATCTCTTTTTTCTGAAAGAGGACTTGAAAGAAACGAAGTGGTATCACAAATAATTAAGATACATATTTATTACACAACTAGTAGGAGTACCCGGCATTGCCCAGAGTTATTAAGCGTTACTAATACGAGGGTCGTTTGAAAAGACGGTGCAAAGACAGAAAGATGGCGGCACATCTTTCGGACTACTGGCATGTATAGAGGTTATGTTTGGTTAGTAGCGTCTCTTGAAGGAACACACAAACTTTCAGGATTTAATGTTTTTTAAAGGCCCGGGCCTTAATGTTGACCAATCACCCTTAAGAAACTTTTTGCACCTCGTTTAATTTTTTTTTCTCCAAATGATAAATACAAAAGTTCCTTGATTTGGGGCGGGGGGTGCTACCGCCTCCAACGCATACCCGATGTATGTAGTCTGATGTTCTCACCTTCAGATTGAAAGAGCAATAATAAAAATTTGAGAATTTTTGTATAATGACATGATGAGGAAGCAAGTACATTAGTTTAGAGACTTAAGTACTTTGAGCTTGTTCTTGCTTCACCATTACGCCATAAACAAATTGTCCTGTCCATGACGTAGCCCACAAAATTTCTGAGCTAGGAAAAACTTTATAAAACAAACCCAAAGATGAAATTAACTTTTTATCGTCATCAACTTTCTGAACTAGTCCTTCCCCCCTCCCCTATAAAAAAAAGCCTGCGGAGGTCCTTGCACGTGCTTTTGAATTGCTCATAACAATATTTTTTTTTTTTGGGTAAGTATAAAAAATATTTCAATGATGAGGCTCCTTTTTACCAAATGCAATTTTGGTACAGGCGGGCTGGACATTAATATTGGTACATATCTTCTATAAAGATCCCCTGAGACGGGTGAGTATTTTTTAAATATTAAGCCCATTTGCAGCGCGGTTTTTATGATTTTTAATATGTTCTACGTATGAGTATTATAAGAAATTAACATTTGTTTTACCCACGTTAAGGGCTTAAATAGCTTGTATACAAAATTACTTCACAAGGCTTATATGTAAATTATATAATGTAACTAAAAAATGTTCTACATTTATGACTTTTCTTTAAAGAAGGAGTATTACAGGGCCCTATGGGAAATGGATTATGCTGGGTCTAAATCATATTGCGTATAGGAGTATGGATAATAATTAGTATATTAGAATAGGTTGGGGTTTATAGTGCGCGGGGTCTGGAACAAAGAAAAATACTCGAGGTTTTTCCCCATTTTAGAAATTTGAATTTAATTTAAAAATAATTAATTTATTATTTTCATGTTTTTTTTCAACTTAGAAGCCTAATGGAAATGCAAGGACGACTGTAACTACAGTGGTTATGGTGCCCTAAATCTGGCTCTGTGATGCAACCCGTAAAAAGTTGCAACTAGCATTGTAGCCAAGGATCTGTCTACATGGAATAAATCACTGAACACCGATCCGAAACGAAAATCGGTCTTGTACCGAGTAGTCTCAACACTAATATATTAATTATTAACGATAAGTGATGACGAATAATCATATTCTGTCAAGGCTGGTTTTAGGCATCCCACAATGCAAATCTAAGTATGGTTTATTATTATTTCCATTCTTTCTATGATTTATTCAATGCTATAGTTATTCATTATATCAAAAATCGTATTTTCCAAGAGAGTATTTCCTTATTTGGGCGAATGCAATGCCAAGAAATATGAGTACGTTATCCCGGAATTACTCAGGGCTTAACATCTGTAGGAACTTTTCCGGAAATACAACAAATTGCATTCTATATGTTTCATTTAATCTGTATTAATGAAATAAGGGTGCACTCGTGTGTATTTATAAAAACATCAACTCTTGCTTCCTTCAATCTAAAAGGATGTTTCATTAAGGAAATTAAGGCATTTCATTGTGTGACCATGAGATACAGTTTGAGTATTTAGTGAGCTGATACAGTTTGACTAAATTAAGTGAGCCCCCTGTTCTTTTGCAGGAAAAAATTTGCTAATTGTCTTGAAAAAAGTATTTAAAAAGTAACATTGATTCAACTTCAGTCCCATTTAGGAAGTAAAAAATAATAATTTATGAATGTATGTGTATATGAAAAGAAGTCACCGGATGCAATGAATTTGTGCTCCATCATGTATATCGTATACCAACATAGTATAAAGATAAAAAAAAAAGTCTTATTACACAACAGAGAACACTGTATAGAATTAATTAAATCTCACAGGCGTTTAGTTCAACTCATATTAAAAAAACAAAAAACAAAGAGGGAAGTACTTTATACAAAATTTAAAAAATGAATTGACTTTAGATTATGTTTATCCAGGAGTTAAAGTGCTACTTGGCTCATTAAATTATATTAAATTTTCTTTTCAAGCTGTTACGATTACTTTTTATTCTTGAGGATATAACTTTTAAGTATTGAGTGAGGGCCTACATCTGAGTATCCTCATGAAAAGTGGAAAGTAACATCCAGGATCTGTTGGGGAGTTATCTTCTATATTATGAAAGCAAAAATGTGTATGCCTGTGGACCCCTAATAACTCAGGGATTTGCCGGGTAAGACCGCTAGTTATATACAATTCATTAAATTAAACTTTGAATTGGGGATAGCTGTTTGCTTACTCCTTACATGATGAAACATTTATAAATGAGCCAAAAGAAGACCATATTAAAGAAGAGCTATTTGGGTAAATTTATTTATAAAATATATATTTTTTTAAATGATTGGTTGTCTTTTACACAACTTTTACTGCTCAGAAAATGGAGTGTGAAGTCTGAATAAATATAATTTTAAAGAAAAATGCAAATTTGGTCATAGTTTCTTATACAAAACAAATGAGCAACGGGGATTATGTTCGGAAAAGTAATGAACGGACAAACTTTGTTGAGAAAGATTGTACTACTGTTAGCTAAGAGTTAGTTAAATAATTATTACTGCTTGCTATACATACATCAAATAAAATTTTAAACATATGAGGCAACGCCCACGCTCACAGAACGGGATATTTGGGCTACTACAGCAGATGCTAAAACCTACTTTACATTCCAATTTTGTTCGACAATATTTTTTATTTCTTACATTTCATAGATTTTAGAATACGAAAGTCTTCGTTTTCCTCATTCATTGCTTCATGTCTCTCATAAGATAGGCCGGGGTATCTATTGATGAGATGGTGGTCTGCAATTTGCAATTCTTCTATACATACATTGCACCTTGAGCTTATGTCTTTCCACTTGCTTAGGTGGGCTAGAAAAGGGTAATGTCCAGTGTAGGCTTGTACAATGAGTCTCAATTTTTCTCTTCCGAGCTTGATACATGCAACTTCGGCTTATTTAGCATAGTATGCGTATGTTTCATACTTTGATCTTTTTTATATCGTTCACAACAATATTGATATGTAGAAGTAGTTATGAATTACCTTTTTTATGTAGCTCGGAGGCGTCCTACTGATAAGATTGTACTACTGATCAACATAACTTATCAAAATGGAATTGCCATAGCACAGTGACAACGCGCTTGGTGCGTTCGTTCCCAGTGATTCCTGGAGAAAGAAATATATAATACACTATGAGTTATTATTCTCTTGAACTCAATGTGCGTTCGTTCCCAGGTGATTCCTGGAGAAAGAAATATATAATACACTATGTATGTATGTATATGGATTTCACAAAAAGATTCATAACTTAGCAAAATTGAAAAGTACATTACAAATATTTTTTGTATATTAAAGATTTGTCTAATATTATTGAATAAATCATTTAGATTAATATTCATTTTCCAGTTTTTTATAGTCATTTATATTATTTGTTATCAATAATTATAAACGTTACTATTGATCTTATTTACCGAAATGTTTTTGGTTCGATACTTGTAGGTCGTGGGACTTTTAACATCTCCCACTAAACGAAGAATTCTCACTTATCTTTGCTGTAATTTGTTTTAAAAATGTATAATGAAATAAATATATATGAATTTAAATACGTATATTTAAAATATTTTCCCTGCAATAATGCTGTTTTAAATGAAGAAAGTTATGATCTTCTTTATTTTCTCCGGCAAAATCATATAACAGGTTGCTGATATGAACAAATGTCTTAATTTAGGAGTGCCATATTTCTTGCTCCCGCCTTCTCCTTGCGCTCTTACAAAAAAAAAAAAAAAAAAAAACATCTCTAATTATTATTCGTTCCCTTTTTCTTCTTATTTTGTTCTTTTTTTCCTCAAAAAAGAAATCAACTCTACCATGGTGTGATTTCTACATCAAGCTTTTTCGAAATAGTAGCCTTGACTGTCAGGGGAGAGAGGAAAAATTTGAAAAACAAAAACAAAATATTGTTGCTAATAAGGCTGGGAAGGCTAGCCAATCCATGGTTCCGAACGAACTGCGTTACACCGTTTACGGTACGCTGTTCGGTAGGATATAATAGTAAAAAGTTCCTTTTATTAAATTAATGTAGTTTTTTCTTGTCTAGATTTTCTGATAATACACAAGACCGATTAGTTGTCAAAAAAATATTTTGCTTTATATAGATGTACTTGTAGTTGAGAGATATGGTGAAGCTAACTTGGAAACATTGGGAAGTTTATTTAAATTATCCTTTCACCATACCACTCGGTGTTTGTCAACTGGAGGGGTGTCTGCAAAGAGTGGGCTGGTGGGGTGTCCGCAAGGATTTGGCTGGAGGAGTTGTATTTTCACCCAAAAAAAAATTAAAGGAATATTTGCCTTTACTAGATATTTAAATGTTTGAATTTTTTTTCCATAAAAGTTTATTTAATTTTTCGAAATTTTTTTACCAAAAAATTAATTTCCAGTGAATAGTTATAGATAAAAAAAGAACTTGTTTGTGTGTGTGTGTCCTTTATGTGTGCCATCACCGTTGGAGCAAGGAGGTTGACATTTTGCATGGGTCCCTCTTTTGAACCTGGTTAGGTTAAGACGGGGGTGTTTTTTTTTTTTTTTGTAGGTGGGTCATATAGGGAGTTTATGCTATATTCAAAACACAAAAACTGAATTTTGGAGCTCTAGGAGACTTTTTCAGGGTTGAGTTATAATTAAAAAAGGCACAAGCGTATAAAAAAAAATGACTATAGGACTAGGGACCTCTTCAAAATTTAGTCAATTTAAAAAAAGTTATTAGCAAAAAATAAATCGGTGAAAATTGCATTTTAGTTTCTTTTTCAGGTACAAAAATGGATTTCCAATCGAATTGGGATCCGTTGATAAAATAAAGTTAATAAAAATTTGTCTAGAAATTCATTTTCATATCAATATGACACATAAAAATTGATGTTTTATTAAAAAATCTGTCATTATCTGAATATTTCTTCAATTTTTTTCTTTTTTTTCATCAAACGTCAGGTTTCAATTTTTAAGAATAAATGCCACAAAACTATACATTTTGGACATGAAATTACGATCCTTATTAGTTAAATTTAGCATTTTAAATTTTCGGAATATTTGCAAAAATGAACATGCTATTGAGGTTTTTTTTTCAAACGACAATATTTTCTTTAACTTTTTTGGTATTGCAAGTACAAAAAAATCTTGATTGGCTTTTGTTTCTCTTTACAAAACTATTTATTTTGCAAAATTACTCCAAAAAAGTTTTTTTGCAATTTTTCTTTGTGAATTTTGATTTGGCAATTTTTTGACCAAAATAAAAGATGGACTTCTCATCTTGACAATTTTTTTCATTTATACATGTAAGTATGTAATTTGAAGTTTATTCAACTATTTTCTTTTGAAATATAGAATAATATGATATACAGGAGTTATATTATAATGTCTGTAGAAATACCTTAGCGCTTGCCGGCAACGAAGGGGTTTAAATATTAAGAAGAAAAACGCTCCATCCTTGACCTGAATCAAGTTTCCTAATTTAATATAAAATAAGATAACGGTTGATACTTACATAGAGAGTGCTTTGAAAATCCTTTTGAGCATGTACTATTTAAAAAAAAAAAGCTGTAGGCTGTCACACCACCTTGCCGATAGTTTATATTTTTTAGTTTGCTCAATCCCAATTGTATTAGAATATAATAATTGGTTAACATATAAAGGAAATATTCTTATGTTACTCTTATCAACTCTCATAATTTCGAAAGTCATACGTACATATACTGACAGCGATTAGAAAATGAGAAACGGTTGATGTAGATGTTCTTTCTCCTTTTTTGTTTATTCTTTAAACATGGTGGTGCTAACATCTCCCTCTAAAATAAGAATTTTCACATATCTTTGGTTTAAATGGATTTAAAATGCATAATCAATAAACATATATGAATTTAAAAAGAATTATAATACTTTTTTACAGCAATGCTATTTTAAATGTAAAAGGTCCGCTTCTTTAAAGCATTAATTCGTTTATTCTTTCAAAATCATTTAACAGACAGATGATAGTAACAAAAGTCTTAATTCAGGTGTACCATGTATTTTGCTCCCACTCTCTCCGTGCGTTCTTACAAAAAAACTCATAAGAAGAATAAGTTAATTAATAAGTTGCGTTTTTTTAATTCTCAAAACTATAATGAGAAGGCCTCCACAAACTAGAAGTATTTATTTATTCAGTTTTTGTCAAAAAATATCAAAAATTACTCAATTTCGAATTTAAATATTTGGTTGACCAATAAAGTATATATGAAAACATTCGCATTTTCTGAAGATATGCTGATAAAACTATTGCAAAATGGAGATTACCCAGATTGTATATTTTTATGATCAATCTCACACAAAACAAATTGAACTTTATAACTCAAAATTGAATTCTGTGGTGTTAAACCTCTGTTAATGAACATCTTTTTGGACGTAGTTATTGAACTTTGCTAAACGTTAATCCAAATGTTAAGAGAATTTTATTTCGAATTGTACTGTTGACATAGACTCAAAAATACGCTAATTAACCTTAAAAACCATTAGATTAAGGAATCGACAAAATACTATAATTTGTGATTATTAAAATTGAAATATCCTAACTTTATTTTCACTTAAAATTTCAATGAAATATTTATCACGTATAACGAACATTTTACTAAAAATGCACAAATTAACTTTGATAATTACAGCTAATTCGTAGCAGCGCGAATAACTTATACTGAAAGAAGGGAAATAAACAAAGCAAAATTAAGAATAAAAGGGAACAAATTTATCATACCTTTATTAAAAATTGCATAATTTGCAAATAACTCTAAGAAAATAAATTTTTGCAAGAAAAAAAGTTCCATAATTGCTGAAAGATGTTTCAACAGTACACTAAAAAATTTCCAGCATTTTTTTAAAGAACTGATTTGAAGCATTTTATTACAAATTGGGGTGCAGAAATCCCCGTTTCACTAACGAATGGTTAATTTCTAAGGACAATCTAGTTATAAATTCATTTTTTGTTCCATAAATTTGGAGCAGTTTTTAACAAATCAATGATTCACTTACTGAGACACTCTGGAAGAGTCTCACTAGACTTGATTTTTTTTAGTTGAATGTCCAAATATGGATTCTACTCTTTTTTTTTTTCTCTCTCTCTCTCTCTAAATATATATAAAAATGCATTTTTCCTAGTCTAATAACTGATATAACGGATATCAAAAACATGAAGGCTCTTATAAATAAAACCATTACTTCATGATAAATACAGGGTGGGGATTTCAAATCTGGAAAATTTAAGGATAATGTATATGACAATTATTATCCCAAAAATTAATACGAACAATTCGCAAATCCTTTGCTCTTAAATGACGGGTGACAGAGTGAAGTGTCAATTGCACCAAGCAACAATTTCCAGCATCATCCACAGCCTCCAACATGGAAGTCCAAGAGAATTCAACAGTTTAATATGGACATCGCTCTCTCTCTCTAAGACACCCCACACAAAGTAGTCAAAAGGGGTCAGATCTGGCAAGTGAGGAGCCCACATTTCCTTTCCCCAAAACATTTCCATATTGTATGTACACCAATTTTGGATAAGAGGGGAAGTATTGGCAGGAGCCCCATCTTACTGTAAAATATATGTCTTGCCAGGAGCTACAAGGCTCATCTATTGTTTACATACGTCCCTCAGGACATACAGGTAGACATCCTTTGTGATGTTTTGCCCCTTGGCAAAGAAGTGTGGGCTCATAATATCAACATCGCTTGAAAAAAGGAAGATAATATTGTCTGTGGCTGAGAACTTGGCAATTCCTATAATTGGGACTTCCTCAGTATCATACACAATTCTCATGACATTGGTCCTGTTGACTTTGGGATCCACACAAAAGATCTTCTCTTTGGGGGCGAACCGCCCATGTTTCAGAGGGATTTGGACTTTCGAACTTTGCTCAATTTTCTTGACCTTTATAGTCTCCAACAACATCTGCCTGACCTTCAAGACGTAGTTCTGGCACATCAGGTCACTGTTGACGGCGGTCATGATGGTGTGTGGTCCATATTCATCCTGCTAGCCAGGTTCCTCATAAAGGCCGTCGTCGATCATGCCCTGCAGGTCCTTCAGGATTTCTGGAGTGCGTTTTTTTCTCTCAAACCTATCATGAGTCTTCCTTGCAGGTCGGTTCATGACCTATCAAACTCAATCCCTTAGCAAGATTGTAAAAAGTTAATTTGGACAGCTCGTAAACTCAATAATCTACTTGTGCGTGCGCCCATATTGGAGGACGACAATAATGTCCACACAGCGTTTGTATTCACAGGACATTTCAATGATTTTTTATACATTCTTATTCAGTTCTTCCCGCTAGATCTGATGAGCACATATTTATAAATTTTCTATCAAAAAATTATAGCTTTGTTTAAGATAATATGCGAGTTCCTAAAAAAGAGGATATGAGAAATTAATTATAGCTGTAGATACTCCTACAGGGGAGAGGGAAAAATCCTAGCAGAGGTGATTGATATATGTGACCTACAGAGGAGTAAGCAATAAAAATTTTAATATTACAATAATGTCCATACAGTGTTCCTATTTGGATGACATTTCAATGATTTTGTATACAATCTTATTCCGTTTTTCCCGCTGAATCTAATGGTCACACATTTATAGAAATAGATGCCAGGGTTTCTTATAAAAAAAGGGAGTAGAAAGAGCAGTGAGGGTGGAAAGGCCAATTTTGCATCAGCAAAGAAAGAAGCCCATTTTCACCGTTACAAGACCCTTTTGAACTCTTTTAGGATGCCCATTCCTTCGACTATACTTTTTGGGTGGATGTCCAGGGAAAGATCTGCAATGTCTACTATACAAACACCAAGGCCCTAGAAGCCCCTGTCAGCCTGCACTGGGACGCCATGACAGAAGACTACATCGACAGCGGTTACCAAGCCTTCCACCACCGTCTGGAAGTCATCATTGCCGCTAAAGATGGCTACATCAATGATTAAGAGAGCTCAGATATGTTGAAATTCTATCGTTACATCTTATTAAAGTTTAAAATTCAAAGTGTTCAGATTTTAATGAACCACTCGGTATATAGTTTATAACTTTATATGTACCTTTTCCTTATTATCATTAATTTATGTCTCTCTTGCAACTTGAACATAATTTGGGTAGGTATAGAGAAAAGTTATATTAAGAGAGTCGGTGGAATGTTTTTGTTGATCATGTTAGGAATTCTTCAAAATTTAAATAAAATGTATGAGTTTTAGATTGGTCTAAATGAGGAATTCGGAGCGAATCATACAAAGAGAAATAAAAATATATATCAACAAAGGACTTCAAAAGAGTCTTGCAAAGTTGAAAATGGGTTTCTTTCATTGCTGGTGTCAAAAGTTGGGGTTCCACCCTCACAAGTCTCTTTCGACCCACTTTTTAGAAAAGGAAACCCTGAGATCTGTGTTTATAAATTTGTCCTCATCAGTTTCAGCTTGGATAACTGAATAAAAATGTAAACAATATCATTGAATTGCCCTCCGAATACGAACGCTATATGGACATCATTGTGTTCCTAAAAAAGTGACCAAAGACCAAAAGTGATAAAAATACTTCAAATGGACCAACTGCCCAATTGCTTGGAGTGCGCGAATGGAAATTTGACCATCACGTTCAAGTGGCATTTTCTCGACTTATACGTAACCTAGAGAGCTCAGGTTTTTAGTTGTTGTAACTAATTGTTTATGCTTTAATATATTGATATATTAATTATTTTCAGTCACTCAACTTTAATTCATTATTGAATTAGTAAGTGTTCAGATTTCAGAATCCACTCCCGGCAGCTCATATTTTTTACTCCTTACAAGCATAACAATGCTGATTTTAAAAGGAGCAATAATAAGACAGGACTTCGAATTAGAAAAAGAAAATAATAACTTTCCTGTAGAATAAACAGACTGCCAACTGATATTGTTATTATTATTAGATTTATATGACATTCACCGGGATGTTGTTTTTGATACGCCTCTAAAAAAGTATAGACCTTTGTATTACACATCTCCTTTATACTTTTTTGTCCGGGCGAGCAGGAATAAATTAATTCAATATCCGTGTTTAAAAAACATTCAGTTAATTCCCGTAATTATTGTTCTGAAAGTTGATTTATTTCACTCGAATTAAATCTTATTATACATGAAACATATCTACACCGTACGTCATTAAGTCGCAGAAAGGTCTTTAAAGCCAATTATCATAAAAAAAGTAAACATACGAGGAAATGTAGGACAAAGCCTTTAAAGCTCCGAATCTAAGCTTTCAGATGCTATTAGTTTTGATCAAATAAGACAACCAAAAGCGAAATGCAAGTAAAAAGACAAATAGTACATTCATTGCAACAAAGTTAATTAAAAACAATTGAAGCCTTTACAGAAAATAGACATGTGCCCAGGATAGGAAAAAAAACCCAATAATAATCTTTATGTCAACTTGAGTAATAGAGATTTAATTAATTTTAATAGTCATTTATAATTTAAATAAATATAGAGTTAGACTTGATATAGAATGACCATCTTGCATTATTTATTAAATATACCTAGATTAAAACTTAAAAAAAAAAAAATCTTAAGACTAGACTAACAGTTTTGAGAAATTTTTTGTCCAAAGTGAGCATAAAAAGATCGCTAAAATTTTCAAAAGAAGCACCCAAAATATTAAAATTGAGCAATTTATATTTAAATAAAAATATAATTTTATAAAAATAATTTAAAGTAATTAGCGTTGTTTTATATTTATCCAGATTTTAGAAAGATTTTTTTGTATTAATTTTTATCTTCGATCCGTATTTCTAGTTTTAAACTTTTTGGTTCAGATCAACCCTGTAATATTTATCCATGTCTATAACAATCCCAGGTCTCCCCTAGCTATTTGTTTCTTCTTCATTCTTTGGTATACCGATTAAATGTATTAAATGATGGACATACAAGAATATATTTTCATCAAAATTACATAATTTTTATATTATATTATGCTATGTTTTTTTTTTCTATCCCACCACCACCAACTGAATATTTTATCAAAATGATAGATAAAAAAATATGTAAATTATATGCATTTACATACCTTCATAGGTACATACCATTGCCATATGTATGTGTAAAGTAAATACATCAGTCTATGCCCTATCAAACAAAAAAATCTTTTTTTATTGATATTTTTTTTCAAATTAAGAGGCATTCAATTTATGGATTTTAAATTGTTTTAATATATGTTACAATATATTTTATATATATGTATATATACAAAACACCAATGGAAATAATATCATAAAATTGATCCATATAAAGAACTTGCAGTGGCTATTTTATAGTGCATAAGATCTTAGGTATGACGTTTTTCAGGTTAAAAATTTGCACTCTCACAGTGTGTCCCAAACTTTGGAAAGGTTTAACTGACTTACTAAGTTATTTACTGATTTTCCCCCTCATATATCATCTGCTAGGGCAATAAAAACAAACAATTTACACCGAACAAATTTTTCATCAGACCATGGACAACCGAGATGAAGCCTGAAATAAATTATGTGTCAGATTAAGGACTACAGATATGTAAGCCAAAATAAATCGTATGTGAGCGCTAATTGATGAGGGAATGAGTTGCAAGGAGATCTCCAGTATCGTTCCCTTCCCCAAAGGTCCCATGACCAAAAATAAAAGGCTGAAGGACGATTACTAGAACCTTGAGATAAAGCCTGGAAGCCACAAGGCCAAAAAACTCAAAAGTGGTGTGAATACAACTTGGAAAATTACTGGCCTTGATAAATATGGCCTTTGAACTTACCTGACTAGGGTGTCTGGCGTGCCATTGAGAGGAAGAAATGTGTCATCTCCAATGTGAATGTGGATGCTCCAAAGGCTGCCGTGGAGAAGAAGTGGCTTGACATGTCGGATGAATATGTAAAGAAGAACTTGATTTCAGATCATGTTTTGATATTGTATTAAGTAAAATAAATTTAAGTCTCATTATCTTATTATTTGCACTCTTTGAGAATTTTGATAAAGTTGAGCTTGGACCAATTCGTTCACAATCAGCAGGGACACAATGTAACATAATTTTTTGGATACCTTTTCTGGGACTGTGGCAATATATTTAGTTAAATGACAGGTTTTTTTTTCCAGAAAGTGAAATTTTTATCTTGTTAAAGAAAGATTTTCAAAAAAAAATTATCGAGTGACATCATATTTTCCCGTCTCTGATACTTTATAGGGTAGGATAGGGGTCACATACACTTGATCAATATTCATAAACAATCGTAGGAATTTTCAACTTTTCGCCTCTTCTATTTTTTAACTAAATGACGTCTTTGCATCATTGAGTACATATGAACTCTTTCGTCTGAAATTAAATATTTTTGAATCTGTCTGTTTTTATAAATAGAGCGTAAAAATTTAGTTTATATACATAGAAAATGCCTTATTATATCAACCCATGAGTAATTAGTTGATATTTAAATATATTCCGAATTTATTCAAAGGTTTCGTATTCCATTAGTTCCTGTGTTAATATGTTTCAAGTAATTCCATGTAAAAAAAAAAAAAGAATAATAAAGGACTTCAAGTGAAGGAAGACCCAAAAATAGACCCAAGATATATGATATATCTAAAGTACATAGAAAATTTTAAAAGCCATTTACACTTCTCCATATTTTTATTTTGGCAAACTTTTGAAGCAAAAGTTGATAATTGAACAATTTTCCAAACTTTTTATTCCATATGTCCCTACATTCTGAATGATAGCTTTAATACGGGGACGGAAAGAAGTACGGCTAGTCTCACTGAAGTCCGAGGATAAGTTGTTCCACAGCTTCGTTATCACGGCTTTCAGGGCGTTGACAATTCGGTGAGAAGTCTTGTTCGTCTTTCCCTCAAAGACGCTCAAAACAGTGAAGTCAAGGGTTCACGTCGGCTAAGGTCGAAGGTTAGAAGCTTGCCTATCAGAATTATCCATTTTCTCTATGCATAAATACTGCATCTACCTCGGGGCCCGAACGAAGCTTTTCAGACCAGGTCTTCTTTGATGGCCTTCCTGATGGTGTTGAATTTGATTTCCATCTTGTTCTCTATCTTCCTCATGGATTTCGTCGGGTCCTTCTCGATTTCCTCCTTGGCCGTAGCCACAAACTCGGCACTTCTCTTTCTGTTATGGACTCCGCTTCCAGGCGTCCTTGAGACCGTGTCGTAGTTGTTCATCGCCTTCCTGCTGTTGTTGATTTTTGATTGCACAAACACAAAACATACACTAAATTGTAGCTATTTGTTTGCTCTTTCGAATTGAACTAAGTACAAAATTGTCAGAATTTTAGAACTGAGGCTAGGCGGCCTCGAAGTGGATTTTAATTTTTAAGCCCTCATCCTATACATGAGGGTGAAAATACTGTCATAAGTTGGATCGGTAGAGAGGATGAATTGTACAGCAGGGCATTTCTGATCTCTCTCGTTAAACCTTATGCCAATTTGCCAATAATAAAAGGCTCATGAGAGACGTACACAAGTGGCTAACTAGTAGATAGTCTGCCACAAAAAAAGAAAACCTGGTTTTATAAAACAAAAAAGGAGTTATGTCGCATATTCTGGGGTGACAAATTTATCGTTCCACCCTGTATATTCCCTAAATATCTTTAAATAATAAAACACATATGTTGGTATGATATGTCAATTTTTGGCGTGTCTGTGTCAATGCAGCTCCGTATGATTGGTTCAAATAAACAAAAAAACTAAGCCACCTGTCTCCCTTACTTATTTTGCGTCATATGTCATTCATATTAAGACAAAAGAAGAATGCAAATCCTAAAATATATTAGTAGTCTTGATAAAAGATATGATCTGTTGAAGGATCATGTTGTTGGTGGAGAGATAAAATGATTTTTAATATGGCCATAGTTTTTGTACATATATTCTACGTCTTATATAATATGTTCCATTTATATTCATGGAGAGAAATGCCTACCGCTGATCCTCACACGTAATACTATTTCCTCCGCCTCCATTGCAAAATTCTTATACTTCTTTATTATGTATGCTTTTCATTATTTTAAAGTCGTTTACTTTTCTTCAATATAAGTTCTAATGGTCAGTAACGTACATCGAATACGCAAACGGAATTGCGTTCTTCCCACATCTTGTTATCGTTCTTGATCTTGAGGGGTAGACGATGGTATACGTATGTATTATGATAAATACGTTGTACTTAGCATGTTCATTCAGTGATATACGAGGTGTGACAAAATTACGTGCCGTATAGAACCTAAAAAATACTTATTTGAGGTCTACTTATTAAGCACTATTAATATGATTAATGTAGTATTAAATATCTACGAGGTAGGGAGCAAAACTTGGGCTGTTAATGACTGTTTATTTTCTCTTTAATATACGAAGATTTAGTGATTATTTGTTGACATTCTGGCTAAATGATCCGTTTTGCATTAAGAAACTATAATACCCATGAGTGGACAAAAAGCCAAAAGGCAGTACATCTCAGATCTCCTAGAGGCTGAAGTTGAGGTGGGAAGGATTATATATACATTGTGAAGTGCTCCCAGAGCCTGGTTTTCAAAGTTGCCAAAATTAATAATGATGGAAAAGACCTCTCCAGGCAAGCAAGAAGTGGAGGGGACAATCTAGAGAGAGATCCGGAGTTCCTGTCTAGCTTGGAGAGGAAGATGAAGGAAAATCCTACCAAATCGATGAATTGCCTCGCAAACAACTTCTCTGTGGCTACAAGGACCACCAAGAGGGCCTTGAAGGGCGACTGGAGACTGTCTTCATACACAAGGATCCCACACCACATTCCAACAAAATCATGAAGACCAGGAGCCTTGAGAGGTAAAGAGGCAATGAGATGTGGCCTCTTCCTCGTCAGATTTGAACCTGTTGGACTTAGCTGAGAGGGGGAGGGAAATTGGAGAGGGAAACCAACAAATCTCCACATCAAATTGTGGGCTCACACAATACCACCATACTGGCTGCGAAGGACAACTTGGCTGAGGCAATCCAATGACAAAATAGAGACTGAGATTGATGCTGAAGTTGGCCATACTTAGGACCAATTTTGCAAACTTTTTACACGTTTGGTTAAAATTAATGAAGTATTTCTAGAGGTACCTAACGAGTCCACGTTTTACCGCTCAACTTTTTATATTTATAATACCAAATTTTGTATGTATTTATATATGTACTCCGTACATTTTTGATTAAAGAAATTATAATGTAGTCATATTAATGAAATATTGCAGGCTTATGGTATGAAGCATCGCTTGTAGTCACATTAAAAAATGAAAACAGAGTATACAGCGTGTTCCTGCAAATTGTGAACGAATTTTCCACAGCTCAACTCGATCAACATTCCTAAAAGTACGAGCAGTAAGACAATGAGACTGCATATAAAGGGTTGCCTAGATAAATCTGGACAAAATATAATTGATAATAGCACTGGTATCCTTTCACTAAGTTCACATCTGAGTGTCTCAATTATGAGTTTGCAGTCTTGTGTTTAATATTACTGCAAACAGAAGGAGATTAGATTGGCCCTCTGCAAGAATTTGCTCTCTAGGCTCAAGACGTCCAATATTCACTTTTGAACGCAAAAGAAATTCTTAAAATGACGGATCCATGCCCAAGGACAATGCCCCCTATTTGTACAAGTTTAAGAATTCCAGCTCCATCATGATCTTGGGCGTCATGACCAGCACAGGGAAAGTCATACCACCATTGTTCTTTAAGTAGGTAGAAAATGTAAATTCTAATGTGTATGTGGAGTGCTTGAGGTCCCTTGTGCTTCCCTGGATGCAGGCAAACGTCCCTGAGACCTACGTGCGGCAACATGACTCTACTCCCTACCACACGTCCAAAACCAACTTTTACGATGCTTGCAAGAACTTCAGGGACAGGATCGAGAAAGTGATTGCCGCAAAGGTAATCATATTGAATAAAATAATATATAAATGTCAAACAAATAATTGTTGTTTTATTGCTTACCTCTCTATTTAGACTACAATTTTAGAAAGACACTTTTGAATTTTGTCCGATTTATCTTGGTAACCCTCTATATATTTTCTTCACCATTAAATCTCAAATTAGCCTTGATCCTAAACCTGAAGGCCTTCCAGGTCTTCCTTACGTATCCCCCCTACATGTCAGCCCACTCCTTTTCTGCAGCAGTCTTAAGGTATCCACATTCAAATGAAAGGTGGCCTTCCTCTCCATTGCATCTCAGGTTGCTTTGCAAGTGACTTTGACCGAGGTCAAAAATTAGTCAAATTGCCTTGACACCTCTTTAGAGTTTTTTTTAACATAAAGCTTCCAGGCTTTTTCTCAAGGCCCTTGCTCTAGTCCTTCAGCATTTTAATCTTTTTAATAAGACCTTTGGAGAAGGGGTCGATGCGGGAATCTCGTCATCACTTGTTCCTGTGTCAAGAAGCGAAGACAGAAAATTTCTTTTGACCTCCATTTCAGTTGTTTTCGACCTCATGAATAAATTATGTAGTATAGAGTTATATGAGTTGAGGATTAATTTTTTTCCCCGGATAATATCATTATTATTTCTTTCTTGAAGAGAGAAACTTAAGCATTGAGTACTTACGTGTGAAGTTGCTTATGAAAAAACGTATTACTCTCCATATAATACTTACACCACAGTACTTATAATTTCTGACGAAGTATTCTTCTATATTAATAAAACACAGTTTGTCTGTTCTACAACGTCAAATTAATGCGGACAATACCTCGTGCCACCGCTAGTATATTCATAAAACACTTTTATATTAATATTTATTGTATCTCTCAACTTTCAATTCTCCAAGAAGATAAATAAAAAATACTTTAACTTAATTGGTAGATGGTAATTATCCAATTTTCACATACTGTGGTACTTTTCTTTCTATCACTCGGAGTAGGAAATTGTTCATTGCTTCACAACAGCTATTCAAGTTAAACGAATCAATGATATAAATAAAGTTAGGCAATCGAAATGCGACAAAAAACTTTTTTTTATCTTACACATAAATATTCTATTTTGACTTTTTTAATATATTAAATATTATTACAGATGGGATGGACAAACTAAGGGACGAATGTACAAGGTTGGTTTTATTGTAATCAGGCACTTGGCCAAAGATAAATGTACAAGAAATTAAAATAAATATATTTTAATTTGTAATAAAATAAAATCCGCAGCACTTTTTCTAATTAGTTTTTTTAAAGAAAAAAATGCTAAACTTTATTTTTAAAAAGAACAACCTTTTGTGGGCTTGTTTAATAAATGTCATCTACGCCAAGATTAATGGAAATACAAGGCTAGACTATTATGTAATCGGGCTTCCTAGGTTTTTGAATTTGATGTATTGTACACCAAACAGACAGATTTTGACAAAACAGACAACCAATCATAATCTATTATGTCACTATTGCTAGAATTGACAATTTGAGATATCGTACCGACTGCTGGGAAAGGAAGACAGAAACGCGCAACCACTCATACACTAAGACGTCAATATTAAAAAGCGTGGTGGTAGTCAACTATCAATCATACACGCGTTATGATATAACTAAAGTTGATAATCTTGTAGAGTAACACGCGTACAAGTTGAAGGGGGGGAGAAAGACTTATGGTATAATTGTTTAAAATACTGATGGGATTATTAGCTGCCTGCTTTATTAAGATTTTTGAGGGTATAACGAAAGTATTTATTAGCAAATGTTTAATGAAGATTTCTACAATTATCAATTGACTTAGACGTTTCTTATCCGTTACAGTAGATTTGAAAACGTCACACTCTATGAAATTGTAATTCATTATGAACCACATTCTCAGAATAATAACTTATGAAACGACAAAGTAGAGTATTCCGAAATATATGTGAAGTTCCAAGTTTAAAAAAGAAGGCTTAAATTAAATATAACCTACATACTAAAAAATAAACCATCATACATTTATGTTAAATATACAAAATTAAACAATTGTAATCATATAGGTAGCTAATAATAACAATAAATTATAAATACAGAATATTGAAATAGTAGATTGATCCAAATAATATTTTCTTGCTTTGACATCGGAATTTAGTTAAATATGTCCTAACTTTAGGTTGCAAAACACAAGCCAGACGTGGATTTTAATCAAAAAGATAATCATCCGGTTTTCATGAGGAAGTTGCTATATCCAATTGTACACAAGGATAGATATATCTCTACCGATTAGATCTAAATAAGTATTAATAATAAAGTAAATCTCAAAATGATAAAATTAGACAATAAATATACTAATATAAAAAAAATGTTAGAATTAAATCCATCGTAAAGATTTAGAGCAAAAGCTAATTATGTATTAATGTCCGGCGATATGACTCCTTATTAAGAGCATCAAAAAGATATTTCCCCCTTATTTATACTTATATAACAACATACTATTATCATAAAGGATACACACAATTGCTAATTATAATGCTACACCCAATGTAACTACCCTCGTTGTTGTGACCATTTAAGCAGTTGTTTTTGCCTTTTATGAGTTTTCTGAACACCATTTCTTTCTTATCAACCAAAGCTAATCCTTAAGTGATAAAAAGTAATTTTTATAACTATGTAATATTGGAAAACCTAATGATCATACCCAAGTCTTTAAGTGAAGAAACTAGTGTCAGACAAACTACTTGGGAATAATCCAAAACTACTACCCCCGTTGTTGTGACCATTTAAGCAGTTGTTTTTGTCATTGAATGATTTGAGTATCATAATTCTTGATATTTTTAGCAAAAGTAGAATCATATGGTTAGATTTAAAAAAAAAAATATTTACTATTAGATGGTACAAAATTCAGAGTTTCATTTCGAAATGAGTAAACATTTTATACTTCTTACTGATAACTTTGATCGTAATTTGGAGTGGATGACTCAAAACATGCTGAAAATTATCTCAACTTCACAATTTACAATGTTTTTTTTCTATAAATGACATCAATACCCACATCCATCATTAATTTAATGATGGTTCTTCGGGAAGGAAATAATTTACCTGTGTATTTCTCCATAAATTTTTTCAAAGTAGGATGAATAGTAATGGATAAGGGTATATTACATGCAATAAGCATCTTTTTGAGATCAAAGTTAAAGTCTGACTTGATGTATTTATCATTAACTTGATTTTATAGATGAATTATCCATGCTCTTGATATAGGATGAGGATAATGAGAGGTACGAAAGGCACATTTATATCAACAAATCCGACAAGCCATCTCTTTCTCGTCTGGTAAGTATTTCCAAATTCCTGAACCTCCATTTCCAGAAGTCCAGACAAAAGGAGAAGTTATTTTAGGCATTTTATTCAGTTTTCTATCGACCTAATATTATATTAATAATGAATAATAAGGGGAGTAATTGATAACTTTCTTGATAGAGGAAGATGTTTATTATTATTTTAGTCACTGGACAATGATACCATAAGTCTTTCTGCCCCCCCCCCCCTTCTCCTTGCACGCATTTTTCTGTACAGGATTATCAACTTTGAATATAACCTTGTATGTCTTATTAATCTTGATCTATGTACATTTTATTTTTCCTCAAGTGACGTTATAAATTTTTTTTCGAATAAAATATCCATCCTTTTCCTGTTTCTACGTTTTTTTATATCTCAAAATTCTTAGCTTGTTAATTTTCTTATAAATTTCTTTCCTTCTCGAGAAAAACCCCTTGGGAAGTTCTCCTATAACTAACCCAGCGTATATGGCTTTTTATGAAGTGTTATAAATGTGATTCAGGTGATATTTCTGCTGTGGAAAGGTTAGGAATACAAATTAATAAGACACTTTTTAGGTCTATTTATGGCGGAGCAACGGGAAAAGTATGTCGAACCATGCCTTGTTGCTCTATGGGTATTTCACTAATGTCGGTTTGGTTTTTATGAAAATCGTGTAGTATGATTTTATATTTCTACTTTGTTTTTTTGCCGGATACTCCACCAAAAATCGACATAAAGACTCAACGACAAATGATGGGAATTGGCATAGTTTTCCTTTCTAAAAAAAAAGTAAATAAAACCAACTATTCTTTGTTTCATTACTACTAAGGAGTAAAAAAAGTATCTCTGTAATTATTTGGAGATACAAAATCATAATGATAGTTGTTAAACTTAATCCCCCTTTCCTTGTGTACTATTCAAAGGTTTGGATAATTGAATCTTAATTTTCTGTATTGAAACCAAAATAAAAAGTGATAGAAAGATAAACTATCAGTAAATGAACTAAGAGCATAGGTCGTAACCAGATTACATTTGACAAATTAGTATGGACGCACTGGTCGCGAAATGTTGAAGTTCCGTCCTATGTCTTAAGAGAGCGTACACATAAGACGCAAAAGCTTTCCCATTGAACATTCGCTTATAAAAAAATCATCATGTATATCAGGCAGTGACGTCATTAATAATTATTTTCCAATTTTTCCTATGAATAGTAAATACAAGGTGTTAAGATCAAATCGGTGCTTGCATTTACCGGAGATTTGGTTATGATGCAGCTGTTTGATGGTGTTTTTTTTTTTTGTTGGTAGAAAGGTTGTTGTATCAACAAACTCTAATCAACGTTTGAGCATCATAGTGATCGTTGCTCCAAATATATAGAAGATTCAGTTTAAAATGGAGGAACGGAGTTGCACCATGACGATGATTTTTTTCCCCAACAAGATAGAAATTTCAAATCGGGATTTCTCAAATGTTACGACTGCCTAATCCAGGGCTGTAAAAAAGATTCGTCAGGCTCTTCTACCTTCTAGAGACTAATGTTTCTTGGCAGGTCACTGAAGTGGCTGTTTGAGCACTGCCATAACTTTATTGCGAAGAAAATATTGATATAATTGATTTCTTTATCTGGTCCTACGTTAAATCTAAAACAAATCGAACATCTACTGCAATCAAGGACTCTCTGAAATAAACGTCTATCCCTCCTTCTGGGCTTGAATCCGGCTAAGATGGATGATGGAGATAGATACATAAAATGAGCTCTTTTTCAACATATATATGTACAATTCAGGCCAATTTTCAAGTAAATCCGCTGATAAATGTGGCCTCAATGACAATTTTAAGATTTCGGAGAAAGAAATGCACATATTTGATCTTAACACCTTGTACACACTTTTATTAGGCCTAAATACAAAATAATGACATTCCATACTCTTATACGAAAGATACTTAGAGTTTTTTTGAACTTACTGAATCGGTAAACAGAGGTATTTTAGTGTAATATTAGTGAAAAACATGGATTGTAGAGGGGACTTTAAAGTCTCGAACGTAATAAAAAGGTCGATAACAGGGATGAGAGTTATATTAAGTACCACATTAACCAACAATATTTTACTAATAGGAGATGAACAAACTATAAGAACAACAATATCTGCAAAATGGCACAGATGGATCAAGTTTTGTAAAAAAAAAAAAAAAACAAGTGTATGACTACTAATTTCCAATAATACACCCAAAGATAGTGGTGCCACTATCTTTGGTGTGTAAAAAAAGCTCATGTCTCATTGTTTTTCACTATACTTCTCTACATTTGTGATAAATAAATATAATTTTTTTATATTTGTTCATTTTAATTTCGGCATGAAAAAACTAAAAAATATATTTTATCCACAAGGTAGTGTTACATTCTGTAGCTCTTTGTTTAAAGTAGTTGTTTAAAAAAAGTTATATTATTAATCTTAAGTGAGTTTTGCTATTTTTCTGGAAGACGGAGCTACTCTCAGTGGCTTTGTTTACAAACTAATATTTAAACTAGGGAGATCAATTGTTCTCTAGAGTGCTTTTTTCAGAGTGGGGACCCAAAACTTGCAGTACCATTTAATTATGAAGTTTCAATGCACAAACAAAGGACATGCTGTAACAAAAATAAATAAATCTAGTTGTAAACCCATGTTTCTAAGTGTAAAAATGTCAGAGTAACAACAAAAAAGGCTATACCTCCTCTGCGGCGGTGTCAGAGCCGAGAAGGATTCAAAGACCGATGGTATCTTTACTCGAACTGCCTGATTCATCAAACAGTCCATTACAGTACCATAGCACCTACAGGAATAATATGTCTTACCTCTAGTATGACTCCACGTGGCCTTCTTCCAGCCCTGACCTCAACCTTTTGGACTTTGCAGTTTGGAATGTCTTGCAGAAAAATGTCAGCACCCATCATACAAATTTGGTTTTCCTTCAAGCCGCCATCATAACAGTATGCCCTGCCATGAACACTGCCTACATTGTCAAGTACTGCCAATTTGTTTGCCAGTGTGTACAAGATGTGTTTTTTTTTGTGAAGTAGCACATTTTGAAAAAAATATATAGAAATTAAACAGATCACAAATTGGTTTTGAGGTAGTCTTTTCTTCATCACATAATTATTACGTTTTTCAAAATTAAATCATGCTAATGCAAGTTTTCTGTTTCCATCTTTTGTTGTACTTGAGGATGGTGCCTGATCACTATAAAAGGAATAAAGTTCATCAATGTACTGTTGCCTTGATAACCAATGTCGAAAGTGATGAAAAATGGATGCAAGAAAGTTTTCACGCGTCAATGTAATTTATTTATTGGAAATTATATTCCAAATCACTATAATGTACTCAAACTAAGTGTAGATAATAAAACGTTATTATAAAGTTGATACTTTGAAATTCCAAGATATTAACTGATACAACGGATGGAACTTACAATGCAGAGTTTCTTTGAGGCCAGAAATATGAGTAGTAACCTATGTAGGAGCAGGTTTACAGTTATTGGCCCCTCCTCTTTCAAAAATGGTAGACAGTGCTTAGTTAATAAAAATCACAAAACCTTATGATCTATCTTCATTCTATATCATACTCCAAGTAGTAATGAAATACGCAACATCGATGCATCACACAACCAAACAACAAAAATATCTATGCAAATAGATATTTTTGTATATACAATAACGTTAATAATGATGCATTACTTATCTTTGAGTAATAGAGTCATTAATTGAGACTCTATTACTTGGGCTCCTATGTAGCTACTCCCAAAAATCCAAGTACAATTACAGGTAAACCTTCGTGTTAAGGCACATTAGAGAGCGGAATATTTAATTGATTTGTAAATGAAGCTTTGTTTCCTCCGTCTTTAAATTATGTATTATTCATAGAATATTCATAAAAAGAAGGCTAGTATTGATAATTATAACCTCTTTTACCCATTTAATTAGCAATGTTGATATATATCTTCATGCAACATTAAAACAATCTTGAACAAAAATCAACCACAGCAGCGGAAAGAATTCTTCATTTATTAGTGACAGAGGATCTCAAAAACAATTAGGGTTTTTAGAGGTTAGAAAGTAGTGCATTAATTGTTATGGGCCCTGCAGTAGATGCAGGATCTTAGGCTTTAACGGGGATGGGAAACAGTATTGCGGAACCCTATTACTTCTTATGAACAAAAGTGGTGCCGATGTCGAATGGCTACTTCCTCACTCTACACTTATAAATCAGGAGTGGGATAAATTACTGTGGTTTTTATGCCTTGGCGATTGAAAATTCGCAAAACTTCTTTCTTCTTCTTATCTCCAGCCATGCAGGAATTAATTAACAGTGTGGAGGAGATAACACAAAACAATGGAACAACAGAATTTCGAAGGGTAATTGCCTAGTATCAGCGGTGTCAAGTCACTTCGAAAATTTCAAAATAGAAGCCTTGATAGCAAAAGTATGGTCAGTCATGTACACAGTAAGGACTAATAAAAAAGGCAATACCTGAAGGGATGGAGAAGATGTTCAAGATATTAATATCAATGATGGACAGTTTTGATGACAATTGGGCGCTGGTTAAATAAAAAGTAATTATAAAAAAGAGAGTTGGGAAACTTTTTATTGATTTCATTACAACTTTTTGAAATAGTGATTCTATAAACATTTTTATTTGGCCAAGTATTGTTGAGTGATTTGATACCTTTAATTTATAATTTATATTTTACGAAAATAAATTTAGGTTAAAAAAAAAATCTCCTTGCGAAAATACAAGCAATATTTCATTGGTATATTTGATTTAAATGATTATTATTCAAATTTTTGGGGGTGAGTTCAGATACCCTAAACTTAGTAGCTCACGTGATTGTACTCCCTTGATTTTGCAATATAGGGTATGGTAGAGAGGAATATCAATGCTGTCTCATGGATCAATAATGACCAGCGAATGCCTGCATCTGAGGCTGTTTTGAGAGATATCACAGAGGATATAGTGTGTCAACAGTGGCAGGGCTGTCAAGAGGTTTAGAGCCGTGGTTCAGACAACTGGCGGCCATTTCCAAGCAAATTTTATCTTGTTCTACTATTCAACAGTTGCCATATATATTATAATTTTACTTATTCCACCTAAATATTATATTTAATAATGTTTTATGCTAAGTTAATTGACTCACTCATAACCCTGTACATTGTACATACAGTCCAATATTTTATAGCCATATTTGAGTCAATTACAGTGTTTTCATTTACATTTGTGGGGTGATTGTAGATACCCCAGGTTTTCAAATATAGTTTATTAATTTTTAAATTAATAAACTTATATTGTTCCCTATATTGCCTTTTTTGATATATATGTAATCTATCAATTTCTCATTTTTTATTGTCATACAAAAAAGAAAGATTCTAAAATACCCTCGTAAGAACGGATAACTCGCTCATAAATAAAGATCCGAATACTTTTATGGAATTGTATCTACAGCAAGTAATTTCTGTTATAATATACGATATATATGATCACATCGGTTTAGAATTAACTTAAAGTATCAAGGAATTTGCATGTTTTCGACCAAAAAAATTCTTTTTGTAGCGATCGATTTTAGATAGTTAGAGTGCATTTTGCTACATACCCAAAGGGTTAATAAGAATATTTCATGAATAACAATAAAGGATAATTCATTGAAGAATAGAAATGTAATCCACGCCCTATTTGAGATAAATAATTCTGAACTGTTTTTATGTTGACAGGCCATATATATGTTTATAGATATTAGATTAGAGGATCATATTTTAAACTAAATGCTTATTTTTAGTATCTCAATTCCTGCAACAATTTTGATATGCTTTTAATTCTTATGGATCTACTAGTTACAACTTTGACCGTATTTAAGTATTAATGTTTTTATGAACGTCAAGGCGTTTTCAATGCAAGTATCAAGTATTTTTCTATTCGTAAAGCCATCTAATGAAGTTTCATCGATATTTATTTTAAATTTATCCATTTTATATAGTGAAAATATGAACTATGAGCCCTCAAGAGGCCGTTATCCTCAAATAAGATGTACAGTTATACCTTGATAAATCAGTTTAATTCATTCTTGGACAGTGCTCTTAAGTTAATGCAATTTATTCTATCAGAAATAACCTTAAAAATAATTGCACTTACAGAGGCTCTCGAGTCACGTCGGCAACTCATATCCGGCAAAAAAAAATTTCGTTTATAATTTTTGTTCAAAATTCATCTCGTATGAGCTCAAAGAAACTCGTATCTCCAAATATTATTTCAAAAATATCACATGTAGTTTGTCGGTTGGTTTGTTAATCCTGAGCATTTTTTAAGTTTTTTGTTGAAGAGTTTTGTTGCTGTTAGCAACCTAAAAAGTGTTTTATTTTTATTTTCTAAAGCTGTTAAAATTATTCTTTCATGTTTGAAGGGAGAACATCTAAAGTTAAAGTTGCTCATAGAAGATATAGAACAAAGAGTTGTTATTGTGCTATAAGGACAAGTACATGTTTGATTATCTGAATAGACCAACTGACAACGGATTTTTACATATTATGTCCTTGCTGTATAAGGAGTAGAACTTTTTCTCATGTTCTTCATCTCATAGCTGCTCGCAGCTAATCTAATTAAGGGTCATAATATATAAGTTTCTCTCAGCCAATTTTTTTTTTTTTCAAATTGTCAGGGTTACCAGATTAATTTTCGTTTTATTTTTTTAAGCATACCAAAAAATTCTTAATATTTGCAACCGAGATGTGAGTATTGTTGAAGTGAGTGAACACCCCTACAATTGCTGTATGGTTCCCCGTTTCATTCCATGGTCTACTTATTATTGAAATTATATCATTATAAGCAGTAATGATACCAATTATACTGCTTTTAAGCGTTCTTTTTCGTTCTTTCTTATTCCTTTTCTAAATGAAAAGTCCTAATATTAATTATATTTACGGACTTGATCTTATCTAGAAGTACACATTTTATTATTTTCAACTTTTCAAGAGTAAAATTTAAATGCGAGGTTTTGTGAGATATTTATTTAAAAAAAAATCTTCTGAAAATTTCATAAATTCACTGTACTTGATACCTATAATTTATAGCCATTCCGAAAAAAACAACTTTATGAATACTCAATGTAAGCCTAAGCCTTAGATTATAGGTAAATAGTTTTTATTACATTAGTTAAAATAATTTTTGTTAGCCAGAGTTAGAGTCGGTACAAATTTTCCCATTCCTTACCCTAACTACACAGATAAAAAAATGTTGACTCGGACCCAGCATCCCTGCTTCAGAGGAAGAGATTATCTCTACGACGACCGATGAAATAACAAACAAAATTGACAAAAGAGCACGCACACGTTTTTCCTTTTTTTATATAAAAAAAAATGTAGTCATTTCATTACAAACTACTCAACTCTACCAATGAGTAATTACCCGCAGAGTACCCATTTGGCAGGTAATATGTGAGTATTTGTAAATTGACATTCCGGGTACGAGTCAAAACGCTCGGACCCACCCCTAATCTTGGGTATTGCATGTTTTGCATCAAATTCAATGTATAAAATGAAGATGTACCTGCCCCCTCTTATGTTTGTATGTAATATTATAACACATAATTATTGGCTATATAGCTAAAAGAGAATTGAATTTTTAACGAGGAAGGAATGAGTAACGTTAGCTCATAATTATTTTTGTGGATATATCTTTTTGATTTTTGAAATGAAGATAGGAAATAATTACTATGTCACTATGTACATACAGACTCTTTTAAAATAAAGGTCAAAAAGGCCCTTCACACCTTTTTTATGGTAGGGGAGACATGGAAATGTTCTAAGGAAACATTTGCAACGTTTCCTTTTTCTCAAACATTAAAAAAAAAAAAAAAAAAACATCCATAAAATGTATATCACAATTATAAGATAATTCAAGAAACCTGAGAATTAAATCAATACCTCTTTGAACTTAAGACAGTGAAAATCAGGAGACCTTCGTGTTCTTATAGTGATTAGACAACAAACTAGATCAGACGGCCCTTTACGCAAAAGGGGATACGCAGAGGCAAGTTCACAAAAATTTCTCATTCCTGCTGAGTAGAAACATGAACGTTAATATTTGCCTTTACGGTCCAGATTATGGTTGGGCAAAAAAAGAGTGTCCTGTCCGGACAAATTCAAGGACTTGGCCCATATTCTTCAAACATACCCCAGGATGCACTGAGCACGCACTAAGTGACATGATGCCATTTAAGAAATGGTTGAGCGCTCCCTATGCCATTGGAGTGTATAAGCCCATAAGGCAATGTTTTTCTGCAGAAGGTTCGGTGTTGAAACCCAATCTCATAATCCATAAAAGATAATATAATTTACTTATTCTAATATAAAGCAAATTTTGTGGCAAATATAATCAATGATTTTTGTCAACTTTGTTTTGAGAGATGGGATGAAAACTGTTTTTGAGAGTTAAAATGAGTTTTTTTAAGAAAAAATATTTTTGGTTAGTCTTTCAATATTTTTGCAGTAACTTATTTAATTTGAATAGTTGATTATTTTGCTCTCAGTTGATGATTTCAAACTCATTCAGTTGATATACTTTACTCTTAGTACAAAGGGGAGAGTGCAGAAAGTGTGATTTCAACTCTTACTTCTTTCAATCTAAAAGGATGTTCCTATAAGGGAATTGCATTATATGACCATGAGATACAAGTTGAGTTTTCAAGGAGTTGATACAATTTGAATGAATTGAGTGAAACATCTGTTCTTTCGCCAAAAAATCTTGCTAATTGTCGTGATAAAGTAACATTGGTTCAACTTAAGACCCATCTAGTGAGTAAAAAATAATGGATGGATATTTATATGTTTGTATAAAAATATATCATATTCATCATATATGTGTATATTTTTGATCTTACAAATAAAAATGTGTCATATTATTGAAAAATCGCAGGTGTTTTGCATATAGAATTTATTGTCTTTACATTCCACAGTACATAGTGCTCCATGATGTATATCATATACATAAACAACATTTTAGTCATACTACAAATCATGGATGCGTTTGGCATGCAGTAAAAGAGCGTGTGTAGCTAAGGCTTAGCAAGTAGCACTATAGAGTCTAAAGCACTCTCTGGCTCATAATTGATGAATTAAAACGTCATATTGATATTTTTTTCTGAAGCTATTGTAATTATTTTTTCATATTGGAGGAGAGAACAACTATATAATGAGTAACTAAAATAAGAGTGTGCTCATAAAACATGGTGAATAACACTAAGAATTTCTTGGGTAGTTATTTTGTACATTTTTTAAGCAAGGTGTGTCTGTTCGATGACGCCCAATAACTCAGCTCAATGCCGGGTACTAGCACTAACATGTAATAACATTTCACATATATGATTTTTTTAAACAAGAGCAGGACCCTAATGAGTTTTTAGAGTGAATTTTTCGAATTATAATATTAAACAATGGTTTATAATATAAATCTTATTATATTAAAATTTACTTTGATACAATTCAACATCATTTAATGTGTATTGATGTATTCATCAAAAAAAATATATTTAGTTAAATTTGTAACACTTCTAACACAAATTCGAGATTTTTTAACTTTTGTCCCTGGTGTTTTGTCGGTCCTTATTTATTCGGTCCAGTCTAGTCTTAGGACGAGTCCTATTGGTCTTTAGGACTGTCGATCATTGAGATCGATACTAAAGATCAGCGTCTCTTGGATTTTTTTAATAAAAATATCGATGGTTTATTAAGGCAAATAAGTTATATGAAATTTGCATTTAGGTTATTGCACATATCTTGCAAAAAAAATTACTTTTTTCATAATAATACAATAAGCAAGAGCATATTATATTGTTACTTATTAACATAATGTATTCTATTATATAACGCAGTGGTTCCCAATCTTTTTTGGGTTCGACCCTTAAAATATGTGGTTAGACAATGCGCGACATCTACACCTCTCATTGAAATATGATTATAAAATTTGCAGTGCATTTAGAGATAGTTTACTTGGTGTCTGGAGTTTTTACGATTAAATTTCAAAAATTTAAACTTTTACTCTATTGTATAATTTGAGCCAAATGATTTTTTTAGAAAATAAATCTATAAATAAAATTTTACCTCTATTTTGCCGTAAAACTGTTACATTCTGAAAAAAATTATTATCAAAAGCAATTTTTTTTCAGAAATCAAGTCGTTACCCAGTCTTTGTTTCCCACGACCCCCACATGGTTCGCAACCCTTACTTTGGGAATCACTGATATAATAAATAAAAATATAATAATAATTTAAAAAAAAAAAAAAAAAAAAAAAAAAAAAAAAAGGAAAAACCCTCACTCACGTTATGTGGGATCGATTTTACTTTCTTTAAGCACCGCAAAGTTTGACTGAACTGAACTTCGGTCCTAAATAAGGAAAGACACAAAAGTTGTTATAATTGTTCACTGCCTATGAGGACAGTTGCCACACTTGACTAATTGTGTTCAAGTGTCATTTGGGGAAAAAATAATTCCTGATATAAATAAATTAAAACAATAGCAAACATATGCAGGTGTGTTATCTTAAAATTTGGAGAGTCTAAATACACCATCTTGGAGCAATTGACCCTAAAACTATCCCCGGTCTCCCCTATGAATGTATAGATAATTATTAAGTACCTAATACCTGTAATTAAATGAAAGTCATATATAAAAATGTGATAAGAGGCCATTCTTGTTATCATCGTTTTCGCAATTTAGTAATATCTACTTAATTACATATACATGCATATACTTATAAATATATATCCTGTTAGTAGAAGCTTACAACACTTCCGGAGGGGTCAAGGTGGGAGGGGGTATGTGACTCATAGGGAGTAGTACACTATTCAAATTAGATATTTTGTTAGTTTAAGTATTATGTAGATACTTAGTATCATAGTATCATGAATACAGTAAATGGTTTATCACCAAAAAGAGGACTTGAGAGGTTGCTATACGAATACTTCAATATGTTTTGTTAACTTTTTTTATATAACTTGTAAACAGGGCCTTTATGAACTTGTTCACTCAATATGACCACCTTCATCATCAATCACAGTATTCATACGTCATGGGAAGGCCTTGCAGGAGTTGATGACAAAACTTCTCGGACGAGTTGTCCCACGCAGCCACTATGGCAGCCTTCAGTGAGTCCACATTTGGGTACACAGTATTGTTGGTTCCCTTCTCCAAATTTCTCAACACAGCAAAGTCTAGCTGATTCAAACTAAGCGTCTTTTCATCATTCTCCCCATATCAACTTCAGCATCTACGAGATCTGAGATGTGCTGCCTTTTAGCTTAATGATGAAATGTTTATTATAGTTTGTTTATGCACAAAGGATGGCTGAGCCCTCATCTTAAAAAGAAATAACTAAACCTCCCTCTACTATTGAGGAGATTAAAAATTAATTAACAGTCAACGTTTTGCTGTCCAACCCCGTAGTAAGAAAAATAAACCGAAAATAAACGTGGAAATCCTGACAATTGAAAAATATTTGGATGGAGAACAGCTTTTTTGTCATGATGTTTCATTAAATTAACTGCAAGTAGCTTTAGTAAAATGTAAATAAACACAAACACCTAAGTACATATTTGAGCAACAATTATTTCGATATTGATCTTGAATTATACTCCAGTTCAACAAGGAACTTCCCAATAAAATCCTCATTTTTACTCTCCGACTTTCATGTGTGGTTTGTATGCATTTATACCAATTAGGACGTGACGTCATAACCAAAAAGGTGGTACATCTGTTCCGGATTTTCCCTAAATATGTAGATATTTTGTTCATTTGAAGGTTTTACTAAGTTGTGAATCGTAAGCATTTCCGATGTGTACAAATAAGGAAACTTAAATTTAAAATGGTAACCTCGACAATTTAATAAATTTTTGACAGGATAATCATATTAGCTGCAATCACCTATGAGATAAAGGAATTCAGCAAAAATTCATTACTGTATCTAGCAAGGACATATTTAGACAGAATATCGATCTTCGATTATACTCCGAGTCCAACAAGGACTTAGAGTTATAACTCCCAAACAAACTCTCCAAAATTTATGACCACATCTACTTAATACTTAAAAGTTTCCTTCTCAAGAATGAAAGAATAAAGGTAACAGCCTTGAAAAATAAAAAATACTATTCAAGTTGAAGCTACAAATTTTTTTGCACTATTTTAAAGTGATATATTTTACGACTCTAATTTTTAACAAATATATTTTTTCACATATGAAGGGAGAGGTGTTAATTGACACGTGGATAAGTTGACGACAAAATTTAGCTCTTTAGCAAATTTATAAGAGCTGTGTTTCAGCACTTTCGAGGAATAAACAACAATTAGTTCCACTTTAACTACGACTCTACCACTGATTTAATACAAATATAATAATTTGTTGTTAACTTATGAGTTAAATGGAGAAAATAGTTATGGGTATAAAAGTGTTTGAAGTCAAAGAGTAGCTATGTAGGAAAAAAGTACAAGCTAGTTGGAACAACTTTAAACAACTTTAGCGGTAGTACCCGGAATTGCCCGGAGTAATTAGGGGTTAACAAGAATAATTTTTTTGTTTTAAAAGCACAGAAGATAACTCCATTGGAAATCCTTCGTGTTGAACTCCGTTTTTCATGAGCAGACTCACACGTAACAACTCCATACATATATGAATTTAAATGTGTTCCGTCCTCAAAAATGAATGAAAGTTTGAGAAAATAAATTGATATGTTGGCATGACGGAGGAGTACTTCAGTCTTTAGAGCGTTCATTTATAAATACAGACAAAATTCATTTTAACATACCAGCGTTTATATTTATTTCAAATCTTACCATATACTGAAAATGCACATGAACTATAATATACAACAGAGAGCAATAACAAAAACAAAGAGAAAAAGTATACTTGATACACATGGTCACTAGAGCGGGTTGATCTTCAACTTATCTCAAATTTCGATATCGGCTAGTGCAGAAAAAGTTGTCATTTATAACGAAAATGACCTATGCAAAATTGCATTGTCCAAAAAAACTCATCTTTAGGTCGCACATCTTGATTAAATATTCTAAAAAAATGCATTATGAAGTTGGATTTTCGTTGTCAACAAGTTAGTGAACAGAAGGGAGCATATTTGGCTTAAATCGGATGATTGTAACACTTCTTATAAAGCATTGAAATATAGCAAAAAATACGAAACTACTTTATCCTTTAACCTATTATATAGACACTCAATGAGTTGATCAGTAATCTATTTTCTAATCTACATAAAGATTTCTTTGTTCAATTGAATCAAACTTGATTTTTATACCATTAAAGGAATCATTATCATGAAGTGAATCATAACAAGTCTAAATAGAGAAATATCAGAATTGTTGACAACACCTGAGAAAACATTCGTAAGTGTTGCGTAGTTTGCTTTTTTTATTCGACTCCCCAGTTTTTGAATGACCCAAAGTGCTTCCCATACCGTATGTTATCGGATTGCTAGGTATTTGGTTAGGTAGTGACTTAGGAGTTGATAACGATGGATCAAGTCACCCTTTTTTTAAAGCCTAATAGGCGTATCTTTATTATTAATGATGTCAAAAGCAAAAATTCAACTTCATAAAAAATAAACAAATCTGACATGAGTAAAAAACAATATGGGAAAACGAGACAAAACGACACAAAAAATCCTATTTATTATTTTTTTTCCCTTTCCCCGCTCCCACTTTTTATCATTTAAGGTTCAATCATACTGAACTGAAATAATACACAAAACTAAACAGGGTAGATTTTGCTACATTTCTCTGTCACGTAACACCTTTTAGATAGATACAATTCAAATATTTAAAAGTCCGAGTTAACGAACCATATTAGAGATATTTGTCAAAATGTCGACTTATTTCATGATTACACATTCCAAACCTATTGGATTTTGTGATTGGCGTATCGTTTAAAGTCATACACATTCAGAAATTAACAATTCAGCTCCTGAACGGATCTGTAGGATCCGAATCGGGCATAGTCTCTTGTTGAGTATTTAAGTTTATAGTAATTAGGGGTAATCTAAAATACAAATTATGCTTCAATAATGTAGAAAAGACACTCACAGGATACTACAATATAAATAAATTAATTCACAAATGTTGTCTCCTCAAGAATGAAAAAAGAATAATACAATTGGAAAATAAAAAATGGAAAATTGGAGATAAAATATCGATTTCTAAGGAAAACAAAACGATCCCATCCATTAATTTTAAACTTTTAAAACATCAAGGGGTGTTCAACAGCTATCAATAGTTTTAGGAAGGATTTTGACAACAAGCATTATAATAGAAAGAATTACATAGAATGACTTTAATCACTCTTAATTACTCTCATTAAAAACATGAAAGAACTGTCCCATAAATCTTGAAACAATTGAGATAAAAAATGGTGTAGCCAAAAATCCCCAACTAATCATTAAGAATACCATTGGATGATGAAGAACGATTACATAATAATAATGTATTTCAATTGCTTCTAATTATATTCAGAACAGATATAATAATAACTTACTCTGTACATAGTAGTAGCGTTACACATAAAAAGATACACGAATCTATCATTAGACTGTCGTAACACTTACAATGATTATTTTTTTATCCATGTTTGTATATAGATTAGTATGAAACAGATGTTGCTACTGTCCATGCTCTTAATGAACTCATTTCAGTAACTATATTGCCATTTGTGGCTCACCAACACAGAAACAAGCTAGAAATAGAGAGTACCCTGTACAAGTTGGCCCCGGACGTCATACTTTCTCCTTCTTTCACGAAATAAGAGACAGTGACAGTGGAACCTTCTAACTCGATTATCCCAGCCTTTCAATAGATAAGAAATACTTTTGTTACGTCAAGGGTAGGGACACGAAGTAAAACGTTGAATATATATTGAGGGAGGAAGAGGAGAAGGATCTCGACTTTTTCGAGTTATTTGGTTAAATAGCCATTTGAAGGGTCGTAAAAGTAGATGGAAGGCCTTATTCTGTGGAAGAAGTTATGAATTAGGCTCTAATGGAGTATTCGGAGGAGGAAGGGGTAAGTTCTCTCGGAGTCCATCCGTTGACTGAAGGGTGAAGTTGGAGGAGATCATTTATATCTACCATGAATCATGACAGTTAAAAAAAAATATTTTAGAATGCTTCTTTTCTTTAATTAAGTATTCCTTTCCACGCAATGAGACCTTATATCTCCTTTTGTGTCCCTTCGAAGTGCTAATTAACCGAATAAATCGAAAAAGTCGAAATCATTCTGCTCTTCCTCCGTCAATATATTCTACACTTCACTTCGCGTCCCTACGCTTGAGTTTCTGAAGGTATTTCTTATTTATTGAAATGTTAAGGTAATTGAGTTAGAAGGCTCTGCTCTCGCTGTCTCCAATTTCGAGATAGAAAATATGACGTGCGGGGGAACTTGTACAAGGTACCCGAAATAGACTGGGTACTGCGTAGAGTGCAAACCTCGTCCTATGATCATTTGTACTAAATTAATTTTCTTGTACATCAATATGTTCCAATTATGTTGTTTATTATATCCATAGACAGTAGCACCAAAAAAATATTTGATTGATAATGTACTTTTAACGTTTTGTCCTACCTTGACTTCTCAAAATTCAATGGCCTTTTACTGTGACCCTATATAATCTTCGTACCATCTATCAATTTTTCTCGGTATTGTACTTTTTCAAGGAGTAGACGCTTAATGATAAAAAATCAAACCTGTATTCCTGACATTTTATACTTTTTCAACTTTTACATGTCAATATTTGAATTTATATAAGTTTATAATTAAAAAATTACGATCGTCACCATTTTTCTTGATGACTAAAATTTTTAATCTTCTATAACCAGTCCCAAAAATAATTGTAATAAGCCCATTTGGACCAACTGTACCAATTTGGAGTTTTTGAATAACGGAGAGTCAGATAAAACTAGTTTTAGCACTGTTGCCAAATTAGTTCGGTAGTTATTTATATTCAAAGAGTTTTGAAAATTTCAAATTAGCAAAACACTTGAGTGATCCTGTTTCACCATCTCAAAAACTGGTTAAAAATGAAAATAAAGAGAAATTTATTTTATTAATCAGCTACTCTATGAGCAGGATAAACTAGGCCGTGATGTACTCATTCGGGATCAGAATGAGGTCAAAGTTTGTTCCAACTTTAGTGCTCTCAATAGCGTAAAGAAATTGCCCAAAGTTGTTTATCATACCCATAGACAGTAGCACCAAAAAATATTTGAAATAAGGATTTTTTATTCATTGAATTAAAATAAATATAAAATTAAATTCTTTTATAATCAGTAGAGTATTTGCCCGTTTTTGCAATGAAACGAGCAAAAGTACTGTCCATCTCTCTGGAGCTGCAGGCTTTTAAAATAAACTTCTGAGGGGATCTCACATGAACTGCTTGATAATTTTGATGAAACAACTAATGTGGATGAATATTTTTAGGACACTATTGTGGGAAGGCAAAGTCAATGGTGTTATTACCAAAAGTCAACAAAATATATATGGAACAAGGTCTAAGAAAGACTTACGCTTTAAAGAATCCTCCCCATTATTAATTTGTACATTAAAGTTATAAAAAAATGTACTACTTTTTTCAGTTAACTAAAAATAATTTTGATACTAACGTTATTTTATTGGTTTTTTTTTTACATTTCGATGAACCTTTTTTTGCTTGTTTCTTACAATTAAAAATCTGTTAGATGTGTTGTACTAAAATGTGTGTTTAAAAATTGATTGATTTTTATTTAAAAAGGGCCTATATAAGTCTCCTAAATCAAATCAAGAATCTCAAAGATAATGAATATTCTTGAGTATCTTAAGTTGTTCCAGAAATTTGAATACAAAACTTATAATTCATTCAAATATGTCTATCAGATATTGAGTTTTATGTATGTTTGAAGTATACAAATATATTTTCTCATATTTTTGATTTTTTTTAAAGATTGTTTTTATCACATATATATATTAGTTGACTCTATTGTCATAAAATATGGTGCTACTACTCAATAAATAAGTTATTTTGGCCTGAAAAGTCTCCAAATAGTTTAAATATAAAACCTAATGACGCATTGGATGAATGTTAATTTGTTAAAGAAACTATTTGAGATCTGTATTATTTGGTTTATCATTTATCAAACCTTAAATGTCATGGGATGCATTTATAGAAACTATTCAGTGAGAGAAGAATGAACCACTATCTTTCTTCCCATATGATCCTTCTACATACAATAATATAATTGCAAGTGGAAACTGAGAGGTGTATAATTAAAATCCCTAACCAAAAAAAAAAAAAAAAAAAGAACGAAAGCAAAATTATAAACAAATAAACACCTATTTTTGACTTCATGGCTCATAATATCTTCATAATAATTCATTCAATCCATGTGGTGCGTCAACATAAAAATAATCTTAAGCAAAAAAAAACCGGAAAATATTCATCAGGTCACATAATAAGTGCTCTGACATATAAGGGCGGTTGGTTTCATAACTTTTTTCGAATTTCGAAGACGGTTGGTTTAAAAAAGTTGTTATATGATAAGAAAATAACCTATGCTAAATTTTATTGTCCCTAAGATGTCATTCTAAGGTAGTCCATCTAGTTCAGAGTTTGAAAGGAGACAAAAGTTATTTACTTAGTCAACTAAGATTAAAATTTAGCATTCATCCTTATTTTACATTTATAAAAGACATTAGACATTATTCTAATTTATTAAAAAATATTAATAAAGTTTTTATGTAAAGGTTCACCATGGAGCAAAAACAGAGATGTACGCTATACACGGATCATCAAATTTCCATTTTTTTTTTTTTTGATCCATACAAAAGTTTTAGAAAAACCGTTTTTAATACTTTTGATAGGTTAGAAAAATGTCACTAAAAATCATTGAAATGCAAAATATTTAAAGATGTATTTTAAGTATCTATTTACAAAGTAAAAAGTTTTTCCTTTTTTCATAATTTATCAAGCTGACTTTTGCATATGTGATTTTTTTTTTTACCATATCAAATGTTTTCCACACTTCCTGTAATCAAAATTCAAAATAGTTGAAAAACAAACTCCTCTAATACATATGGAAATATTGTTGACAATCCCACCTAATTTCCGGTTAGTCGTAACCTTCAAGCAAAAATTTCATTGCATGATGATCGTTTGTTTAGAGCAGAGATGTCCAATCTTTCAAAATATAATAAACCGCATTGCCACTTGAAATATGTCAGAGGCCCACAGAACCTATAAAAATATAAATTGCATAAAAAAATTGTTTGATAAAAAAATTATTAAATACATATTAATTTCAAATTTAGGCCAAATATAAAATAAAGACTAAATCTACTTTTTGAGCCCAAACTCCATCAAAAAAGGCCAATCAGGCAATCATGTTCAGACACTTGTTTTTTTTTCTTTAATTTTCTGAAATAAATTGAAATTTTGCTCTGTTACATAATTAAATCGAATGTTATTTTTCTTATTAGAAAATAAATCGTTAGAAATAATTTTTTCCCTCTGTTTACCGATTTTTTTATTTTTTTATTCCAGAGCAATAATTTTTCAAAATTACAAAACGTTCTACGTTTTTTTATGTATGTTTGCAATTTTGCTAAAAAATACTAATCGAAGTGAGAACAAGTAGTGGGCCGCACTGAAATATTACACAGAGACTGGTACTCAGTTTAGAGTATGGAGTCGTTTTAGTGACCCCTGTTTTGTCATTTGAATTTCGTGTGTTGATCAACCCACTGTTTTTTTTATAGGGAAAATGAGAGGGAGCCAAATGGTGGCTTCATAAGCATTATGGAGACTCTGCATCAAAGAAATAAACAATTGTTGACTGATATAATGAATTTAAAAGTAGTTGTAGGGGTTTTGGGTCCAAGATATAGACTTACTGAGGGGGAAAAAAAAAATAGAAAAAAAAAAACACTCTAGGAATTATAGGCTTAACTTCTTACTTGTTTGAATACTTGTTACTATCGAGAATGTTCGTTATATTCGTCTGACAAATTTCTTCTAAGTATATTTTGTCTTCAAGTCTAATATTGCATTGAAAATCCATTAATTTTTAGACTTGAAGAAAATCGTAACTGCAATTTTCACCGATTTCTTATATTGCCCAAAACTTTTTATATTTTGAATAAATTTAGAAAACATTCATCTATCGAACGGCGTGGTCACCCATAAAGGGCACACACACAAACTCTATTATATACTCATATGTAGAGATATGTTAAAATAAAGACATAAAAAAAATAACCATTAGAAACAAAGTACAACATAAATTCCATTCTTAGTTTTTTGAATTTGTCTAATAACTTTTTCTTGCTAGATATATATATGTTACAGTTAAAGTAAGAAATCTGTTAATATGCAAAAATAGCTAGTTAATGTTCATAATAAATAGGTATTGTGTATAATAACTGAAAAAGATAGTTAATGTGCAAAATCACTCAAATCATAAAAATCACACTATCTTCCGAGACCCTTTCCAGAGACACAAATTGATGCTCGGCTCATTTCTTCTTTGATTCTATCCTGGTATCTCATTTCCAAGGAAATGAGTCTACTCTACTCCAAAATGAAGTTTGGTAATTTTCTTCAAATGTATTTTCATCTCGTTGTCACTCATTGAATTTGGAATCCGAATTCGATCAGTTCTCGAGAGGGATGATTAAGTTGGAAGTATTTTCCTTCGATTCCCTCTATCTTCCTTTAGTCCTAACAATTTGATAACTTATTTATATGATTATCCAAAAACTGTAGTTTTTTATGTACTTCGGATATTAAAAAAAATGGTATATAGTCAACTTTTCATCTGAAAAATACCCGTTTCTTCTTTCAGGATTTGACTTCAAATCAATTTCATTGTCATTCAAATATAATTTTGATCCGTCCATTGAATAACCTTTAAAGCTTTGATGATCAAATCTGACTTTTTTAAGAACAAACTTTGAATATTTTACTTAAAAAATATTAGTGAAACTTTTTCGAAAAATAATCAATCATTATATTTAGTTTGGAAGAAGTCTGGAGGAACTAAATGCTACGATACCCCGGCCACAATAAGCTTTGAGAAACGTAAAATGCACAAGGTAAAAAAGTGAAAAAAAGGAAGAAGTTTACAGTGAGAACTATTATTCCCGGAGAGAAACATCATTGTCATAAAAAAGAAAATCCATCACAGCCAAAAAAAGTAAAGAAATAGGTATACTCGAAACAGTAGGACTATATGTGAATACTAGATTGTAAAGAATCTTGTACAATTATGTGCTCCTTATACACACATGAGTTTTTTCCTATACTCTGCGAGAGAAGTGTGTCGATGTTACAAAGGAACATTGTTACAAAGTTGGTAAAAGTCTACAAAAGCAAAAATGCGAGACTGTGATGAACGGAGAAAGTTACTCTGCGGCTAATTCTATGCCGATTCTTCGTTTAACAGTGGAGGTTCACTGTCTATAAAATACTCTAATTTTTCCTTTGATTCCTATCGTGTTGGTGAATTTGGATTTTAGCAGCAATTTGGAACTTACAGCATGTCTGATGTGACCGGGTATTAATTAGTATATATACAGAGAGTGATATTAAAATCTGAGCACTTTGAATTTTAAACTTCAAAAGATATAATTTATTAATTAACAATATAATTTAAACAATATTAGTACAATAAATAATTGTATGCCTGAGCTTTCTTAATCATTAATGTAGCCGCCCTCAGCAGCAGTGATGGCTTCCAAGCGGCGGTGGAAGGCCTGGTACCCGTTGTAGTTATCTGTTTTGATGATCTATTGTGGGATTACAGTGGCTTTGAGGGTGTCTGTGTTTGGATGCCCCACACTGCCGGCATTCACCGAAACGATTTAGTCAAAGGAAGTTGCCATCAGGGATATAGAGGGCCAAAAATGTCAAAAAATAGTTCAAAGAACTCACAAAAACTAATTCAAAAGAGTCTTGTAACGGAGAAGATATTTTTTTTCATAACTACTGTCAAAAGGGTCTTCTCCACCCTCACATGGCTCTATCCACCAACTTTTTTTGATTGCTCTCTGGAAGGTATGTTGTGAAAGGTCGAGATCTCTTGCATGGGCCCTTATGGACTTGAAGGGATTGCCCTTGGCTGATTTGTTTAACTCCTGTGGGTAGGGGTTCGCCTTTTTGACAGAGTCCTTCTACCTTTCCAACGTTTGGGACTTGTCGACGGTGTAGACGGTGGTCCATTGTGACTCCTAATTTCTTCAAATCCAATAATGGAATTTCGTTGATCATGTTCAAGGGTCATTTACTCGACTTGTACGGATGCTAGAGAGTTTGAGTTTATTTTGTTTTGTAACTAATTGTTTATTCTTTGATATATCAAAATATGAATTAATTTCAATCATTCAACTTTCATCAATTATTGCATTAGTAAGTCTTCATATTTCAATGGACTACCTGATATATACATAATTGAATATTTTCGTGATTAACTCTAATTTATTCGACAAAAAGAGGATGGGAGTTTCAAAAAAGTCAATATTACCTTCATTGTCCGTCTTCACATTTTTCTTCAATTAAATAGTTTTTACTGCTATTTTTAAATTTTTGAACTTGCTCCTATAAAATATGTGTATATTAATTGTTGGGGATTTTAAAACAGGAACAAGCTTAGCCACCAATATCTTGACAACCCTCAGATCGATGTTTATGAAGGTGTGCCCATTAGATTCAGCTGACAAAAATGTACAAGAAAAAATACAAATTACTTGAGATGTCATCCGAATACGAACTTGGTGCAGCCATTATTGTGTCCCTCAGTACCGAGTGTACACATAAGGACACAAATAATTCCATGGACAATGATGCAAGAGAGCTGAAATTGATTCAAATTCTCCTTAATTTTTCCGTATTTATAATCCTCACCATGTATATTTCGTCATAATAAGAATCCCTGATCGTTGTTAAAGCCTGGAGTTTTCCTTTATTTATCACTAAACATTAAGTAGCATATTTTTAGTTGATGGTATTATGATCATTAATGGTAATTGGGTATTTACCCTAGTTGTAGAACAAAAACACCTTTGTGTAGAACAACATCATTTATTTTATGACGACTGTGTATATTTAAATTGTGGGCATATCAATCACCTATACATTTTTAAGGTGTCCTAATATGAAAAAATAAAATTGTAATATTTGAATATGTTTCTTTATATATTAGGTATAATTTTTCTCAACGGTTGTAAAATAGTTTATGTATGTATAACATTAGTGTTGGTTTTTAGCATTACTCCAACTCGATACAAACCTAGCTCAACTTAGTTTCATAATTTGAAAAACTCAAATCATCAAAACAAATCGAAAAAGCCGAGTATAGATTAACCTCATCCCCAGTTGTTTATTATTAAACAGGGTGTATCAAAGAAATTTGGTGTATATGCTGACGAAAGTCCACAGTGTTTTTTTTGTGGTGAAATATACACACAAACGTTTCACTTGGACGCCAAAACACCGCCATGGAGTCAACGACAGAAGATTTCAAGCCAATTACATTTTCATGGGCAAGACGCATGTCCGCTGTTGGGATCGTTTTGGGGAATAACGATCTGGATATTAGCAGGTCTCAAAGATGACAAAGATTGGCAGGAGAAGGATTTGCAACAGCAAAAAAACGACTCTGGATGGGCTCCAGGAGCACTGTTACGACTGGGCAACTTCGATAGTGAGTATCTATGGGAAAAATCATATCGAAATGACGAAATAGGAAATGTAAAAACCATGCAGCTAATATATTATTCTCTATACGTCATGGCAACAGCTAAATTAGTTAAATTTATTCTTTGTTGTGATGTTATGAATACAACTTTTTTGAAGTAATTTCCTATTCCGCCAATAAATATTCATTTAAATTGCCTACATTATTTGATCGTCAATAATAAACTGCCCTAATTAGGTGATCAAACAAACTTAATGGTCGAACATCTTAGATTTGAAGACTTATTTCCGGATGCCGTAACTTAATTTGACTTGACTCAATGCTCAAAAGCACAAACTCATCTCGACTCAAAATTGATTGACTCAAATTCGATCGTTGTAACTCGAATCCAACACTATATAATATTTAAGTATGTATGTTGTTATTTGAGATTATGAAAATGCCATATAAGGTGGCCGCCGTTCTTTTAGGGACCATATGTACAATATACATATTTTACATATGTAATTTAACACACCTTAACAAAAATTGAATTTGAGGAATGGTAGCTACTGTGTAGTGTTGAGAAACGGTCCAAGACCGAATCTTTTTCCGGCTCGATGTTAAGTCATTTTTTCTCGAAGCGATTCGAACCGATATTTCGATCTAGACCGCAATCTCAGACCTCAAATTTGTTTTCAAAAATATATTGACCTATTTTTTGGGTGTACATCAACATACTAATTTTCTCCTCTATTCGTCTAATATATGAGTGAAATGAAAAATAAGTTTGATTAAATTCGATGTTATTGAAGAGTTCGTGGTCACTATTTTAAAACACAAATGACGTCCTCAATAGTCCATTAATAGAATCGGTTTAGACCGAACTTTAAATGCAGAGGCGTCGGTAGCGGGAGGCTGGAGGGGTTGTAGTCCTCCCCAAATTAAGGAATTTTTGCTTTTTACTAGAAAATTAAATATTTAAAATTTAATTTTTGAACTTTTTTTATAAATTTCATATTTTGTGAATAGCTGTGGCTTTTCGATTTTTTTTTCAAAAAATAGTAATTTTTGTGTTTTTTTTATATTAACAAAATTAATTCTTAAAGGTTTTTTACCAAAAAACGAAGCCCCACAAAAACATTATCCTGTAGGCGCCCCTGAAATGATACCGATCTAGATTAAATTTTTCTTTGAGAACGGTACCACCTTTCTTGAGTACTCGCACTAGTCTTTAATCAGCTTTGGAATATAACTGAATGTAGTAGCCGAAAGGAAGTTCACTACTCAGCAATTTAATAATAATGATAGTAGCTAAGGAAATGAAAATTTCACTTCAGGTTGTGAACTTTAAAAAACGTACAAGCGAAAAAAATAAACAATTATTATCATAAATCATAAACAGTAATGTATAATAGATGTCCCATCGGTATGTGAATATAAAAGAAACAGAAAATTAACGTATTTACCCTGACAATTTGAAGAATATTTGGGTTGAGATCAATTTTACTGCAATTGTGTTTCATTATATCACCTGGAAGTAGCCGTGACAGTTGTAAATAAACACAAATCCTACACTTAATCGTCTTTCATGAGTGTTTTTAGGGATTAAATTCAGTTCCAATTACCCAATTTGGACAAACCGCACCAATTAAAAATTATAGTATAACTCTAGATCAATTTAAGCTATCTACCATTATTATCTATGGAGGGATTTCCGTCCTTACTCGTGAACCCGGCACTAAAGGACACAATAATGGCCGCACCAAGTTCGTATTCGGATGATATCTCAAGTGTATTTTGTATTTTTTCTTATACAGTTTGTGAGCTAAATCTGATGGGCACATCTTCATAAACATCGATCTAAGGTTTGCCAAGATATTGGGGTCTAACCTTGTTTGATTTTAAAATCCCCATCTTGTATTACATTTTTTCATAGATATGAACATATTTTATAGGAGCTAGTTCAAAATTTAAAAACTGCAATAAAAAACTGTTTAATTGAAGGAAAATGGGAAGACGGACAATGAAGGTAATATTGACTTTTTACAACTCTCACCTCTTTTTGTCTAATAAATTAGAGTTATTCGCTAAAATATTCAATAATATATATGCCGGGTGGCCCATTCAAATATGAACATTTACTTACAAGTCGAGAAAATTATACTTGAAAATGATCATCAAATTCATTTTTGCACTCCCAGCAGTTGGGCGTCTCCAGAAACACCTTCTACACCGTCAGCAAGTACAAAACGTTGGAGAGGAAGAAGAGATCTGCCAAAACGCCAAATTGGACCTAAAGGAGTTACAGAAATAAGCCCAGGCTAATCCTTGCAAGTCCATGGGAGCCCGGGATTTCACAACAGACTGTCCAGAGAGCTATCGAAGAAGTGGGTGGAAAGAGCCTTGCGTATGTCGCAAGGCCATTTTTGACACCAGCAATGAAAGAAACCCATTTTCCCCATTATAAGTATCTTTTGAGTTTTTTTAAACTCTTTTTTGATACTTTGTCCCCCTCCCCCATCAGCCTTGATCCCAACCCTCTCGACTACACCTTTTTGTTGCATGTCAAGAGGAAGGCCTGCAGTGTCTGTCATCAAAATACAGTGGGCTTCAAAGCTACTGTCAGCCAGTTATGGCACACCAGTACAGAATACTTCATCCATGGTGGGGCTGAGCCTTCTGCCGCCGTCTGGAAGCCATGATTGCTACTAAGTATAACTAATGATTAAGAGGTCTCAGATACACACCTATTTATGATGAAATTAATGAATTATATCTTGTTGAAGTTTAAACTCAAAGTTTTCAGATTCTAATGGATCACTGCGTATGTGAAAGAACCAAAATATACTTATAAATATTTATGAGATATGATAACTACATTATTGGGGTCAGATATAAAGAAAAAAATAAGCAATACAGTTGTAATTTTTTTGCAATACAGTCTGGTGTGAAACCCCGATGTATATGGCATGGACCCTCATGGACTTGAGGGAATTGGCCTGGACTGTTTTCTTTAACTCCTCCAAGTCCAGTTTAGCAATTTTGAAAGAACCCTTCTTCCTCTCCAGCCTTTTGGACCATCTGACGGCATGGAGACGCCAAACTACTTAGAGTGTGCGAATATAAATTCGTCAATAACATTCAAGCGTGATTTTTCTGACTTGTAAGTAAATAGAGAGCTCAGGTTTGTTTCGTTTTGTAATTAAATGTTTATACTTAAATATATCGAAAGATGAATTAATTTCAATCATTCCACTTTAATTAATTATTCAATTAATAAGTGTTCAAATTTTAATGGACCCCCGGTAATTTATTTTACTTTTCAAATAAACCTACCATTAAAATTATAGACCGTTCTTTTCTTTCTTACAAAATCGGCAAGGTACCAAATACTTTGTTCCTCTTCTATATATTATTAATATTTAAATGTTGTTATTTGATAATATGAAAATAAGAAAAACCAAATAAGGCGGCCGCCGTTCTTTTAGGGACCATATGTACATCTATGTATGTAATTTAACACCCCTTCTAAAAATTGAATTTGAGGAGTAGTAACCACCTATAGGTATGTATGTGGGCACATAAACATATCAGTCATTCAAGATGTAGACAACTGATTATAATCATAGTCATGCGTAGTGTAGAAAGACTCTTTTTAATTGCAAATCCTCATTCGCAAAAAAATAAAGAATTCAGTAGCCTTCAAATGAAATGATTTTGATGTAGATTATTTTCCTCCTACAACATATGCTAATTTATGTAAAACTTCCTCGATAAATGCAATGCAAACATTGCCAAGATCTTACAAAATACTACTTTGTATTCGATTGAAGTTAGCTACTTCATTACTAATTATTTAATTAATTAATGGATGATGAAAACGCCTCACAAACATCAGAAAAGGAGACGACTTGAGATCCTGATACCCAGGGTTGTTATTAATAAGATTTTTTGATTGTTGGCAATCTGAACAGTGTTTTTATTTTAATTTTAATGATGTTATCATTATAAAGCGTTTTCACTGATGTCATAAATAAAAAGACTCACGCCACTTTGAGAGCTCAAAGTTGATATTTTTACAACATGAAATGGACAAGCTTCTATTGAATCTGTGTTTAACTTCATCAATTAACTTTATGAATAGAAAAAGAATTAGCACCTTAATGTACCATTGATGTCAATGATAAAAAATGATATTTGAATTATATCAAAGTAATATATACCAATATATCTTAAATACATTTTAGGTTCATACATTAGGCTGGGGAAAGATTAATTTTGTACTTCTTTTTTTAGGCCGTTTTATTTAAGTCAGTATATCTTGTTCAGTTTCGGTCACATAAGATCATACGATATTGGTTGTTAAAATATTAGTGTATATAACAAACGCTCTTTAGACAATACTGCGCTTCGCCAGTTCAGACGTAAATTATTGTGTGTCCAGTAAGGAGGTATCGAAGGAAGAAATTCCACATATTTTACATTTTTACCATCTCATAGGGAAAAAGTGGTGGATTGTGACCAAGATCATGGTCGAAAGCCAATATAATAGCTCAGATCCTGACCGATCCGGGGTTGACTGTCAAGAAGGTGTTGGTGTGTGTTCAGGAGAATTGACGCAGAATAATCCACTTGAGCTGCTCCCCTATGGCCAAACGCTCAACTTTGCCTTCTACTTTGAACAACTCGAGTGTTTAAAGCTGGAGATCGAACAAAAGCGGACAGCAGTAATGCATATGAGAGGAACAATATTTTATCAGGAAAACGTTAGGCTTTACACATACCTCATGAAACGCGGAAGGGGGGCAAACTTTGCTTGAATAAAGGCCTGTGAAAATTAGTTGTTTGAGTTTTTTACCAATAAGGAAATGAAATTGGTTAATCGTTGGCAAAAAGTTATCGAATAGAATGGAGCATAGTTGGCTTTAATCAGATGAAAGTAACACTTCATATATAACATTATACAAATTGTCTGTCTCACTATTTTAATTTTCGGCTTCTTTTTTCAAGACATCAGAAATGCTTACGATTTAGATAATAACTTAGTGATACTAATTTGAAGACTTCATATGAACAAAAACACATAGACATAAAACAATTTCTGACTTATGTCATCAACATATAAATCAGCCATTAACGTAATATATCAATTAATCTTCACCAACTTGTAAAATAATTCTAAATATATACCTAAACAATGAAAAACTGACCCATTTATTATAATAATATTGCTGCTCCCAAAAATTACATCTATCACTCAAAATCAATATTTGTACAATACACAAAAGAAAAGTTTTCAAAAACTATGGATTTTTTGACACAAAAATCTTCATTATATTAAAGAATTGTAATATAAATTTTGTGTTTATAGCTTTTTGATATTAGAGAAAAAGGATAAATTTACAGGGCTTGACAGCAAAACATGGACTACTAATTAATGTTAATTTTCTCATTAACATATATGTAATGGGTAAGTGATTATTTTTGACATTCTGGTTCAACTTTTTTTTTTTTTTTGTATAAACTAACTGTAAGAAACATCTCCTCATCATGAGTGAGTAATAAGATAAAGGGCAAGCGCATCTTCAGATTTTCGATATCCTAAAGTTGAGGTGGGAGGATCATGGTCATTGTTAAGTGCTCCAGGAGTCTGGTTTTGAATGTTTGAAATTTAAAGAGGGGCCCGGTGTTCCGATCCTGCTTAGAGAAAAAGATCAAGGAGGATCCCACCAAATAGATAAATAGTCTTGCCAACTACTTCTAGGTGGCAGTTAGGGCCATAAGAGGGGCTGTGAACGGCTACATGGAACTGTCCTCATACTTGAGGATCTCATACCACCTTCTGACAGAGCGATTTAAGGTCAGAAGTCTCGAGAGGTAAGGAGACAAAGAGATATGGCCCCTTCCTCACCATATTTGAACCCACTTGGATTTGCTGTTTCGAGAGCAATTTGGAGAACCAATAAATCTACACACCCAGATGTGGACTCACTGAAGGCTGCCATAGTGGGACAACTTGTCTCACTATTTTGACATCAACTCCTCCAAGGCCTTCCGGCCACGTGTAAAGGCTGTGATTGATGCTGAAGGTGTCTATATTGAGTGAACAAATCTGAAAAGGCCTTGTTTATAAGTTTTGAGAGGTTTTTTTTTTTCTTTTTTTTTTTTTTTTTTTTGAAGTATTTATATAGGAACTTCTCGAGTCCACTTTTTGCTGCCCAACCCTGTATTTTAGCAACTGTTTTCAGTCTCCCCTACTTAGAATATAGATCCTAAACCATTTTAATATATGAATCAAGACACAATGAGTTTATATTATTTGATTTACTATTGTGACGTAATATTTGCATATGTTACGAAGAAATAATAAAAGCTCAGTCGTGGACTGCTAAAGATCCATCCTTTCTTCAGTACCTATTATCCCATAATTATATTGAATCACTTACATACATACATTTGTACATAGTCGAGATCCCAGGATCTCGTAACTTCTCGGGGTTTAATACTTCATAATACCTATAACTGTAATTCAATTAACTACAATGTGTCCCTAAAAATCGTGAATGAAACGTTAGAAAGGTTTTATCAACATGCTTAATATTTTATAAATTATTACCCGTAATATCAAGTTATCGAACAATAACAACAAACTGAACAAACTGTTCTTGTTGAACAGATTTCTTTATCAAATCAAGGAGAGCTTAGATGGAGGCCATCATAAATCCTATGTCATCGTTTCTGGACGAGTGAATGATATATGAGTGCATCGTCCAAGGATCTCATTATCAAGATTAAAAACTGGGAAAGCACAACAAGAACCTTTTTTGGCCACAAGCCCAAGAAAAAATTGTTTGAAGACAACTTGCTGAATTGATAGCCAATATTTCCTCTGTATCGGCAAACTGCAACCCACATGACTATGTGATCTGGACGCTGTCAAGAGGAGAAGGCCTTTGCCTCCTCCTATATAAAAGCAGATACCCTAAATGCTGCCGTGCAGAAGGAGTGAAGCAACATGGCGGAGGAATATGTGAATAAGACTAGAAAGACCTTCAAGCCTACACGATGGTAAATACCAAGGGTGGCCATTTTGAGATTTAATTGTTTATGTAAAGCAAAATAAAGTTTCATTGTCTTAGTACTTGTCATTTTTAAGAATCTTGGTAAAGTTGAGCATGGGAAATTTGTTTATGATTGAGAAGGACACACTGTATATGATGTTATCTTACATGTTGAAGAATCCAAAGGTTTTAAGTTTGTAAAGTTTATGCTTTACAAATGATGCAGTACATATATGTATGTATCAATAATAAATGATACCAAACAAAGTATCCAAATAATTCGAATGATAAAACTATATTAATGTATCAGTATTGTATTTCTTTTCTCTATTTTTTCCCCGCACAATACATACAAAGTGAGAACCCAAAACTTGCAGTAACAAGACTAAATTACAAAAAAAAACTAACTTTTCAGGAATAAAAAAAAAGACAACTCAAAACCAATTTTTGATATGTTTAAAAACTATACTTACATATATTTTTATTCAATATGTCCTCCTTCACAAACAATAACATCCCGTATGCGCCGACAAAGTCTGTGTTTATGGCGTACCACACTGTAAGAATAGCCGCGCAGAGTAAATCCAAATTTGGATGAGAGGTGTGGTAGACATTCTTCTTCAAGACATCCATAAATGTGCAAAGTGTAGGGGTTTTCTGGTCAGGACTGGGGGATGGCCACATGGAGGCAGGCCAGAAGTCATCCATATTGTTGTTGAAGAATTTTAGGTTCTTCTGACCTGTACGGGTCTGTAATGGACTTCTTGATGTTGAAGGCAGTCTGGATGGAAATGCCAACGTTTTCTTGAGACTTTTCAGAACTGATACCCGGGCGGAGGTGTTTGCACATGCATTGCCTTTTTGTTGTTGTCTCTAAATTTTCACATTTAGAGACATGGGTTACGCACAAAACTCTTATATTTGTATTTCAGCTGTCGTTTGGTTGCAAAATGAAACATCAGGCTTAAAAGAAACGGGGATAAAAACGTAATTAAATACTACCGCATGTTTTGCGTCCCAACCCTGTACACATAGTAAAATATATAATTTTGATATATGAAGGTCTATTATATAATTTAGTTTTGATACTTGGTACGCCGTTACCTTTATTTTATCACTCAACCTTTTCTCAAAAAAAGAAAAAGTGGGAAAAAGGCCAAAAAGGAGTTAGTAATCCCAACTTTAAACATTGTAGGAAATGTTTCCAAGAACCTTGACATGAGCTAATTCGAATTTAACGTATCAATGCTCAGAATACTGATAGGGAGAAAACAAGTAAAAATATCTATGGCTGACGACATAATACAATGTATATCTTTGTGTTAGCATAGTAACGCCGCCGTGTTGGAAAAAAGAAGATAAGGACTCGGAATCAATCCAAAATACTTGCATTATTTATGTGTAAGGCAAATGATAAATAGTACAGTCTTCTATTTTTGAAAAAAAAATCTGTATTGTGAATAAATTTAACATGTACTTTTTTGTAGCCATATGCGATGTGTCTTTTGGGATTTCTCATATTTTTATAAAAGGAAGACAAACATAACACTTGCTACTATTAGTGTTAATCATAAAAATGAAGAACATGATAACTGAGAATGATATATCATGGGTAGGACTGGCATAGCATCGACGAACATACACATTGTGCTTTAATAATATAGATTTGTTTTTGTGGATGTTGCTAATCAGAGGCAAAAACAGTGGCTCTTATCGTTTGAGTATCCAAAGTATATCGTTTAGCTACATTTTTTTTCTTCTCAATGAAAAATAAGGATTACATTTTTATGTATCACTGGAGAGAAGGAACTTTAATAGAACTTTGGAAAATCAACAACATCACTTTAAAATTCAAACTTATGAATCCTTTTTTCAAAATGAGAATGTAGTTAAAAAAAAGTCATTTTCAAAAGGCTATAGAAGTAAAAAAAAAAAAAAACGCACTGTGAAGACTGAAACTTTTAAAACATAATTTTTTCAAGAAAATACGAAAAAAAAAAAAAATGAATACCCTATTACACATGCTAAAATAAAAAATTAGTAGAAGTTGACCTTTGACCTATTATATGACTTTAAAACTCTACGTTAAAAACTTTAAATGTTATAGGTCTATTGCTTTAAGTATAAAGAGGTTTTAATGGTAATTACTTTCGCGAGTTTCTTATTATTATTTTGACGAAAGAGTAAAAAAATACGTGTTTATTTATATTGTTATAAAGCCAATCCTCTAGATATTTTAATTTACTTATTAGTTGTAGTTCTAAAATTTGATAGTTAATAATAAAAAAGACCACCCTAAATAAAATCCTCATTCATGGGTGAAAAAGTAATTTTTTGAAAGTAGGGGGAGGGGTTGGTCGATTTTTTTTTGTCTAGAGTGCTTCAAAGATCATTTTACACAAGAACAGTTGGTCTAAAATTCATTTTGATTTACCCCCTTCCCCCTCTAATGAAATATGCATTGTCAGGTAATTTTTTGCTCCTGAAACTCGTAAAATAGAGAAATTATTTTTCAATGTCTACTCTTTACTTATTTTATGAAGTATGATTAAGTCAATCAAAACATTTTATTTACAATAATGAATGCCAAATAATTTGCTTGTAAAATAATTGTAAAATTTTATTTTAATCAGTTATTTACTTTATTTTTAATCAGTTGATTTCAATACTGTCAAATTTAAATAGTTGGAAACTAACCAATATTTATTCAGCAATCTTGTAATAGGATGTTTGTACAATGAATTATAAGTCTAGGTATCAAATCAAATAATTACAACCCCCCCTATTTGCAAATTAGACAGATCTGTTGCATGAATATATATGTATACGTGACCGGAAGTTACACCCTGTGCAGTTTCGTCCTGAGAAGTTCTGCCATGGGAAGTTTCGCCCTGCAGAAGTTTCTCCCTTATACATATATTAAAGCATAAATGTATCTTCGACACATATAATTTAAGGTCTTCCTTTACTTCAACTTGAAGTCCTTTGTAATTAATTATAAAATTTGAGTAATTAATATGAAATAATTGTTGTTCCTTATTATAATGAATTCGAACCGTCGAACCGTTTGATATGTTCTATTTGAAAATATATTGAAATTGAATTAAATGCACTCATTTTACCCTTCTGAATGCAAAAAATACATTACAAATGACTTCTATTGGGGGAAACTAATTTTAAATCTGAAATTATAATCAAAAGATACATGTATATGTATGAACCCAAAACTTCCACTGGGTGAAACTGCTCAAGGCGTAATATCCTAGAGGCATAAAAAACGCAGTATGCGGGGAATATACCACACTGAACGCGAGGCAAAATAATTCCAAACACAGCGATAAGCTAAATACACGGTGTTTGAAATGACGTAATTTGGGTACTTCCTGTATTTGCAAAACGCCTGCACGTTTTTATTAATATGATTACATTGTTATTTCTTGAATCAAAAATAACATTATAGATTACAAACATCTTATCATTTACTCGCTAGACTAGTCTTAAGTTGAATCATTGACACTTTTTATAGGGGTTTTTAAGACTAATAGCAAACTATTTAGGAGAAAAACAGTTCTTCTACTCAATTCAGTCAAATTGTATTATCCCACTGAATACTCAAATTGTACCTCATGGGGGCTTAATGAAATGGCCTAATTTCCTTATTGCAACGCCCTTTTAGATTGAACCTTTGAAGGAAGCAAGACTTGATATTATAAATACTCAAGAGTGGACGGACAGACATACAAACTTTGCTGTAATAATTTAGTTTATTAATGGGTATATATTTTAGATTTTGCTTTTGAAAGACTCCCCCCTTAGCTTCAATGGAAGCCTGCACTAGATGGCAGAAGGCTTAGCAAGATTTATCAATCTCTGACTCTTTCATACTGGTATTGACTTTACTTTCATCTTGCTGCACTCATAATACATTTTCTTGTTATTATAAACTTTCCCCAATAGATGCAAAAGTAAATGCAATGTCAACTGTTTGGTCTTTAGCTAAAATATCCACATATTCTCTTTCTTGCACTTCCGTAAAAATTCTTAAAAATTGTAACTCAATGAACAACACACTCGAGATAAATTAAATTCTTGAACTCAGTGTGTGTAGGTTCGATTCCCGGTCGCTCCTAAAGAAGGAAATATACATTATGTCTATGGACTTAAAAGAAAATTCTTAGGTCAGATGGAGTTATTAAAATAATTGAACATTACTTTTTCTTAATCAATGCAACGCCATCTGACCAATGAAAGGAACATTAAAAAAATTTATTCAGATTTGAGCGACAAAACGTGGACTGTAAATTAATGTTAGTTTTCTCATTGTTACAGGATGGTTCAGTGATATATTACTATAGACTAATGGGACCCCAAAATTTTTACCTTACCCTGCTCAAGCATAATTTCTCCGGATATGTGAAACTAATATGTATTATACAAATATAAGGCATCTAAAATATACAATAACATTAAAAACAGGAACATATTACGTCATAAATCCCCCTTCCTCTCTCCTCTTTGTGGATTACTTATTTTTATGGGCAAACACTTTCTACGTCGAACAAATTCGAGGAAATTACTCTAATAAAAACTTGATCTATGCATAAATAAAGTGAGTAATATTGCATAATCACCTATCTTACAATTTTTGTGTCAAAAGGTCATTGGATTGTTGTGGATGATGTTGGAAAATATTTCATATACAAACGAATATCAATTAGGATCTAAAAAGGCAATTTCAGTCAATGTAATCTCCATGTTCAAATATAGACCGGACTTTCTAGGGTCTGAAGCTCTAGCAGACTTTATATATATATAAATTTACACCTGGCCTGTCAGCCTCGTGTTTTAAGAGGGTCACTACACTAAGCGCCAATATCCAGTTTTCAAATTTATATTAGTTACAAATTAAAAAACCTGGTTTATGACGTCACTTTATGACCGCTTAATACAGATTTGACTGTATTAGGGATTTATGGTGGTTAAAGTCGCCCAAAGGTATTGTGGGACTTTTTACAAGCCTGCTACTCAATGTATGTCTAGATAGGATTAAGTCTGGGCTCATTGAGGACTGGAATTACTTTGTCTTTAAACTATGTCTTTTAGGCTTAAATTAATGGAAGTCTCAAAGTTGAGTTTAGTTCGTTTCTTACCTCCAGACACATGATCATACTATAAATACCGTGGAGGAGTCTGCACAAGCTACCTGTTACCTAACAGTAAGTTCTGCTAGTTTTTCATGAGGGCCAAGTGATCTCATTTTTGAAACTAAGCACCTTAAATTAAGGTCAGAGCCTAATGTTATGAAATCAAAATTTTCGTTTGAAATATTTTTTTACATAAGGGCCAAAGTGAAAAAAGATTAATTCAACGACACCACAATGTGCATAGGACACACATAAAAATGCTTATGTTTAGTAGAATATCTCAGGGAACTTACATACCAAAAATCAAATCAGTCTCTCCAGCTGTTTCAGATTCTATAATATTTGCTAACACACATATATAGAATTACCAACATAAGATATTGCCTTTTTCAATTATAAAATGATTTGGCCTAGTAATGTGGTTCTCCGGATCGATATTTTTTTTACAAATATCTTGGTTTTGTATCAATCTCGACGACTGAACGCTCACTTTGTCAGACTCGAATGAAGTAGATGAATATTTTAATTTGCTATAATCTTGTCCACACGGCAATATTTTTAAAAAGTTACAGAGATGGGAGCATCGCTGGAACGAGTATGTAGAGAGTCACATGGAGAGTGTATGGGAAAAAAATGGATTTTTTTTCTCACAAAAACACCAACATCAACTAACTCAAACGATGTTACATAATAACTGAGCGTCCAAAATGGCTGACACTTTAGTAAGTACCTGTCAACAGATGCTACATAGATGCAACTAAGTTTTATTTACGAGTGCTGCCATCTTCACATTGAGGTCGGAAATGTTTCAGACCACTTTTGCATATATATTACATAATATTATAATCCTACTTACATATGAAGTATTTTATTCGATACTGTATTATAATATTGTTTTAAAATCGTAGCTATAAATTTTTATTTCTATTTCCAAAAATGTCTTTATAGAAATACATAGATAATAAGTTCGCATCCCGGTGATTCCTAGAGAAAGAAATATACTTAATGTATATGGATTTCACCAAAAGAATCCTAGGTTAGATGGAGTAATTGTAATACTATAATGTTTACTTATACTTAATAAGTGCAACTCCATTAACTAATTAAAGGAACCAAAAAAAATAAAAAGTATGTATATATATACGATGTGGGATCAACACAAATAGTATCATTGTATACATATATTGTGTTGTCCACAGAAAACATAACCCTGTGGATGGGGATGAAAACACAAGATCTTTTTTTCCCTTTTGATTTCCATCCCTCAAAGTATTGACATCGGATTAACACAACCTAGAACACGTATATACGCATATAGTTCAAACACAGCCCATTATTCCTCCTCCTCCACAATAAGTGACTCATAAGTACCACGGTTACTTTAGATCGAGAATTATATTTTTATTACGTTAAATCATATCATTTTGAATAAATCATATTCAGAAGAAGCAATAAATAATCATTCCTTAATGTTATTGTAGCGCATCTGTTGAATATTTCTTGCGTACATATGAATTCCATTTTGGACATGACTTTATGGGTAGGTAGCCACATACTTTAAGCATTTTGTAAGGCCTCTCAAGGCTCTTCTAAATTATTTATGTATAATTTCTTTAATTGTCTAAAAATCCATATATTTATCACATTTTGTGGCCTACCTATTAAGGAACCATTGTTTGTTTTGTGGGTACTTTAATTATAGGCTCCAGAAAATGATCTAAATGTCTCTGCGAGTATACGAATATATTGGTTTATTACTTGCAATAGCTACAAAAATAGATTTAGATGATAATTTTATATGTTTGTTCATATTACAGTCTAAAAAGTAAATAACGAAGTTGCCCATTGTTTGATGGTGAATTAAAGTAAAAAAATTATATATAATCAAATTTACGGTACTAAAATGCTATTCAACTTCTTATTTGATTGGTCGTGTAATATTTAAAACATGAAAGTTATGCAATCATTTTTGCAATCACTTAAGGCATTCGCTGGTTAGCCAATCAGAGCCTATTATGGTAGAATTAACATTCTTGGATAACTACAACATAATATGTGTTTTATTAATTTTGACGCTTCATCTTAAATTCTAAGGATGTGCCCAATTTGGACGCACAAGATGTTGTTCCATCGGACAATCTTTGTTTCATGATGGCATAATTTATTCATAACTTTGATTGTTTGAGAGCTTCATAGACATTACTTCTAGCAGGTTTTTATTTTTATTGTATATCGCAACCTTTCTTCCAAATAAACAGGGGAAAAAAGGCCCAAAAACAGTTGTTAGTCAATTATTTTGAACCATGAATTATTTGATAATTGTAAGGAACTGTTCACAGCTTAACAAGATCTATTTAAATCAAGCAATGTTCAGTACACATATAGGGGGGGGGAGAAAAATTAATTAATAACTCAGAACAAATTACGGTATGAATTTCGTCATTTTAAATAGTTTCCCTATGAGAATAATTTTATTTATGTATATATATATATATATATATAATAGACCTTGTGTGTGTACTTTATGGGTCTCAACAATGTTGGGCCTAGGAGGCTAAAACTTTGTATATCTACCTCTTTTGAACCGAGTCAGGCTGAAACGGGGTTTCTGATTTTGGAAAGTAGGCGGTCTCATAAGGGGGGCTTGTTCTTTACCAGGAACACAAAAAATGTTTTTGAGAGCGGGAGGAGAATAGATAGGGGATTGAATTATAAATATAAAAGTGATTGACGTCTCAATAAACAACTATACGAATAGATTTGTCTTCTAAACTTATTCAAAATTAAAAATGTTATAGGCAAAATTGCAGTTTCGTTTTTTCAGGTGCATAAAAAGAACTTTCATTGAAATATTGGATTCGTTAACGAAATAAATTTTGTTGATATTTGTCTGGAAATTCGTTTGCACATAAATTTGATAAATAAAAAGTAGATTTTTTCGATAACATTATTGTTTATAATTTTTTTGTCTTTGCACGTTTGAAAAAAATCTTAGTCGGTTTGATTTTTCTTTACAATACCAAAAAATGTAAAATAAATAAGCTATTTTTTCAATTTTAGTCGCTAATTTTGATTTGGCAATTTTGGGAAAAAAATAAAAAATGGTCCTCTCACCTAGATATATTTTTTCATTTTATTTATATTCATAATATATTATAATGCTCACCCGCACCAAAAGGGTCTAAACATTAAAAAATAAATAACGTTGACCGGTGTGAATGTGATATCCCGCTACCTCTTTCGCCCCGGCAACTCTGGATAATGCTTTGTTAGTACCTTTGTAACAATTAGTTTCTGACACTGTGATCGTTATTGACTCTTATAACCTTTCCTCGTCCTATTAAAAAAAAAAAGAATACAAAGATCCTTGCATCAGTTAGTAGGTAGCCAATTTTGCGCAACTAAAGGACTATACCTCATCACTTTTGCGAACTAGGTTGAATGAAGGTTATGTTTTTTTGGATGCTATTCACTAGGATTACAGTAAATGCTACTGATCGATTTTTATCTTACCTGGTACAAAGATTATATATGTTCACAGTAAGAGGCTGTTTAATTTTGAGATCTCAAAGCCAAGGTAGGACAAAACGTTCAAATACTAAATAGTGTAGTATACAGTTCAAATTAGTGTCATTATGCATGTTTAATAAAAATGCTTCATAAAGCAAAAATTCAAGGTAAAGATGAAAGGTCAAATTCGCACAAAACGTCAAAAATGCATAATCAACCATCACTTTTAAAATAATCGAGATACAGAGGTGAAATCATCTTGTGAACAAATAAATAGTGCAGTTCCAGCATGTTCACATAATCAATTGAACAAAATAATATTGACGTTATCTATAGAACAAATCGATAATATCATAAGTAAGTTTTGAGTAAAATTCATATTATTGAAGAATAATGAATGATGGATTTATTCGGATCTTTTGCCAAACAATAAATATATATATATAATACATATTGAAAGTTGAATGCAATAGATATTAAATTTCATGAAGTCAACATGTTCAACAATGCGCATTTTTGACTTTAACATAAGACGAAATTATATTTCATTCCAGAAAAACGAATATTAAATTTTAATTTTGTGAGGTCATAGATCATGGTAGCATAAAACATAAAATATAGATAATCGACCATAACTTTAAAATAAAATGAGATTCATAATTCAATTTGATTCTAAGTAGAGGTTTGTGCTCTACCGAGTGCCCAGTCTAGTTTAATAATGAGTAAGGAAATGTTCTCATCTTCACAAAAACTAATTGGTGTTAAACCACTTAACGTTGAAAACATGATAAATAACTTGCAAATGTGTCTCAAATTATAATTAATCCCATTCGACGCTATTCTAAAACAAAAGAATTCGTCTCCATCGCACGCAAAGGATGGCATTACAATCTTTGCGCAATGACTCCATCATAAGGGAGTGATATATTGATTAATCCTCCTCGGCTATTTTGTAGTTATTATTTAACATCCAATGCTTATAAGGTTCTTATATATCTTAGTAAATAAATCAAAATTACTGCAGTCTGTCAAAATAAAAACCATATTGAATAAACATCTAGAAAAAGGGAGTTTCACAATTTATTTTTTACTTTATCAAAAACTATATTTGATGCCCTACGTAGCTTTTCAAATAAAATCTATTATATAATTATTTCCGCAACATTATTTTGTAATTTTCGACGTAGCCAAAGGATAAATCAGAATATCTTATTAACAGAAATATCCAAAGATTAGTTGAAGAATACCAATACAATATGTAAATATCGTTTTAGCTTATAAAAGTGTTTATCCCCCAAAGATATTTAAAATTTTGGTAAACGAATTCACATGGAAAACTGGCGTACCTAAGGACTTTAATTTAATATCTATATTAATAACCAAAATGTATCTGTCTGTATGTATGAAAAGTAGTCACACTGTGCACTCTATATATGGCTCCATAATCTATATAATATAACAATACTGTATAAAGAAAAAATAAACAGTAGAATATGCAAGGAGCAATCTATAAAATGAATTAAATCTCACAGGTGATTAGTTCAATTCATTTTAAAAAGTGGAAAAAAGGAAGTACTTTATATGAGATTTAAAAAATAAATGTGACTTTAGATAAGGTTTAGCAACAAGCAAAGGCTCTCCCTGGCTTAACAATTCATATTAATTTTTTATTCTTGAGAAGAGAGCGTCCAAGTATGAATTCAGTTGCTACATGTGAGTGTGCTAGTGAAAAACAAAGAGTAACACTAATGATTTGCTGGGATTTTATCTTCCATATGATTAAATCAATATTTGTATGTTCCTCAATGCCTAATAACTCGGGGAAATGCTTAGTACTACATTTAGTTTGTTGTAATGTTGAGAATACCAGACGTTTTTCAAAGACTGATAACACGAACAGGCTCCATTTGAAGTCCCATATTAAGCAGTGATCAAACTTATTATCTTTAAAAAAATTTGTTTTTGGATACCCACATATAAACTTAAATAATATATATGGAACAGTGGACATTTTGAAGTGTCTACATTCATATACATGAATATTATAAGGCCATAGTTGTTGTTTCACAACATGAATATTAGGGTTGTGTTTCGGTATGGAAATTCTACCCTGTTTCAGAGTGTAATAATTTTAACTAATTCGGGTTCAATTTGAGTTGAGCCAGTCTTGTAGTAAAATTTGGTCGACAAAAAAGTCCTCATAATCCAGTACAGCAAAAGAAATGACATTTTTATCATTATATAGAAATAAACATGTTAAGAACGACACTTTTTTAGAAACAACCATTTCTGTCTAACGGTAAATTACCACATCTATCATACATATACACGCAATTTGTTTGTAAGGACCTATTAAAATCTTCAAACCTCAACAATAAAGTTTGTGATTTAAATAAAAGATTAGGGATAAAGTAATTTCGTATTTTTTGCTATATTTCAATGTTTTATAAGAAGTGTTACAATCATTTGATTTAAGCCAAGTATACCCTGTTCTGGTTGATGACTTATGGCAAACGAGAATCCAACTTGATAATACCCTTTTCGTAGAAACCCTCGTACAACCAAATTTCACAAGCCGCTAGCAAGAAACAGGTGGTAGTAACTTGGTACCAGGTTCGAACTAAATTGTGGATGCATAAGAATTTCCTATCCGATCTCCTGGAGTTTCTGGTCACTCATCAAAGCTGTGTGCAACCTGGAGTTGTCTTGGTGATGCTTGTTGTCTCTTATTCACCAACGTTGGCCGCTTCTGTTAGAAAGCCTGCTTCAAACGTTCGATTTGTTCACTGTAGAGTGCAGAACTGAGTGAAAATAAAATTCGCTCCAACCACTGTTGGAATTTTCTTCGTAGCTTTCAATGGTTTTTCCCTTTCAAGTGGTAAAAATAAGGCGAATTTCTTCATTTGAGACCTCTATACTCAACGCACGATAATTCACGACGGAATCAGCCAAGCGCAATACTGTCAAAAAAACGGGTGTAGTACACATTCACACCTTTACACTACTTGATCGTATGATCCAATGTAACAAATAATGTTCAAGAAATACTTTTTTTTAAAATTGCAGAAAATAAGAAATTTTCTTGCTTTCAAAAATTTACTTTTATCAGGATATTTTCACTTTTACAAACAAGATATATTTTCAATCTTAAACCCTCCATATTTTGAATATAACTGTTGAGGTTTAAAAATTGTAATATGCTAAGTTCTTCGAAATATATTGATTATCGATATGTGATTCTTTACAAAAAAAAAAAAAAAAGGATTTTAGGAAAAGTAACTCTTAACCAATTTGTAATATGATTAAATAATATAATTAGCTAATATTTTTCTATATTTCTTACTTCACAAGCAACACCGGCGAAAAAATTGGCAGCTCATGACGATGAGGGCCGTATCTATGGACGACCACGCTGTCATGATGGCAGTTCGGAGCCAATCCAAATTCAGATGAGAGATGCCGCAGATATTTTTCTCAAAGACACCGCAAACTGCAAATTCCAGAGGTCTGAGATCAGGGTTGAAGGAGGACATATGGAGGGAAGGCAGAAGTCAGACATATTGTTGGTTTTTAAACTAAGAAACAAGGGATTACAACAAAACTTATTTATTTTTGTTTCAGGTGTCGTTTGATTGAGTATTCAAATAATACAATTAAAAATAATGGGAATAAAATCGTTTTCAATACTTCTGGAAATTTTTGGGTATCCACTTTGTATAGCTATTACCTGTACACAAGTGATAGATGTTGTAACTCATCTGTAGATTTATCATTTCGGTAGTGAACATTTTAAAACCAGGGTCTGAACGGAATATTTAGTACAGATAGTACAAAAAAATAAAAAATAAGACCGAATAAAAAAAAATTGAGCTCGGACCGGGTATCAACACTAGTGAATATCAGAGCAACGATAATAAAAGGCGTTGGTTATAGCGACATAGCTATTGCTATAGGTACTACATAATATGTGAGCCATTTTACAGGCATTATTATGGACAATGCTACAAAATAAACACATGTCCAAAAGACAGAATATTTTTTGATTCTGATTTTATTTTTTTGTATTTTATCTCCATTTAAAGAGGTATTGAAATTAAATATTACGAAATAAATTCATAAATTACGAGTAGGTATATTCTTCGTGGGTGGAATGAGAAAAGATATAAAAAACACCACGTAGCTCTTCTAATATTCAAATAGATCTGATACATGTATGATTTTTTTTTTTTTTTACTTTTTTGATTGGCCTCCAAAAATAGATAAATAGCTATTCAATTAGAGGTCCTATTGATTTGACAATTCAGGAATAAAATTGAAAAGATATATTATGTACGAGGTGCGTCATAAGACATTTAAAACTTATTCAGTTTTAACCCTTAAATCATTTTTAATTTTTTTGGTTAATAATAATTTGATATGTAAAAAACTTTTGATAGAATTAATTATAACGAATAAAATATGTTTTTTTTTTTTGGGGGGGGGAATTCTAATTAATAATTACCTAGCAAGCGCGCTTTCTGATACAAAATTATACTAATATTTAATAACTTCATATGTAAAAAGTCGTAATTTGACAGATTTTACTTAAATATCATACAAAATGTATTCTTTGTTATTTTGCAAATGCGCAACAAAAAACATTTTATTGTCAAGTTAAAGGCTTCATAAGACATTGTCAATAATACTGGGTTGGTTATAAAAACGTGAGCTCACGAGGTTGCTTTAGAAACACTTTAATAATTGTTTAATAATACTCGTGTATGAGGAAAATCCCAATTCGCCCTTCATGGCCCTCCCAAGGATTTTAGTATACAAGGAGAAGTTGTTGGCGAGGCTATTCCTCGATTTACTGAGGTCTTCTTAAATCTTCTCCTCCAAGCTGGACAGGAATTACGGGATTCTCCTTCATTCTTAACATTGGCCACCTTGAGAACCAGCCCCCTGGATCACTTCACAATGTCTATAATCCTCATTTCCTCAACTTTAGCATTTAGGAGATTTGAAATGTGCTGTCTTTTGGCTTTTTGCTCCATCATGATGACAAGATGACGAAATATTTATAAAAGTTTGTTGATGCAAAACGAACGGCTGTACCAGAATGTTAAAAAAAAAATCACTAAACCTACCTATTTAATGATAAATTAACATTAATTAAGAGTCGACGTTTTCTTGCCGAACCATGTATTATTATTTTTTTCAAGGTTCCTTTAATTGGTGAGATGACTTATGCACTGATTATGTATAAGTAAACATTTCTGGAATTTCAAATACTCCATCTGACCTAAGAATGGTTTTTATGCACATTGACAGAATGTATATTTCCTTCTCTAGAAGCGACCCGGAATCGAACCTATGCACATTTAGTTCAAGAGAATAGTTTCTCCCGAGTGTGATGTCAATTGAATTACATTTTTAAAATTCTGGAACTATGAGAAAGAGAACTTCAGCGTATTTTACATAAATACCAAACTTTTGCCATTGCTATTTACTTGTATCGTTTATAATATCAAGAAAGGTAAAGGTTTTTCCAACCAGAGATGTTATTTTGAATAGCCCGCTATTTCGGTAGATGTCACTTTAGAAACTCTAATTTGTTTACATTCAACAGGTATAAACTACGCCATTAATAAAAATGGAACGATTCACACTTCAACAACGCATTGAAATTATTAAAATTCGCTATGACAATGGGGGATACCTGGCAGAGACGGTTCATAAAAATAAAGCATTTTTAGGTTGTCGTGAAGCAACTTGTCGTACTGCAATACCGAAATTGGTAAAAAATCATTGGAGCTTATTTTTTTTCGAAAATGAGGCTAAGGTTCATGGATTGCGCTATCGAGAGATGATTAATGATTTTGTCAACAAGATGGCGCTACGTGTCACACAAGCAATGACACCATCGTTATTTTACGGGAAAAGTTTCCGGATCGTCTTATCTCGTGAACATTCTAATATTAGGCAAGAAAATATATAAATCATAACTATGATTATAATTAGTGATAAATAATTTTAAATTGAAATTTAAAAAAGTTAATTCCTCTCTGTGCTCAGGAGTAAATTTATTTCCGGTTGGACAATATTTATTACTAGCATTACTGAATCGTCTTTCCACGTTCAAGGTATGAAACTGGCCATAAAAAGTATTTACAAACAATTTTCTAGCATCACTTTTAAAAAAAAAATGTATTATATAAGTCGAAATTATTATCTCCAGGTCTATTGAGTACAAATCTGTATAAATTTAACTGAAATTTAATTTTAATTTTAAATACCAGTCACTCTTATAAAAATATATGATGCAGGGTTCTGAAATTTTGAATTTGCATGAAAATTAGAGATTTATGTCAATTTACTCCTCTAAAAACATAAAAAACCGTTTTTCAGGGAGAAAAAATAACTGAATATAAAGTTAAATGTGTGAGACTTTTGGTAGACTACTGATAAAAAAGGAACCATTCATAGTTTACTTTCCATATACTTTTTACCACCTTAGTAAGTCAGACTTAGAGAGCCTTATAGAATTAGAGAGTCTTAGAAATGCATTGAGAGCTCAGGTATTTAAAGGAACTCAAGTTTGAATTTATCTATGCATACGATTTGTGTATTAAAAGTTTTTTTCCGGAAACGCTATATTATTATTGATTAATCGTCATTAACTTTGATTTATGTCTATGGTCCTTTCACGGGAAAATATCGCCTTGAATGATAAAAATATCATACAAACTTGAACTGTTTTAAAGGGGCTTGAGGCCAAATGAAGGTTTAAAAGGTCATTTTTTGTGTTGTATGACTTGCAATAATTATAATAAACGTGATTTTAGACCAAGAACATGTCAAACCAAAATTTTGCTATTAAAGTGTATTATTATTGCACTTTTTATATAGATTAAATAAAAATCGAAGAAAAAATAACTTGATCCGTGACCCCTACTTGTAAGAGGGCATAAACCTAGAATACTCTGACCCTAATCTCTTTCTATTGGTTAACCATTTGAAATAATATCCCTTAAAAATAAGAAAACTATTTAATATTTTTTTGCATAATACTGTATTTAAATGTGTATACATTAGTATCGGTAGAATCGTCAGCATAAAACCGATTCCGATACTTCAAAAAAGGCTAATTTTTGCTGATTTCAATACCAATTCCGATGCATCAGTACAATAGTAATAATATTAGGTTATTCATTGTTTAGCATCAGTAATCATTGAAAATGTAACCTTAATCAGTATCTTATTTCATTTGTGTCAAAAATTCGCGTAAAATTCTTTTTGACAAGTCTCCGACTAGTTTTGGATCTGAAAGTTTGAGATGCTTAAATTTACTCCAATATTTACCTATAAAGATCCAACCCAGATACGAGAAAATGTAGATCCGAATCATCTTAAGTTGAGACTTGTTTTTATTTTTGATTTAAAGGTGTTTTTCCAATCGCCTCTGCCTTTAAGAAAAAGAGTTTATTAGGGCATTTGAAGCATTGCACGATGATTGCCAAAGGTATAAACACACAAAAGAATATTCATTAGCTTGGGAAATAATTTTTCCACCTAATTATTCATCATATTGATGACAAATAACTAATTTTAACATGTGGCAAGATTTCTCTGCATAAATGGGCTTAATGATTTTTTCTAGACAGATTTGGAGCGATATTATTATCATGGATCTTATTAAGACTATGAACCAAACCAAAATTAAAATCGTATATCAAAACTTCTATTTTTTTTTTTAATTAAAAGGTCAAGCAATGGTTTTTTTTACTTTAAATTTTTATTTGTAGATTGAATTTTTCTACGAAACCGGATCAAACTGAATAAGTTAAAATACTGATTAAACCCGAAACCAAAAACAATTATTTATATAGAATTAGTGCTCCTCGGAATATTATTTTAAAAACTCGACTAAAATCAAAATTAACATGGTAGGATGAGGAATATATTAATTTCAACTTTATATATAATATATACTATCTCCAATATCATTAATAAAAAAATAACGACACTATTCTGTACACACACACTATGGGATTAATTTCTTATAAAAACCAATGTAGCTTAATCCTGGTACGTGAATTTTTAAAATGTAAGTCAGTACTTTAATCAAAACCAAGCTATGAGTAAGTAAAGTTACACCTACGGAATTTCCTGGTACATGCATGATAAATAGGGTAATTTATCTTTACTTTTTTACGCTCCTCAAAAAATTTCTTAACCCCCCCCTCAAAGGGGCTAGCCACGCCACTGCATTGTCGAATATTTCTAGTTTGAGTACTACTCGAATTTAACACCACCTATGTATATTTATTTGAAATAAAAAGTTGTTAAAAAAAGGGCTAGCTCGTTGAATTTTAAAAAATAGATAAAATAAATGTTTTTATGGCAAAATGATGATTCTTCCTCCTCGTAAAAAAAAGTAAAAAAAAAAAGGGAAAAAAGAATCAAAGGAGAGGCATTTCAATAAACATTTTTATATAGTAATAATAGTCAAAGTATAATGGCTACTACTAACAATGTAATAATTTCATTGTATTCAATGAAATTTATATTTTATTCAACGTCCTACTGATTTTTTTTTTTAGTAATGATCTTCAACGTGGTGGTCCATGACTGGTGCATTATTGTTTCTTATTATTATTATGATAATGATTGATGTTCTACTAGTGATGTAACGGATCCTTAAATTGCGAGTCCAGGTTCTATGGGGTTATTTGTTCTAACACTTTCTATTTCTTAGCCTATGTATTACCAGGTACGAGAAGGAAGGAGGTTAGAGGAAAGCTCTTCCCTATTGTAATATGCAAGTTAGGTGGTCACATAGGACGGTATCCTCCGAGGAGCGGTAAAAATCATCGTTAATGAAATGAAGGGTTGTTCATCTGAACATTCTCAAGTCGAGAAAAAAAAGTAAAAAGGCTGCTGTGACTTTATTTCTTAACCGAATAAATTTGGACAAAAAATCAACATTATAACATAAATTTGACATTCAATCAATAAAATCCCCGTTAACTTGAATCACATATTCATCACTCCCCCTGGAAAAGTCCCACCTTTCAGGGATCTTGCAATGTGTTGGGAACATTCATTAGAAACCTGTTCAACATTGCTTGATACAAAGTATACCAAAGGGTTCAATTTCAGCGAGTTCGGAAGCCAATAACTCGGTGGGACATACGTCACATTGCTTTTGCTGCTGTGATAAGGTTCTCAGCTTTAATGCCAGATAAAAAGTCGGTCTTTTATGATGCTGCAGATCCAGGGAAAGACTTTGGTGCGCATAGCACTGATATTAATCGTCAGATCCTGCTTAAAGATGATGGATGGGATAACGTGATCTTCGGTGCTAAAAAGGCCTTGAACGATAACTTGCCATGGGTACTTTACTTTCATGATCCTGGAGACGTTATAAGGACTTTTTACCAACCATAGATGACACGATGGACAGTTGAACTGTAAGAGATTGCATTCATCAATTGCCCGGGATTCTTCACATTTTTTGTATCTATTTTAATTAACAAAACAGGACTTTGGGCGATTTTGACGGGTTTTCTTGTATCAGAGCTTCCAGGAAATCATCATCACTGGACCCTTTCTATCCTGTTTGACTTGTTATTTGAATTTTTGAACAAATGGAGTCGTACACCCAACCGCTTTATCCAAAAACCCTTTGTCTATTTTAGCATAAAAATTGCTCCAAATACACAAAAATGGACAACGTTTTTGTTCCTGATTTAAATCAGACGGGGTTTGTTATCGTAAGGGAGCAAAATGAGCAACAGCCGTTGTAGAGTGAAATTTCTACCGGTCTTGCTCTCCATTAGTCTGTGTTTTGATTAAAACCGTTTTTAGGGGGATGGGAATAGGTCAGAGAAAATTCTTAGCGTTTAAAAGAAATACCATTTTATTTTCTCTATTTAATTTCACCAGATAAGTCTTACATTTTTACCTAGTGTGGTGAAACTGAGTTTAGGCAACTGGAGATCCAGTTCTTTGTTCTAATTTTTTTCTGCAAAAATTGTACTATGTAATATCTGTGACGAGCAGAAAGTGGTTAGAGGGAGGATCTTCCATATTGTAGCGAAAAATTATCGCTAATTAAGTAATTTGTTACTTGTCTCTATTTTTTTATAAGTTTAGTTTTATATTTTTGCTTAGGGAGGTAAAAAGTTACTTACTATCGTAAGGTAGAGGAACTTGAGATCCCGTTCATTCTTACACTATTTTCTGTAATAAGAAAATAGTTTCTTTCTAATATCATGGACAAGCATGACGGGGTTCCAAACAGGGTCATCTATGGTAGTATTCTCCGATAGGAGGTATAAATCATTGTTAATTAAGTAATGCAAGCATTCATTCATTCAACGCCGTTACCTTTATTCTTTACTTTTTTCTAAAAAGAATAAGAAAAAACACCTAAAGTCAATTGTTAGCTAACTAAATCTTCCCATCTGCAGAATTATGATTCAATAAATGTTTTTTATTGAAGGTAAAATTGCTTTACAGAACTCAAAAAAGGTAGATCTGCAGGCTCTAAAAAACAAACTGTACACCATTATAATGATAAAAATGAATAACAAAATAAATTATGAATATATGAGCGAGACTAATTTTTTAGAAGGTAAACTAAATATTTTTACCTAAGTTGGTAGAAAGTCAATGGTCATGACTCGGTAAAGGCAACTGTAGATCCAGTTATTCCTTACCCCTTTTATCTGTACAAATAGTATTCGCTCTATTTGTTAGGCGATCACTTTGAGAAAAAATCCTACTCAATTTGTAATTTTCCTCTAAATTCTTAGGATTTAAACTTGATATTCTGATTTGAGTGGCAAAAAGCCACTAGGTAGAAGATATTTGAGGTGGTTCCCTCTCTTTCATAGTGTGAAAAGTTGCCTCATTCTATATTTCACGACTCTATCCCTCTAACACAAAAACTTAATGTTTATTATGTTCTCAGCTGTCAATATTTCTGCTTCTATTCTTCATATCAGTATTTTGACAACGTGTAACCTCGATAACGCAAAAGTATTCAATGTATTTGGTTGTCAGGTGTCGATTCCTTCATCTCACTTGATACGTCATGGCTATTTCATATTTTATTCTTTCGATAAATAAACGACCTAATAAGTATATACTATACTTATGCTCCGTTTCCAAATGGACAGGACTACAATTTTTTGTTGATCCCTCGACGTATAAATATTTATTTACTTATCTAATTATATTATTTCTATGAAGAAATTATGGCTTTCATATAGCAATATAAATTTTTTAGCTACGCTTTTATTCAAATGTTACGAAGCAGTATTATAATACAGGGTCAAATAAAATACCCTGTAAGATTTTAATATAATAAAATATAATTATGTGATTAATTTTAATATTGTGGATAAATAATATAACAATGATAACGTGGGAGTACTCATTTGTTATGATTGTCTTTGATATTTTTGAGTTATTTCTACTGTTTGAGGAAAGGTTGTGTGAACAATAGAGATAACAAAGTACTGAACGTTGATTTGTTGATTTATAATAAAATTGAGGCCAATACTAACTGATTTTGCACCTTTTTTTTGATTTTTTTTTTCTTATGAAAATTCCAAGATACGCTAAAAGTTACGACGGGGTTTAAAAGATCCAAATACCTTAATTTCCTTTCTTTTTCAGAGTCCGAAATATCAATTTTTTTTAACTGGATTATTTATTAGTATTCTCAGGGGATAGATTTGACCTTGTAGTAAGTGTGGGAGCTGCTAGTTGCTGTAGAGTGTATGCAAAAATACCTTCATGGTTTCATCTCCTTATATTCTAATCTTGTCCCCCGCCTTCTCATCGGTCATTATATGGTTATTTTCCATATGTTTAAGAAAGTTTGACGGTTAACCATCTTTTCTCAGCTTAACAGTTTGCAATACTGGTAATATTTGGAATAAGGATCCATGTCATCACTAGTTTCAGGTGCGTCTTCAGGGGGTGAGCTGAAGGGGTAGTAGCCCCTCTCCAAAATTAAGGAATTTTAGATTTATAATATAGTTATTTTTTTTGATTAAAATAAAAATAAAAAATTACCAAACAATAGGTGTATAATTTAAATTTAAAAAATTATTTTCCAAAAAACTTCATGTTTGAAAGTAAATTTTTGAAATTGTTTCCAAAAAAATTTAATATTTGAAATTAAATTTTTGAAATATTTTACACAAAATTAATTTTTTGCACATGCTGTAGATTTTTGTAGATATTTGAAATATTTTTTAATTTTTGATATTAAAATTTTAAAACTTTTTTCCAAAAAAATAATTTTTTTGTGAAGATTTGTAGAAATGTAATATTTGAATTTAATTTTTTGTGTTTTTTTTCAAAGTTGAAATTTTTAGCGAACAATTTTGGATTTTTTAAATTTTTTGTGATTAGCTATGGATTTTTGATTTTTTTTTCAGTATTTGCAGTTATATCATGGCCCAAAGATGACCCTACAGTCTGTATTCCTTTTTTATTTCATTTTTTTCCCTCCCTTTTTTTCTGTTTCTTTCCAAGAGTAGAAACAAATAGGAATGACTCCCGAAATTTTAATTGTCTTATAAATTTATACTTCCAACAAATATTGACATTATTTTTTTATGTTTAATATTAATAAACCATGGTCAAAGGAACAGGCAAAGCATCTCTTCCTCACTAAATACCATTCCACCTTATATTGTCATTTAACATATACAACATTATAATATGTATGTTTACATTAACGGACTGACATTTTTATGGTTCTTAGACTATTTATATAACTTTATATTCTATAGTTTGCTTTGATTACGACTTATCTATAATTGGGTAGAAGGACCATAAAAAATGTGAGCTTGCATATGTTATAATTCTCCCTCTTTTGTGACTCAATGAAATTGGGCATGTGAGTCCAAATAAGTTATTTATAAAAATATGTATTTATAATTGAAGGATGAGCTTTCATATAATGTATGACATATTACACAACCTAAATTATTTTTTGTCATTATATTTCCAACCTTTTCTTTTTTTTTTACATCCCTCTTATGTAACTATTAATGCAATTTGTATGCGAGTCCAAATCAGTTTTTTATATACCAGGCCAACCATTATTATTTAATAATCTCTATTATGCTAATTTTGAGAGGTTAAAAATCATTTTTGACAATTTTCCTATGAATAATGTTGTAGAACACATATTTAGCTGTCGATTCCTAAAAAAACAAACTGTCTCATCAGTCACCAATATGAGGACATGTTCCGAGAAGAGGATTGAGATAGCAGCGATCCTCAGCACGGGATTTTTAATGAATGGGAAACATTGTAACTTATCTTCCTCTTGGCCCCAGTCTTCTCCCCGATGCCCTTCTGTGATAATACCACTCGGAGGAGCAACTAACTATATATAAATAGGATGGGGAGCAAAACATGAACTTGAGGGATGGATTTGGAAAGACACCAATAATTTTATATTTTCAATAATAAGGAAAAAAATAATGTTAACAAAACATGTAGATAAGGTTTTTGGTAAACATTTTTCTCTCAATATGGCCTCCTTCATTATCCTGTTGGTTTCCCTCTCCAAAGTAGTTCAGAAAAAACAACGCCGAGGACCATTTTTTGGGGAGGATTTTTGTTGTGGTAAACTCCTTGGAGCTCTTCTTATGACTCTGCATACCGTCAGTCGTTCTTGAGATTGTGTTATTGATCAACTTTGAAAATCTTCTAGTCCGATAATATTTTCATAATTGACCCATTTGCCTTGATCCATGTGAGGATTTTCTTTCGCCTCTCGAGCTTCCTGGCTTTCATACCCTGTGTGAGAAGGTGCCGTGGGGCCTTTGTCAAAGAGACTAATCCAAAGTTGTGCTTTATATCCCTCTAGATGGTCCTAGGAGCCACAGAGAAGTCGTCGGCGGGGTGATTCATCGACTTAATGAGATCTTCCTTTATTTTCTTCTCCAAACTTTAACAAGAACTTTGTATTCCTTTTTAAATTATGTCCTCTAATGTTCCAAAAGGAATACAAAATTAACTTTATGCAAGGACTACTAGAATAAAAGGACAAGAGATAGAAAAAATCAGTAGACAGGTGCAGTCCCATCTCTATGTTGTATTCTTGTGAAGTTATATTTTACTGATGGACTTGTGTATATCTTTTGGACCTTGAAAATTAACACATACAAGATGGAAAGCTTTCTTTCTTCATTTCACCTTGAAATGAAAGGGGATTCTCCTTCAGAGTCCTCATACAAAGAAAGAACAAAGTGGAAAAAATAAAACTTTAGCTCAGCTGCTTAATTTGACCTAATGACGAAACATTTACTAGTAAACAGCAAAAATTGCTGTATTTTTTTTGAAGGGGGGGGGATACAGCCCTTCCAGCCAACCCACTGAGGACGCCGCCCCTATTAAGAATATGTTGGACTCTCAGTATAATTGAAGATCGATATCTGAGTAATTCTTATAAGTATAATTTTCTTGCTATAAAACGAGACGAAATTGTGCTTATTTTCTTAATCTCACAGCTGCTCACAATGGATCTAATAAAATGTAAAAACAGCTTAGCTGCTCTCTCCAAAACAATTTTCAAATTGTCTGGATTTTCACGTTCATGCTGAATTTACGTGAAAACGCTCTATTGGGATGATTAACTCACAATTTAATCTAATCAGAACTAAAACTAATAGATATAGCATATAGGGCTTGGAATTAGCCCAATAACTAATATTACAATAATACTTAAATAACTATTAATTTAAAAAAAATTCTTTAAAAGAAATGTAATAGCTATTTCCATAATTATTACATTGCTTCGACTTGTCTCCTAAGAGAGCAACAGACAATTTGAGCTAATTACTAGGATATTCTGTGCTTTTTAGCTTACTATTAAATACTTTATTTAATGTTTTAATGCAATCTATAAATATTAATTATATAAAATATCACTTGACTAAAAACAATTTCTCAATAAAATTAGATAGCCATATTTAAAAAAAATTACATTATAATGAGGAAATTAAATTAATACAAGTTTCCCTAATTTGAAAGATAATTCTGCCACTTGAGTTTATTTTTCTATTCAGTGCTACTAAAAACTTATCTTTATTACTCGGGGACAATTCCGATTCACTTAATTACTTTCACCTAAGTTCCCCAAACTTTTTTATTTGACCCCATGAAACATCAGTTTTTGGAGCCCAAATGACTATTTTTCTAAAAGTATAATCACGAATACTTTCTTATTCAGAACTTTAAAATATCTACTTCTTTTTTTATTTAGTAAGTTTATATACTACAAGTTTATAACAAGTTTGGCTCAACATTTTTGAATCGACAATCCATACTTTAAAAAAAACTTTGAGACACGGAGAATTGATCTTATTCTTTAAAAAGAAATGAACTTATTAGCAAAAAAACTAACTTACCCTCTAGAGCCAAGGAATTTGGACTGATTAGAATGAAACATATCTATAGGTACTTAACTCAAAATTTTAAACAACTTTTATTTTTGGCTTAAATTCTGTATCTGTCTCTGTTTATGAACTAAATACCTTTAGCGTTTTTATAAAGGAATATACAACAATCCATATTATATTATGGTAGATACTTATTTTAATTTTAAAAATTGTGAATGCTTAATGTTAGAATGATAGTCTTTAAGGACTAAAGAAATAAGTTAAAGTTAGCAGGATTTACTCATATGGATAAATACTAGATACTTTAGGCCTTTTTCTGTTCCCACAGTTGATAAATATTGAATTACTACCAAGTAACTTTGGGTTATTTTTAATTAATTCATTTTAAAAGAAAGGTTGCGAGATACGAAAGATGTAATACACAATTTTACAATGTATTGTGTTGCATATCCTGGTTTTGTCTACTTTATATGAGTAAGAGTGGGACTTACTTAGAGAAAAAAAAAACAGTATTGTGATAAAAAAAATGAAAAACTGTTGGTATTGTTCTTTTTTAAAATTATCTTCATTCTTTGATAGATATTTATTGTGTAAACATATCTCTCTAGAAGAAAAATTAAAAATATTGCCCCTAGTTTTGCTGCAATTTTTAACCTTGTTATACATATCCATTGCCTTACGGGTCAAAATGACACACTCTTAAATATTTACAATAAAACACCGTATTTATTTTAATTTCAAGATAAACTATATTTCATAATATGAATTAACTATTTATTAACTTATTTTTAATTTAAATATATAAAAAACCAGATATAATTATCAATATTAGTTTTGGCTTTACAAATGTGTTTTATACATTTTGTAAACAAGGAACTTGTTTTAAAGTCATTATTAGAGGTGCAAAATTGATATCATTGAGTATTTCTGGTTGTCTTTCAAAGGTATTGTAGGCCTAAAAACTCCCCTACTAATCTTTGCTTCCTAAAGACTAGGAGTAGCCTTACCATAAAAACGATAGAAACCTACCAATATCAATAACCCAATTTAGGTTTAAAGGTAAGTCTTATCAACTGTTATCCAATTCTCGCCATATCTTGTAAAAGCTTCAAAATTACTCATTGTCCATATGATTTGTTCAATATTTGAAGTGATGAATAGCAACATTTTGAAAGGATGTCCTTTGATATAAGTACAAATAATATAATTATTAATTTATAATTCCTACACTTATTTTTATTTTTTTGCCAATGAGGATCATTTAACCTAAATATTTTTTCACTAGAAAAACTCACTTTCAGAGCTAAGTTGTACAAGCTATTAATATACATAATACTCAATTTGATATCCAAAATTTGGATAAAGTATTGAATATTTCATAAAATTTCTATCCGAAAATAAAGATTTAATATTTTAACGATAGAAAAATTAAATTATATCTATTTGAAACCACAAACTCATGCTTTTAAGATTATTTTAGAAAAAAACAACACCATTTATTTATTCTCAATGTCTATTTATACAAGTATTTATTACATTTTAATTGATATTTATGAGTACAAAATCATACGTAATTGTTGTAATCGTTTAATTGTTTATTATGTGATTAAATACGTTATATTTTGGAGGTGTCCTTTTTACTCAGTTCACTAACAAGGTTATAGAAAGGAAATTCACTAACAAAGGATTAAGTCAATAGAAAAACAAGTCTCGCTTTCTCTTGGCGCTCTACAAAAATCCCATCCCGTCTATTTAACAGTATTGCGAATACTCATTGGTTTGCGCAGTTATTGAATAGAGATTGAAAGAATTGGATCACTGTTACTCACTGAATTACTCCCGTTTCTTCTGTGTGTGTTTTTTCAAGAAAAGGTTGCGAGATACAAAAGATATATCAATGTACTCACAAATGCAAAAGTTTATACTGTATTTTATGATCTGTTATGAATATATTTGCTTCATTCATAGTAGTGTAATATACATTAAGTGTTTTAATTCAAATTAGCGCTTGTTAGTTAATCAGTCCTAAGAAGAATTGATAGATAACTGATCTTGGCAAAATTTCTTTGTTTATTTTTGCAGCAAAGTTTGTGGGATACAATTAAGGTAGCGACAAGGGCTAAGTAAAAAGGAAACTTTTATTGACAGAAATAAATTATAGATAATATAATGTCCTATCATTTCATTAAAAAATACTAATAATTGCCTTTTCTCTATCTGTTTTTATTTTTTTCAAAGAGATTTTATTATTAAATAAAAAATAAATAAAATCTTGAATCTTTGCCAGATTTTTTATTTCTAATACAATAATATACATATATATATTAATAGTAATTTTTCATACCTTGATGTTATCTCTTGTTCTTTTTTATTTAGATTTCATTAGGGTTTACAGGGTGCGAAGAAATTAATTGTACGCATAGTTGGGTGTATACAAGTGGACACATTGAATGGCTGTTCAGAAATTGGATGGGAAAAGTATGGTACGTATGGAAAGGCTATCGTTAATGCCAGAAGTCCTTGCCCCACATCTGTTGAGCCTTACTAAATTACAGGAAATTTGCTCCAGCTGGTCGTTGATTCATTTTCATTGATGAAAAGATAAGTCCAGGTAAATGCATGTTTGGTCAAGTACACGAACATTGTGGCCCTGAAAGCAGGAGTTAATGGAAAGAATGAAGAGTGGAATGGAAAGGACATGGGTTACGTAAGGAAGGTGGATGTCAAGTTTTGTAAGCACCTAAAGGCCCCCATCAATGCCAATGGTGGCTACATTGAGTAGTTAATTTATAGTCACGTAGGACATAATTTTTAATGAGATAGATCTTGTTAAATGTGGTAATGTAAAGTTTGAAATTAATTTCATATCACCTGGTATATTTAATCCTTTTTGCTGTTATTACGTAAAAAAAAGTTCAATTGAGGTTACGTTTTTTTGCTGTTTTGATAGTAAAATTTAGTATTGGCATTGGATATATTTGTGCCATGTCCTTCTCCCTTCTTACAGCTGATTTAGCTCATCTAATGAAATGTAATGACAGATAAGCTGCTTAACTCAAAACATTCTTCAAATAACCAGGCTTACCATGTTAATTTTCGGTTTCTTTATTATAACATTCCCAAAATAAACACGATTTTCTTCACTACTGGAGAATCAGCAATAGATAATATGGATTTTTTTTTCTTGTTTCTGATTGGGGTAAAATTGTCAGGACCCATATATTCCTAATTGAAAGGGTAGGAAAGTATTTTATTTAGTGAGCATAATACTTAATTTAATTATTTAGATTAACTAGCTAATGATTATATACATTATATTTTTCATAATGGGCATGTGTAGCACAGTATATTGTAAAAATCAATTTCCAATGTAAAACGGTAGAATGCAAATCTCCACCGAAAATCATTTTCCTTAAAAAACGTTTTAAAACAAAAGTTTGTAATGTTTAGTATTTTCTAGGTTTTTTTACTTTGACCTTAGTTATTATTGATATTTAGACCCTTTATTTTAACTTCAAAATTGCACATATTTGAGTTATGTATTTCAACTTGTTCCAAAGTTATGGTAGACTGTGGATTTTTAACGATTACCTTAGCCTCTTAAAATTGAATGACCTCTTATTGTTGACGTATTATATAATATTCCTACAAAGTTTACCAAAATTGGTACTGCTTACAAACTAACGATGTGTTTTTGCCTCTGTTTGTTAGTCACAAAGATTACGCTAAAAGTCAAGGATCCATTTTGATCAAACTTTGAGGAAGATTACATTTGGTCAAAGTAAGAGCCATAAAATTTCGAGATGTAAAGGTAACACATACGTTAAAATGCATAATCGACCTTAACTTTAGAACAAATTGATATGCATAAAGCAATTTGATTTAAGGTTGAGGTTTTGAACTTTGCGAGTGCCCATTAATTCTACATTTGGTAATCTTTGAGTTGAAGGTTCTTGTAATTTTGAAGCAAAAAAAGGTCCTAACTAAAGACATACGGGTTTTTGGTTCGGACTCTTGTTGGCAATGAAATCTATGAGCCATATGAAACGTTAAACCGAAATTTTATTGCTCTAAAATTGTGGACTGTATTTTTTCGGGTTTAAACTATAGACCAATTTTTTTCTCCATCCTGAAATTTAATTTGTACAAATTTGATTAATTCTACACATTTAACTTCATATGACGTTATTATAGGAGAATGCTCACAATTTTGAAACACAACTGACGTCATTAACAACTAATCTATAGTATCTATGTAGAATATATATGGGTTTGGGTTCTACAAGGTTTCAGGATTATGGCAAACCCGTAGGCCTTCAGGCAAAAATATAAGAATCTATGCAATAAACAAAATATACTCACGAGAGCTAACTATATTTAACACATCCCCATGTAATAACTAATTTATTAAGCCAATTACTGCATAATCAATTTAATAAAAACTCAAGAAAGATTATGAGATACTTTAAGTGCCTCAACTTAATATCAATATTGTTGATGTATATGATGAGGATTCAAAACTTGCAGTAGCAACTAACTACAATTTTATCTCCGTTATTTTTCATTTAAAGGCTTCATTACACAACCAATATACAGCTGCAACAAAAATAAGCAAGCTATTTTTTTCTCATCTGTCTAATTGTAAAAATGTCCAAGCAAAAACAAAAAAGGAAAAAAAGGTTTGCGATTTCTTATGGCCGCTGTCCAATATAGCTGAAAAACTGTAAGTATCTCCATCCAGACACAGACCATGAAACCAAAAAGAACCAAAACTTATGCGTCAACAATATTGCTTTCCTCATGACTTCACCTTGAATCATTTTGTTCTTGCTTGAGTAAATTATTTTTCTACATCGCAGTATGGCAGTTCATGCGATGGATAGTCGATTACCTACCTATTGTACATATTTACAACCAACGTAGTCCCATTCTGGTGTCAAGACTTCCAAACGAAGACAGATTTCAGGGGCGTCAACAGAACTATATTTTGGGGAGGTCTTAGTTTCTGGATTTTGTGAAAAAATTTAAAAAGATAAATTTTTTGGAAAAAAAAAAAATATCGAATATTAATTTTTTAGGAAAAAGTTTCAAAAATCTACAGCCATATTAAGAAAATAATTTTTTGAAAAAATTTCTAAAATCCAGGTTTTTTCCAAAATTAAACTTTCCAAAAATAAATTTTAAATATAAATTTTTTTGAAAAAGGAATTTCAAAAATCCATACATCTTCACGGAAAATTAAATTTTTGGTATTTTTTTTAAAAAAACCATAGCTATTATCAAGGAAAAAATCTAAAATCCACAGATGTTTTAAAAAAATTATTTGGAAAAAATATGAAATATTAAATTTTTAGAAAAAAAATTAAATTGTGAATTTTATGTATTGTTACATCGGTGCCTATTTATTGTGTCAAGATCTGTGTTAGGACTGGTCCTTAAGAACGTTGATGTTTCAGACAGGCATTACCACAACAGATAAAAGAATACGAAATAAAGTTGAGTGACATCATCAAGGACCAAACTTTATAAGTTGTAGGACTGATATGCAAGACTGAGATGGATTGGACCAAGACTGAACTGGACGGGAGTGTAGTCTTGAGTCATAAATAAGGATCGACACTATACTATCAATAGACAGTATTGGGTACGTGCATATTTATACGGTCCAGGCCTGACGAAACTCAGAATTGATCCTTAGAGTTGTTAGTCCATAGAAGCGGTCTTTAAGTATTAATTCTTAGACATTTTATTCTAAAAATGTCGATGGATTATTAAGCCAAATAAGATACGAGGTGTGTTTAAAAGATGACTTTATATTTTTTAGGAAAAAATATTTCTTTATTCATTAATATTTATGTTGTCCGCCACAAAGTAATCCTCTTAGATACAATACTTGTGTTAACGCTTTTTCCAACCCTCGAAGCACTTCTCACAGACACTTTTCGGTGTAGCCTTGAGCTCTTCCAGTGATGGACTCCTTATCCCCAAAATTGCTTTAAATCTACGTCCTTTCATAGGTCTATTCAGTGTTGGAACAAGAAAAAGTTACATGGTGCCAAATCTGTTGATTACTGTGGCAGAGGCCTGATTCTGGCGTTGTTTTTGCGCAAAAAATGCGACGATCTTTTTGGTTAAAATTAAATATTTTTGGAGGAAACTTTGCCGAAACTCGTCTCATGTTCAAAACATTAGAACAAATTTTATGGCACGAGCCAAGCGATTTCCTTAGCAACTTTTCTGATAGTGACTTGATGTTTTCACCAACAATTTTCTTCACTGCTTCAATATTTTCGTCTGTTTTTGACGTGCTTGGGTGTCCAGAGTAAGGATCGTGATTGGCATCTTCCTGGTCATCTTAAAAGAGTTTGTACCACTTGAAAAACATTTATTTTTTACTAAGAACAGTTTCACCGTATGCCAATCTCAATATTTAAATATTTTGGAGCACTTCATTTTTTTCAATAAATTTGATGCAAATTCTTTGATCCATGTTTTCAATAGGAAACAATTGCATAGAATCGCCATTGCTCATGGACCGCACGCTCGGGAGTTATTCTCGTGAACTTGATGTGTGTAAGTTCGCGACCCAGTGATTCCTGGAGAAAGAAATATAATATAATTATATAGATTTCACCAAAAAAATGCCAAGTTTAGATGGAGTAATTGTAATACTAAAATGTTTACTTATACTTAATCATTGCAACTCCATTTAACTAATTAAAGGAACATTAAAAATAAATCGCCGAACACGCAAAATACTTTTAACTGTTATACCTCTACCAAACAAAATAAACATATTATATAGCTGAAACAAAAAAAATATATTTATGGAGAGTGTACCAAGATAAAAAATCCAAAAATCGACCATACCAAATGTACGTCGCCTGCCAAATTTGAAAAGTCACTTTACTTTATGAACACACTTCGTATATGACATATGTATTAAGAACATTGCAGATTGCAAATATCTTACAAAAAATATTCATGTTTTCGTATTAATGTAATTTAATACAAACCCATTATATTTTTACTCAATTTTATAACTGAGTAATTAAAAAAAGACAAAAATAATCTCATTGACGTCACGAGGGATCGATGTTACCTTGTTTAAAAACATACAAGATCTCCCGTACAATGAAAGTCTTAAGACTTTGACTCTGATTCGAGTCACAAAATTTAAATGAGACATAGTGCTCAGATTCTTCTACAGTGTGCAGCAACGAATCCTGCAGTAGGATTTAAACTTGTTTAGAGCTCGTATGCCTTATTTTAAACTATTATAAGTTACATTAGCTAATAATATAATCCAATTATAACTTTTTTTTTAAAACAACATTCGTATTACGATTGAGAGCGACGATAGAGGCTCAAAAAAAAAAAAAAAAGGATGGCCAACTTGCTCGATGCCCATTTCAAGGTGGCATAAATTTTTAGGATCTTTGGCTGCTCGGAGAGGCTAGTTTTCAAGGTGAAGAAGCTGAAAAAGAATACCCTGAGCCTCACACAGAATCCTGGCACGGGAGTTATTAACCAAATTCGGTCTCCAGCCTTTTTGGACTCGCTGAAGGAAAAAATAGAAAGGAACATAGAAAGAGCACCAATTTTTGAAATTTAAAAAAGAAATTGAATATTAGAAATTTTATATACAAAAAATTAATTTTAAGTAAAGAGCTATGGATTTAAAAAAAAATCCCAAAAATTGAATATTTGGAAAAATATTCCAAAATATTTTGATTTTTTCATTTATTTTCATACAAAATCGAGAAACCAAGCCCCTTAAAATTGTAATCCTGCGAACTCCCCTGAAGGGATTCTGGTAGATTGACTATTGACCAGCGTTAAGCCCAGATCTGAACCTCCTGGACTAAGGTGTGCGGAGAGGAAGTTTAGTGCAACCATTTTGAGAAATGATATAGGTAATGATGTTCCAATAAACCAATGAAAATTTCAATTCTCTGCCTCTTTCATTTCAAAAAATCTGGGCAAAATTGTAGATGGGAATCAATTACTGCACGATTCGTTACCGTACACTGTATATTCAGGTCATGAAATAACATTTAATTATGAAGTTATTCTGTTTTTTCCCCTTTGCTTAGGCAGTCATGTTGAAACATTCCTCACAATGTTTTATTAATATCAAAAATAATCAAAGACAGAAATAATGAAATGACGCAAAAAGCAACCTTCAAATCCCTTTATGACAAATTTATTATCGATAAATTTTTGATGAATGATACAAATAAACAAATAATAATAAAAACAAGAAGAAAAAAAACTTTTTTAAACTTGTTTTTAATAGTAGTGTTGTGTCGACTGGATTTGAGTTGACTCAGTTTGACTCAATTTGAGTCCATAATCCTTTGACTCGACTTAAATGTAGTGGGTTGATTTTCAAATCTAAAAAACTGCAAGTTTGTCAACTTAATTATTAGTACTTTTTTGACAGTGTCAATTCAAATTGACCACGCTGGAAGTATTTAAAAATATATATTTTTTCTAGATATGAAGCACTGTCCTTCATTATGATGCCATGTTTGAGCGCGATCTGTACACCAGTTTGCTTGCAACAGTTGGATTAGCCAGTCTACCTCACAATTGCTCCACTATTTTTACAATCAACAAAGTTATAGAAAAAAAAGTTAGTTATAACTTTTTTGCGAACGAAATTTCATGCGCTGGCGCGTTGAAAATGTTAGAAAAGCTTTTACTGAATTAATTTAATGAAAAACACGTGCATATGAGTGCTACAAAGCGTTCAAGGAGGACCGTGAGATCGTCGACGACATGCCGCGTTGTTTTTTTTATATCTATGGTCATTACGAATTCGTTCAAAAGGGGGAAACGGTCAATAAGGATTACTATTTGGGCGTACTAAGGCATTACGAGAGAAAATCGGTCAAAAACGGACATAATAATGGGGAAACTACTCTCATATTTTACACGGCGATAACGCACCACGATTGTGAGCGAATTCAAAGCCAAACACGCAATAAATACCATCGATCAACCACCAAATTTACCTGGTTTAGCTCTGTGTAACTCTTTTTATTCTCCAAACTTAAAATGCAACTCCATGGAATCTGTATTGAGTTTATTGAATCCATAAAACAAAGTTCGTGGAAAGAGCTAAAAACCATACAAAGAAGTGCATATAAAAAATGTTTGGACGACTGGAAAAAACGATATCATATTTGTATTGCATCCAATGGAGATTACTTTGAAGGCAACAAAATAGTTTTAATGATTAAATGTGAAATTTTTGTTTTATTTAACAATTCCCGGTACATTTTTGACCGAATGTAGTATTCATTTATTGAATTGACTACGGCATGGGTATAATCCAAGTTCCTTTTGAGATGTTGTAACTTGTATTTTTTTTAAATTGTCACTCTCCATCGATTACCACTAATCCTGTTTATGAACACAAATTAAACCTTTTTAAATTTTCTCGAGTAGGTATATTCGCTCAAAATGGTTCCATAAGATCCCAATTCTAAACTATATGAAAATATTAGAGGGATTCTGCGAGTTATCTATCCCCAGTCAGGATATTTTAAACTCCTTCTCTGATCTTTAGGAATCAACCTCTTGAAACCTCTTCCAGTAAATACCTATTAATTATTATTTGCGACATTTTGTTTCTTTGTCTATTTATAAGCAGGATTACGGAAAAAGTTAGGAATTGATTTAAGTGAAACATTATATTATATACAGGGATGAAAATCCAGTGTAGAATGGGCATGTAAAAAAAACGAAAATCAACTTGGTAACCCTGACAATTTGAAGACTATTTTGAAAGGAGAGAAAAAATAATGCTCATGACGTTTCATTAGATCAGCTACAATCAGCTGTGACAAGGGAGGAAGGGGGAAAAAGATATAGCCAAGGACATTTGCTAGAATTACTCCCATGTTGATCGCCAATTTTACTCTGAGTCCAAAAAGGACTTACAATTATAACTACGCCAAAATCTCTCAGGGTCTCGCTTCGTCTTTTATGAGCAGAAACGATTGTTAAACTAGGTTTGAATATAATATAATTTATTTAGGAAAGGATGTCCACTATTTGGCAACCCCGGGAAAAGTATAACTATTATTATAAGTTAAAAACAAGACGGTATTATTTGAGAAGCCATGATCAAAGATCAGGACACACAAATAGTTAAGACGAAAGAACCATTTAGGAAAAAGTTACAAATTTACACAAAATGAAAAAAAAAATGATTACCGAAATAGTAGCAAATCGATTTTGTTGATACATTCTAAGAATGTTAAATATGTTAACATTAAGAGGCCATTATCTTTTGAGAGATCAAAGTCAAAGTCTCACAAAATGTTTAAATTGGAAAATCGACCATAATTTTGGAACAAATTGAGACACATAACTCAAAGGAATGTAAAATTCTAGGAGGAAAGGATTTTAAGCGATGGTTTGCTCTCTACAGAGAACCCCTTCCCGTTATTAATGAAGTCATTTTTTGTTTTTAAGAAATATAAAACAACATTGAAACTATAAAGCAGTCAATAATTAAAAATTAATTAATGAGTTGCATAATTTTGTCTCCTTCAGTTCTAGGTAATTTTGCGGCTAACGATTTTTCCGTATATTTTTCGGTTCTAGTAATTTTGTCACTTAGAGAATATACATATCAGGACATTTTTCTGTCTTTTTCTGTTATTTTATCCAACTTGACCTAACGTCTTTAGAGTTGAAACAATCCTTTCTATCTTTTAATGGAGTCTCTGATAATTCATCAAACAACAACTACTATAACGAATTTAAGTGTAAGATGCAACTAGTCAATGATTCCTGTCGAAATTCCATCATTAATTCGGATCAGTGACACCATTCCTTATTTAATTCCTCACTGCTTCTTTATTATCTATAGGGACTGTTCATTGAGCTTGGACTTTTCATAGTCATAATGTTTTCAGTCGTAGATATCATTTGAAATTCTACAGAGTTTTGTCGCCGAGTATATACAGACAAGTCGTGTGGGACGCTAAATAGAGTTGAGATGCATGTATCAATAAGGAGTAAAGTTAGCGTCAATATGTATTTGCGAGTGGATGGGGCAAATTATATCATAGTGACGTCATCAGTGCGATTATTTTTTGTTTATTTACCCATAACAAATTTAGAAAATAGATTTTTTATTTAGAAGGGACAACAAATACATATTTTTGTAAGAGAATAAATTTGAACAAACAACTATTTTGATCGAAAACATTTTTTTGTAAGGAAAGTTTGACATTTTCAATTTCTTACGCTAGCACGTCGTTATCTTTATTATATCACGACACTTTTCATCTGAAAAGAAACGGGAAAAAGGCCTTAAATCATATGGTAGTTAGCTAAATAAGTCAATCATACCAATTGCTACTTCTATACCATTTTTAAAATGTATTATATATATTTCGTAATATCAAAATATAAATAGTATATTATTCTATTCTGTATTAAAATATTGTTTAGTAACATTCTATTAAAAGTGTAGCTATACATTTCCATTTCTATATGATAGCCTAAATTTCTTCATATAAATAATAAAATGGCCAAGGATCAACAAGAAAGTGTATTCCTGTTCTTTTGGAAACGGAGTATAAGTAAAGAATAACTTATTAATTAATTTATTTATCCAAAAGAATAGATTATGAAATAGGCATGACGTATCAAGCGAGAAGAGGGAATCAACAGCTGACAACCAAATACATAGGATATTTTTGTGTTAGCGAGGTAACGCCGTGCAAGAGGATAATAATAATTTCTTTGCAAAAGTGAGGGGGTCAATAGCTCCTTGTTGCCTATGGCTCCATCGCCTCTATAACTTAAAATATAAAATCTAAGTAGGCGGTGAATGTATTCTGCTGCAAAATCACAAAGAGGCAAAAATGTATGCGGTAAATTTATGAGTCAAAGTCTCTCTTTTCTCACTTTCCCGTTTCTTATTTATCGACTCTAGTCGATCCTTAAGGAGTCAAAGTCGAGGACAGGTCTTGGATCTGGATCTAAAATATACGGGTACAGTATAAGTAAACTCGTATGATTCGAGACCCAAATTGGTAATTTTGGGTCGAACTTTTACGTATCATAAAAAAAGATCCAAGGTATTTTCTAGATCTAAAAAAACTAATGGAATTTCTTAATACTTAATCTAATTATATAAAAGAAGATATCATCTATATCGAACGTACACTTTATTTATAATTATTAGTGATTCGAGACACATCTACATTAAACAGTTGCATCGGGTGGTTATTGTGTAAGACGTTACTACACTAACACAAAATGTTTTATACTATATTTGGTTGTCAGAAGTCAATTTCTCTCCTTCTTTTCTTCTAATCCGGTGGTTCTCAAATGGGGGTACATGGAGGAACTCCAGGGTGTACTTACGATTTTGAAAGAATATATTACAAGTGGTATATTTTTTGAGGTAATGGACTTTACTGGTTTTGGGGCTTTTTTTGTTTCTATTAAGATAATAGGTTGCAATATACGCTATGGTAAAGACGTGTCCAATATTATTTCAACATTAACTCTAGTAATGACTTATGATAATGTTTGTATAGTAATAAGGTGAAGTTATTCATTGTTTTGGTATACGTAAAGAGTAAAAATGTAAACTTAATCCGGATACTATTTGATATACGTATGAACTTCGGGTGAAAGGCTCATAAAATTCGTCTAAAGATCTGTAACGAACCGAATGTGAATAAATGTGGATCCATCCTATCTTTACACAGCACTAGTTTATAATTTTGGTTAAAATCCCTACTATTGAGTCAAGAATGTTGTTATCTGATTCAATGAAATCATTTGTTGAAAGCTTATAGAGGTACAATTATAATACCTAAAGAGGTACACATAAAATAATTAATTTGATAAATTAAGACCTTGACCAATTTTGTAGTTCCTCTCTTAAAAAATAAACGATATTATTAAAGGAATGCAAGAGACGACGCTCACTCGAAATGGTGAACGTAATCTAATGGTTATTTTTATTTTCCTATTCCAGAATATTAGTTTTTATATTTGAATTTTCTGTTAATCAAATAAAATAAAAGTTCATTTTGCCAAAATGTTTTAGATTATTGACACTCGTTTAAGTTTCAAATAAAAGATTAATCATAATTGGTAGAAAATTATTTCATTTTAAATATATTTCTCAATCAAAGGAAATATTTTTTTGACATAATATAAACAGGAGAAGGAAAACATGAGGAATTATTTTTTTATTTGAGATTTTATTATAAATTATGGATATGGCAGTCCCAAATTTTTTACATTCCCTCCGATCTGATACGAATTGGGCGTAAATATTGTTCAACGGAACAATCTTTGTTAAATGATGTCAATATATATATCGGCTAGAGACGTTATCATTAAACAATCTCGACTATTGATACATATTCACTTTAATTGTATCTCGCAACCTTTCTTAAAAAAAAGAAACAGAAAAATACTCTAAATTTGTTTCTAAATATTTAGTCCATTCTTATTAAATGGTATTTAAAATGTTTATTACTAACCTGGGCGTAACTTTGACTTCATGACGACATCATTTAGGTGATAATATTTGTTATATTTTGTTAGAAATGGTCTATAACACGTCGTTATATTTGATTATATCACGCAACTGTTCATAAAAAATAACAGAAAAAAACCCCTTATGTAGTTAGTTTTTGATAGTAAGACAATTTTTCCCAACTATGGAATTATTGTTTCTCACATTTTAAATATAGATAATTTGAATTCAACCAATGAAAGTTCAAAATACTAATAAGGGGAAAAGAGCACACACATCGACAGCTTACAAACAAAATAAAGTGTAAATTATTTATGTAACACCGCATCAAGGATTCAATGTTTGTAAGAATAGTAAATATATACTTCAGTTCGCCCTAAATTAAGAATAATGACAAACTATTTTCTAATTCAAATTGATATATCTCCAAAACAATTTTAATTATCCTTTTTATATTTTTACATCTTGTAGATGACATTACAGGGACAAAATAAATCCGATTTGATCCATGATGTCAAATTTAAGGTCAATGTCATAATATAAGATAATGACCTTAAAAAGTACTAATATCAAATTAAGTTTGGAAGAATACTTTTACCACACATTTTTATTCTTCAAATATAAAAAAATGACTAAAATTCCGACTCAAGTCCAACCCCAGATTTGAGTACCGAGTCGAGTCAAAATCTTCATATATACTTATTGAATCAACTTTGAGTTGTTGAGATGAATGTTTTGAGGCGGTTTGATGCGGGGAATGACCCAGTAACATTCAAATATATTAAACACACATACATAAAGTATCACAATAAATCAAAATAGTAAAAACTGCACGAATAAGTATTTTCCTGACGTCATGCCGGATTTGGCGAATACAAACATCTTATATGAATGAATAATTAGTGCTATTAACACCCATTCTTAAGTAGAGTATTACATCATTAATAAATAAGTATACTAAATTCATGATTTGTTTTTATGTTAAGATGACAACAGTCTTTCTCCATGCAAAGCCACGTACAGTTTTTTTTTCAACCGGATGTAAGAAGCCGAGTGTGACATGGAATTATATATTTCATTAACTGACACGCAAATGTATGTCACGGTGTTAACTTAGTTACAACAAAATATACAGAGTATTTAGTTGTCAACTGTTGAATTTTCTATTCATCACCCCTCCACTAATAGTATAAAACATTTGAAGTTTAATTAGCTTGTATTCAATATAATTTTTAATCATGTTCTGTTAAATAATAATAATTCCATTGCTGGAAATAACTGACAAACTCAAATAAACTGATTTTGGGTCTTTCTTCTGTAACTGTTTAAAAGAGAGGTTGCCAGATGATATCGAAGTAAGGGGGTAGTGTAGTTATACACTAAGGGGTACCATGAAAGGCCTTGCAAAATTTCAAAATCCCTAGTAGCCTTTTGGACAGACACTATTTTTGTTTTGGTAGCCTAAAAATTAAATAACTGTTCTCTTTTTGTTACATCCAGGAATTAAGTTAAAAATAATTTATTTTTTGCCTCTGTTTGTTAGTGAGTCAGCAGAATTACAGAAAAGAAAAGTTACTGTTCGATTTTAATCACATTGACTACAAAGATTATGCAGTGTCTTGCAGCTAGATTTGGTTTTAGTGAAAGGCCACCAAGATCCATAATGAGGGTTCTGGAGAATACTCTATTTTACAAAAAAATAGCCAAAGACAAATTTAAATATTTTTTACTTTATATGTCTTCCTCCTGCTTCCAGGACAGTCTCCACATAGAGCCAGAAGGCTTTAACTGACTTGAATACCTTGGCAGCGTCTATGGAGCTAACTACAGACCTGATGCACACCTTCAGGGCCTCCACAGAGTTATTGTATGTTGCACAGGCCTCCCACTTCAAATTTCCCTACAGATAATAATCACAAGGATTAAGGTCTTGAATTCACAAAAATGTGGCACCTTATCTTTCAGCCATTCCTGCACAATCTTGGCCTTATGGGCAGGGTTGAAGTTTTGCTGGAAGGTGTGCCTTGTGCCTCCATAAACTTTATCCATCCAGGGCTTGACTATGTCCTTAAGCACGTCCAAGTAGACTCTTTCTAGAGCTCTTCTGCTTCGGTTTGAAGAAATAGTGTTGCATGACTTGAACTTAATTGCTAATGACGCCCAAGACCATCAATGTGGCTGAGTTCTTCATCCTGAATACCATGGGAACTTCATAGTCATTTGCCAAAGACAGACATGAATTTGCCTAGTTCAGATAATTTGATGGACCTCTTGAGTCCGCCCAGGAAACTGGGGATCCTCTTTCTTTTGTGACTGTACTTGGTTATACCCGTGTTTTTGTACTTCCTGATGATGGTGTAGACTGTGCTTTTTGGGTACATCTGAAGTCCAATTATGTCAGGCGCAGAATATCCTGCACAATGGAGTTCGATCACAGCGAACATTTTTTTTTTTTTGGTGTTCCATCCTGATGAAGTGGAATTTGGTTCTTTTTTTTAAAAAGTTATAAAGACATCCTACAGAACCTCTCCAGATAAAAAAGCTACTTGTAGATATCACTGTTGTCGCTCTTAAAGGCCGTAAACTTGGACCAAATTTATCTGCATGGATTTGTAAATGTTCTCAGTAAGAGGCCATTTAGTTTTAAGAACACATTTAATCTAGATAACATGTTTGAGCTTCGATCAATGAAGAACAATAATAAAAAAGTAAATGACAGACAGAAAATAAAATTCAAATAAGCACCAATAAAATAAAAATTGAGACATAAAAAAAAAAAAAAAGGTTTCAATATAAAGTAAAACTTGTGTTATTGTGTATTACGCATGGCACATCGAACACTTTCACTTTGCCTGAGCCGCATTACCCTTATCTATATTTAACTTATTTATGTTAAAATTCTAAACTAAAACGATCGGCTATAAACTATGATTATATAAGATGTAAATTTATATTGTAAAACTACCTTGTAAACAACATTTTTTTGTTGTTTTCTGTCATTTGATGTAAAGTTAATCAAACTTACACCCCATTTTGAGACTCTTGAAAATGCAACATATAACTGAACATTTGAAAATACTGATTTTGGTAAATATAAAACAATTTTATTTAAATATTTGAGCCTGTGATTTATTTATTCTCATTGCCACGGCTGATTTACCCTGTTCCTTTTTCAAGCATAATGAAGATTGAAGATACATATTAAGATTAACTCGCAAATCTTCTTCTAATTCCCTTATTTAATTCGTAATTAATATACGTTCTTCCTTTTTTCCATAAGCAAAGTAATTTCTTTTTTGGATTTTCAATTTTTTTGGTGCATTTCGAATGGAAAACGCATACCTTAATATAACTTTAAGAGACGGGGAATCAATCTTTTTTTTATGAAAAAAAAATCAACTTATTAGCAAAAAATCAAAATTGCCCTTTAGAACAAAGGAATCTGGTCTGATCAGAATTAAACATAGCCTTATGAACAAATTTTTATGTCATATCTAAATTCTTTATCTTTCTCCGTTTTTTAAATAAATACGTTTGCATCATTGTTTTTCAAAGTTCATCACACACACATAACAATAAATTATTTTAATTACAAAAGATTACATTTTATTTATTGTGGTAGTTATCAAATTTTTACAAGAGGGTTGTGGGGGGGGTGAGGGGACAATGACAAATGGTTCCAGTGATACTCGTATGAAGTAAAACTTTTTATAGCTTTTTTACCAGTTCTTTTACGTACATTGAAAATGATTCACGGTAAACCAACTTTTTCCAGCTTAGTAATTAGCAAACCGGCTCGGACCCGTTACACGTGACATCACTACTACACTTGGACCCCTTCAAACCCTACAAAAGAACAAACGGATCTTCCACATGTGAGAAACAAATAAAGTGACTTTGATTTAAGGTTCTCGTTATTTGATTTTTCTAAATACAAAACATAGGTATTTTGCATAAATAATAATATTCACATATATTTGTGCTAGGTTTGACCTATGCGTAAGTCCTCCTCCCGTTAGTACTAGAAATATTCCAATATTTTATTTCTCTTTTTTTTTTTTGGATTTGCGGAGTAAAACACGTTCTAATTAAAAGTAATTGATTTACAAACTCTGGTCCTTTTTGAATTTTAAGTGTGTGAGTCAGAGTTTCATGTCTGTACTTTATATATGTAGGTATTGTGTAGATGGTCATTTTCTTAATATGGATCTATGTATAGTCTAGGGGAGACCGGAGATACAAAAAGTAGGCCGTTACTAGGATTTGTGACAAGTCTTTTAACATTTAACATATTATTTTTGATATTGGGTTTGGCCACAAAACGTTGACTGTTACTTAACGTTAATTTTCTTTTAAATGTAGGAAGGCTTTGTGATTATTCTGTGATATTCTGGTTTACCATCTTTTGTGCCTAAGCAAACATTAATGATACTTTCGAAAATCAACAACATAAGTAGACGATTTAAAAAGCTGAAATTCAGCAATATAACTTTAAAATTGAAACTTCTAATTCCCTCTACAAATAGAAAATGTCGTTGAAAAAAGTTATTTTCAAATGATTATGGAGGTCAAAAACTCCGTTTGAATACTGAAACTTTACAAAAATAACTTTGCTATTTAAACACAACAAAAGATCGAATCAATTGTCCACCCTGAAAATTGGACTCACTAGTACACATCTAAGATCAAAAAAGAGAGAAGATGTCGACCTTTTTGTGACCTGAAAACTGTACTTTATAAACTTAATTTGTAATATAGCTATTGTTTTAAGCATAAAAAGGCTTTAATGATTACGATATTTGAGTTTTTTCTTATTTCTTTGAAAATTAATTAAAAAATACGCATGCATGGCCGAAAAAGTAATTTTCGGAGTAGAGAGGGGGGTGATTTTTTCTTCTTCTAGAGTGCTTCCTAAAATTGGGGCTTAAATTTAATTGATTTTAACAATCCCCCCCTCCCTATTGTTTATAGTTTGTGTACATACCCGAGCTTAGGTCAGAAAAGATGACAACTCATTTAGTAAAACACTACGACTTTTTCTTGTATCTACAACCAACCAAAATTATATAATTACACAACCAACGTTGAAGGTATCATGGAGAGAAACTTCTATGTCGACAAATCCATTAACTCCTAAAATACAAAATTACTAAAAATATACAAAAATGTAAATGTAGAAGACAAACTTCAATGATTGTCAAATCGTACGTGGAAAATTATTCGAGAAATTGCGATCGACTGAGTCGAGATCCCTCTTCCCCTACTCCGATAATAAAGGGTCGTTCAGGTAAATTCGGACCATTTTTATTACATCCTGAACATTAAGGAAAGCATTTAACTTCGGTTATTTCAATTTGCTGAGCGTTAGCTTTCATTTAGTTGTACAAATTTTAATTTAAAACAATGTATTTACAATATTAGAAAATCAGAGGATCACCATCATCAAATTTGCTTGCACGGGACACAGGCAAGCGTCGATCAAGTAGATGCTCAGATATCCTAAGAATATAGTCTACAACCGTTGGAAAGAGGAGTGAGCAAAGAAGAGAAAAGAGTCTCAGAGTGGTAAAACACGTACTCCTAGACCTGAAACGGTCCGTGAAGTCATCTCCTGGGACACCGATTTCCGTTCTTGTAAAAAAGTGCCAGTTTCCACGGCCATAAACTCTGACCTGCTGAGGAAGTCATACTGTCTTTACAAAAGACATATCCTTATAGACTAAATAGTTTTCATCCGAATCGTCTTTTATTCGGATGAAAAACAATGGAATGTCCACAGATCCCACGACATCCAGAACGACAGATGGTTGGCCACAGAGAGAGCTAATGTCCTCCATATCTTTGAAATTAAGTTCCTGGCCAGCATCATGACCCTTGGGGTAATTGGGAGTAACAGCCGTGTCATGCCCCCCTCCCATCTTCTTTGAGCCAAAATAGAGGGGTGGGTGCCGACAGACACTGTGAACTCCTGTCTGACCAAGTGATACATTCGATAAAAGCTGAGGCTAATGGTGTCGAGTTCCTGTTTCAACAAGAATCAGCTCCCTCTCACAAGTCTGCAAGATCTAAAAATTGGTTGAAAGAAGAGAAGGCGTCATTTTGGGACCCCCAACCATGGCCTTCTAACTCCCTCTATATGAATCCTATGGATTACCACTTTTAGGGGAATAAGAAAGGAAGGCTTCTGCCAATTTAAACAACAGCATTGACTCTTTGAAGGCCTCTGTCATCAAGTACTGGTACAAAGTTTCCCCCGTTCAAGGCCTGCAAAGTATTAAGGCCTCGTATTGATCGTATGATGGTGAAGATGGGAGATACATTGATTTATTTTTTTCTTTTGTATTATTTGAGATTTTTAAATAAAAATTTTAAACCTCTACTTTCTTCCCTTATTGATCCAGATTCAGCTGAAATACCCTATATTTTCTTCGCTTTGTGAAGCGTTTCCTTATTATTAAAAAGTTGTAATAATTGAATTTTAACGATTGACTGTCGCTGTCTCCAATTTCTAGATAAAAAGAGAAAATTTGAGTTGTGGGCAAACTTATATAATACCGTTGGTGCAAGATGACCACAGTTCAATAATTACCACCTCATTCTCTTCCCAAAAGTGAGAACCACTTCTGTATTCAATGGTTATAATTATAAAAATTGAGACTACACTTTATGGTCCTCATTAGCGCTGTTTTTGCAATGATCAAGATACTATCATCATAACAGCTTTGAAATAACTTACTGGTGGACTTAATTAACAGTTGGGTTTTTTTTCTTCAAAAATTATAGATCCAAAGACGAAACTCTTTACTTTTATTTTTTTATGAAAGATAATCTTGAAAACTTGGAATCGTATAACATTTATTTTTAGTCATTGAATGGTGGTAGATATTGTTAATATCAAATAAATATGAGGAATATAAATAGCAAACCGGTAGGAGCGTGTCTCTTAATGGCATGCCTGATTTGACAAATAAACAAAATAATTATCTTAGTATGATCACAATGATCTAATATTAATTTTTTGGAGGGCTTTAAAGGACCAATTGAATCAATTTTTCTTTTATTGAAAGAGTACAAATGACTCAATTAAATTCTTTTTTATACTCAATAATTACTGACAAAAAAATATTTGAATAATATTTAAATGGTTAAAAAAAAATACGGAATAGATTTGAGGGTTTTAATATCTTAGGTAGTAGGTGCTTTAAAAACTTTTCTCATGGAGTGCTAGTAGTTTTTTTACTCAACTTCAAATCGATATTAGTTTTTTTTTATAAATGGTTTGTTATGAATTTAATGATACTCTGTATTTTAAAGTTTTTAAAATTTGCTTTGATTTAAACCACAATCTTCAATGTTGAAAACTATCGTGATTAATTAATCACAGTTAATTAAAACAGTGTTGCTAATTCGTTGAATTTTTAAGCTGGCCCGTTTTTGAAGTTGCCAGCCTAAAGAGTGAATTTTATTTTCCTAGCTGATCCTTTCACTTTCACTATTATTTAGCGAATATTGATGGATCGTTCATAGGACTGATTTCTTTTTTATTCCACTCCCCCCCTTCAGTCTTTTTTATATTGGCCGGATCTTTTTACCATTTAACGGTACAGGCTCAATTAGTCGGTTCTTTACCCCTTTAGCTGTATTTTTATTTTTTCAACTCCTAGCTAGAATTGAAGAATAAAACTGTAGTGTCTCCGCACTCAACCTGCTTGACCCTTTAATATAAATCTACTTTTTTATTTATTGATATGTGTACCAAATCTAACTTTTATCTTATGTTACACATGCATTTTCAGTTTGTGAATCTCAACGAGGTTGTGTCCAGTCCTCGTGTCTACTATATCTTTATATAGAATATATTACCTCTTTTGTCCTGCCATACTCTTTCTTCCCAACATTCTTATCTTCCTGGACCCTGGCCTGGCGACGAGTTTATTAAAGAACACCACACCTTGGCAGTGAGGATAACAAAGTTACTCCAGCGTCTAACAGTTCGTGAATTAAGAACGGAGTGCACTCGTATGGAGCTTGTAGAATTGGAAGAAGAATTGAGTACATTAAAGAAAACAGAATGGATCTTCTAAGGACAAGTTAAATTTTTAGTAACATACATTGGGCAAACAATTCTAGGTTTTAAATCTGGCATTAACATCGGGTTAATGCCTATGAATAATGGTAGTTCTCGCTTTCATTACAAGTCCACAACTTTACGAAAAACATCGAGAAATTATTTAATGGCTGAGTTTCCCACTCTTTTTGAGGACTCTGAAGGTCAAAGTGTTATCATGGTAAAGTTATGGTCCATATCAAAGATGATACTAGGCCTAAGCACATCAGGTCATGGCCAGTACTTCTGGCTCTTCGACAGAAAGTTGTAAGTAAACTATCTGAAATGATAAAACATGGCACTTTGGAAAAAGTTGATAACTCAGGATGGGCCTCACCTATTATCACCGTAATAAAACCAGATGGTAAAGTCAGAATGTGTGCGGATTAGACTCAAACTATCTTTCCGATAATAAATAAGCAATTGTATCCTTTAACACGTCCAGATGAGTTATTTTCTGGTCTTGCTGGAGCAAAATTTTTCTCGAAACTTGATTTTCGAAGATGTTACGATCAATACGGTCCGTGCCTCAGTTTCGGCCACGTGGAGGAAGGAAAAGACCATGGTTACTTACAAGAAGTGAAATGTGTGTTCGCGTCAGAGACTGCATCATTCAATGTGGATTTCATCCCATGAAGTTCTGGTTCTCCAACAACGAAAAAAATGATGAATGATAGCTAGAATGTACAATAATACCTTCTAATCAGACATTTCCTACTTTAAGCCTCAGGTATTTTGTCTCTTAGAAAGAGGTTATGATAGAACTTTAACTGTTGTACTGACATAGTTATTAACTACGTCATTTCAGATATTGTACTTACCCTCACAAACCCATAAACACCGGTCCTTGAACTGGAGTGATAGGACTCCAGTCTTTTAAGTTTTTAGACCAATCCAACACTACTGGGAAGTGAACTTTCCTTTCTACTACGTACAAGGTATCATTAATGTATACTAAACTGAACATTTGTCTACGGAGAGTCCACATGAGGACTGGTTAGAAAGTTATAATGGTAAGTCTTTGTTAAACTAAGAGTAGAATCGATGATCGAGATTCGATTAATTCTTGCCCTTGTTAATTTCCTTCTCTCCATCCTCGTAACAGCTGTTTTTCGTGATCTAATAAAACGTCATAAGAGCTAAACTTCTCTCCTCTAAAACATTCTTCAAGTTTAAGAATTATTATCTTGATTTTGATTTCTTTTCTCTTAACATGCCCAAAAAGCTACCGATTAATATCCCTTACTAAATTTTTGCTGTCTTAATCACTGTATGTACAATGGATTTGTACAAAATTGTAAAGGTGAATTGATATATGTCTTTATTATATTGTGTTTTTTTTTTAACATACGGAGATTAAAATTATTTTAATTTATGATAATCTGTGTTATTTTTTAGTTCAACCTTTTTTTAGAGTTAGCAACCAAAGGAATAAGTTTTCTTTTCCTAAGCTGTTATCCTTATAACAAAATTCCTAAAGGAATTAATTTCCTTTTTTACAACATACACGCTATCATTTATTTATAATAAAACTCGATTGAACATTTGAGGATTTGTTACAAACTTATAATTGTAAGTCCCTATTGGACTCAGAGTAAAATTGAGTATCGACATAGGACTAATTCTTTGCCTTTGTCCTTGTTTATTGACTTTTTCTTCTATATCCTTGAAAAGACGCAGAATGAGATTGTCTTGCTCATATACGTGCATGGAAATAATTGAATACCCCTTCCTGACAGATTAGCTGCTCTCCTCCAAAACAGTCTTTAAATTGTCAGGGTTACCACTCTAATTTTTATGGCCTCTTCTTTTTTTTTTACATATCTAAAGAGGGTAAAATTTATAATTCCATTTCCCCCGGCCTGAATGTATCAAAAGAGTCAATTTAGAAAAAAGGGCACATTTATCACCCTGTCCGTTTAAAAAAATATTAAAGATATGGGTCTTATACATCAATTCTCCATTTCTTTTATTTTTAAATTCTGGCAGGTCATATTTTATACAACTTTACTAATGAATTAATATGTTGTAGGAACTGTTAAATCGTTGTAAATTGTGATATATGTCTAGTCTGTCTCTATAGAGATTATGGTAATCTTATTAGAAATTGTGATTGATTAGAAAATCATCTAGGAAGAACAGCACCACGAAATTCAAAAAATCCTTAAATGATATTTATTTATCCAAATCATATTGGTCCAATAAAAAAATATGAAGCTGACTTACTTGGTTTTTTTTTCCAATTTCAAAAGCTGCATTTCAGTGTATTTGAAAAATAATGGGCTCGTATCGATTCGATAATTTTGGTAGTCGGCACAACACTAATGTAGTTATTTTGCAATTAATTTTTATGAGATCATCATAAAAATAAATTATTTTTTTTGTGAACAATGTTATGTTACATGTCTTTAGGATCTACATATGAACTCATTTATAATTTGAAGGTACATAAAACCATATGAGCTGAAATAAATATTAATTAAAATGTATTCTTCTGAAATAATTAGTGGGTTTCATCATCTTTAACAAAGGAAACAAGGAATAAGTACAAGGAAATATACTTTAAGGCTCAAAAAATGATTTCTAATGGGACATCTCAAAAAATATGGAAAAAAGAAAAAAAAAATCATTCTCAAAAACCATAGAAACAAAGTTTTTATTTTTTAATGGGACGGCTCAAGATGGATGATGTACTAATCCAAGCGTAATATATAATATACATATAAACAGTTCATTCTCAAATTGCGTATTATTATTATTTCACATTAAGACTCCAAAGTGTATGTTCTTAAATCTAAGTAAATTATAGGAAATCACTGGTTTTTTGAAATTATAATCCATGTGCATTTCTATCCATAAAGATATCGATGTTTTTATAAATCAGACAAAATAATAGTTTTTTTGAGTTTTTGGCTATACATCAAGAAGTTTTTATGGAATGACGTAGCTCAATGGACTACGTTCTCGGGGGAAATGATTCTCTCTTGAACTCATTATTTAGGCTCCGGCCCGATCGTTCCTAGAAAAAGAAATTTACTTTATGTAAATGGGCTTCAAAGAAAATTCCTAGATCAGATGGAGTAATTGTGATACTAAAATATTTACTTATACTTAATCTGTGCAACTCCATCTAACCAATTATTTGAACATTAAAAAAAATCATAAGCAACCGTCAGTGAACATTCTTTTTTGTAATAAAGAAATCCCAAAAATAAAAGGTATTTAATTAAATGATAAAAAGGGTTATCCCTTGTTTACTCTAGGGTTAACTTGACCCATTTTCAAATTTAATCTGCGAAAATACCACTTATTGACATTTTAAAGACTTGAAATTTCATATCTTTCCTTAAATAAATATCAAGACTGGAAAAAGTAAAAAAAGACATTTTTATCCTTTTATTTTTAGCTGAAAATTACTTGTGTAGAAAAATTGACTTACGGGTAATTTTGAACTAATTATTATATATGATATTTTATATTATAAATAATTTTAGAAAATCATATACATACTCGTAGTATGAAACCCCATAGGAATATTAATTTATATTCTTGTAGATACCAAATTGATCATTTTGGACTGAGATTATGAGTACTCTTATTTGAAATACAATATGCATGAATGTTGCCCAAAAGTAACATAAAAAAAATCCTTGATGAGGAAGAATTGCAAGATCCAAAGTTTGAAGACAATGTATCAGATGGAGATGATGTCGATGAATACTTGACTCATCCTCATGTGACGAAGACATTTTTTTCCTGAATGTGATATATTCTGGTCAAAAAATGGTCAGGTTGAATGCTCCTTATTGGCAAAGAATAAAATGGAGAGTGGGAATTCTACTCATAAGAATAACTTTCGGGCCCACAAGAATACCATAGCCATTCAATGGACATCCTTTCAACATTTTGCCTATTAATAACCCTAAATATTGAACGAATAATATAGAAAATGACTAATTTGGAAGATTTTACAACATATGCGAGAATTGAAAATCCCTTGATCAGAGTGACCTCCAAGCTAATATAGGATTATTGAAATTGGCAAGTGTCCATCTTTCTTATGATGAGAATACTCCTAGCCTTTAGGAACCATTGAGTAGTACAGCAATTTGTAGCCCTAAAATTCTGTTAAATGTCTTTTAGACATACTAAATAATATCAAATTTTGCATCTCGAATAACGAATATAAAACAAGTTTTTCATGTACAAAATGTAAAAAAAAAATACATCTGTGAGCCGAAACTAATATTGTCCAACATGTTCAAGTACTTTATGGTTTTGTTGTATGTATATTTCAATTTTTTTTTTCATATTATTTAGAAATGAAATAAAAAATATTTATGCGACATTGAATTATTTCAAGCCTTTTATAATATTTAATTACATCAATTTCATAATATTTAAATTTAATATTAGTTAATATATTTTAATTCATCATATAAAATGAATACGGTCTTTCATAGTAAATATGTAAGAGCAGGTCATTTTGACCCGTAAGGCAAGGGGGTGTATAAAAGGTAAAGAGCGCACAAAGATTAAACAATAATAATACTCATTTTATAACTCCTCCATTCATTTTGCACTCGTAAATATCAATTAAAATGCTAATATGACTTGTATGAACGTGATACATCGAAAACAAATAAACCTAAATTTTAAATAAGATTGAAAACGTGAGTTTAGGGTTTCAACAAGATTTTCTTTATTATATATCAATTCTCAAACTATATTTATAATTTTTCCAAAAATACATGGTTTAAGTACTTTTTCGATGAGGAAATATATTCAAGGTCATACATAAGAGATTTGCATTTTTTTTTCTACTTAATGGTCCATTGGTTATATATTTGTGATTGTATTTATGAATTTTTTATGATGAAAATTATTTTAATTCCAGTTTAAGCATTTGAATATATTCATAAAGTCCAATTTGAGTCCTCAAGTCATATCCAGTAGAAAGTGAATTTTTTTTTCTTTTTAATAGAATAATTAAATTCTTTTGAAGATTGAATAGGTCTTTGTAATTACCGAGCGGTGCTCAGATATGATAGTCAAATGAACGATTAATACATTTACCTAAAATTTGGTATAGAATTAATATCTGTAACAATTTTATTGACATATTTTATAATAATAGTCAATCATCTTGAATATGATCACTGTAGGTAGCAATAATGACTCCAAGGAAGTGGCAGAATTTGCTGGAGGTACTTTTGATGTACATGTCTCTGACATGGTAACACACTGCTCAATGACAGATTATCTTAAGGAATCAAAATTTAGCTGTTGGATTCTGCAAGTCTAGAACACTACTTTCCAGCAGACGTTACTGGGTGGTTCATTGCAATATGAACACTCACTTATTCACTAATCAATGAAGGATGATCGCCCTCCTCCAGCCCTGAATTCAACCCCTTGAACTTTACAAGTTTGAGCGTCTTAGAGGAGTGTAAGTGGCGCACCTCTATTTCCAATTTGGATTCGCTCCGAGCTCTCATCACGACAGCATGGTACCCCATAGTTACGTATTTCATCATTAAGAGCTACATATCTGGTCGAGGCTGATATTGCTGGTGAAGAAGGTCATATTGAAAAAAGATACAGCTAAATATAGTATTTAAAAATTCCCAAATTGGTATTGAATTATCTTTTATTGATTCCATAAAAATAATGTTTTTTGTCATTTCGTCATGCTACTACAAGTTTTGGGTCCCCACTCTGTTTGTACATAGGTACCATCAGCCTATTTTTAAGGAGCAAGCTCTTGGTTAGTTTTGGATGTCGAGCACAAGCACTGGAATAAGACATGGACCAAGGATTTACAAAGAATTTGTACATTTTTAAACCGGCACTGAGCACTCAGTTTTTCCGAATGGAATTAACTCGTAATGGAAGGACTTTACTGTAGACATATTTAAGTTGAATATGTCATATTTTTACCTCTTGTTCAAGAAAAAAAAAAGTATTAATAGGACAACCTGCTTTATACCAATATACCTATGTACGCACAACCGTAGGTATGCCTGCTATAAGTTTGTATATTGTATTTGTTTCTATGTATGTATAATTTAGTGCGGTACAATAATGGTACTGGGAGACCAACGCATTTAAAAGATTTGGTACTATACTAAATGGATATTACCTAGAACTTGCAACGTCATTAATTCATACAAATTTCGACTTAATACCGAAGTCTATATCCCCCCCCCCATAAACTAAACAATAGTAAAAAAGGTGATTTATTAGGATTATTAGCATTGGTTATCTAATGATCAGCTATTTCAAAATGAAAATGCAAAGTACGAAGCTACAATAAATTTTATGTGTGTCCTTGTGAAGAGCATAGATATCTTATAGGATCAAAATTAGCCAGCATTAAAGACGTTTTGTGATGTTATTTAGTAAACTTTATACCCCTTAAAGGGAATGAATTCCTATAAGTGAACGAAAAAGAGAGAAACCTACCTTACAAAAATGTTTTGCGTTTCTAGGAACAACTAAAAAAATGCAATTATTCTCCAGCAGTGGCAAGGAAATTATGTTGAACAGGGAAAATCTGAAAAAGAAAATAATATTGTTCAAGAGATGATAAATAAATTGTCTCTCAATGTCTAGAATTAAAAGAGAAATAGAAACACAATCAAACAAGCTTTTGAGCTCGACTATTCAAGAGGTGACAATAAAGAATTAATTTAGCACACACTCATCTATCTTGGTGAAGTACCGCTGAAATAAAAAATCGAATAAAAAATATACAATGCAGGTTATACAGATTTTTTTTATTCTCAATTAAAATATTATTTTTATGAAGTCGAATAAATTCAATGCCTCGAGGAAGAGTTCTTTAGCATGGATATTTGGAAAAAATAAAAAAAATTGTACATTCTTTGTATGTTGTTATATTCCTGGGAGAAAACATCCCAACCTTCAAATTCTGTTCATATAAATAAATTTAAATCTAATTCATACTCTCCCAGATCATGTAAATGTACAACCTACTTTATCATGAGCTGGGACCAAAAGCAATGGAGTTTCATATATGGTTTTCGACACAATAATTGCCATTGTTTAGTGAGTGTATCTATAAAACGACAAGAATGAGGACTGAGAGCCTTTGAAATGCTTAAAGAGAAATGGAACTGGATTTGGAAAACAAAAATTTCCACATGTACCCAAAGAAAATACGTCTGATTTGAAAGAATTTTAGGGCAGGATAATTGAGCGTTACTTTGAATATTAAATAGACGTTCTGAATTTTTAAAGACACACGTATCTAAATGGAAATCAAAAAGTAGTTATATTAATATAAATCAATCGTTGAAAACCTATCTGTTTTAAAGTATGCCGTAGGGAGGGAGTATAGCTGACTTTGCAGGTACATGGAAAACATAAAAGTAGTCAATAATTGTCATGGTCACTTACTAAACCAGTGAAAAAATTGACCGGAAAATGAAAGATGTTATTAAACTCTATATGATTAAAACCCATATTGAAAGAAAACATAAATTGGTCAAATTTGTGAAGCAATATATTCATTGCTTGTGTAATTCAATATTATGAATTAGTCCAGTATGTTTATCCCAATGTGCCAACACAAAATCTTGTCCAAACCTTTCTAATTTTTTTGGAAAGTTGATCTAAAATTTAAGTTTCAACAAAGGCCAATCACATCACGTAACTTTTTTAAAAAAAAGCGGCATGGCATTCCTTTATTATACAAACTTTAACAAAATTGAACTAATCACATCAAACGTCCTTTTCGTCCTCTACTTCACATCTTCATATAAGTCCATGATTCTAAATTGGTCGGGAAATAACTTACACAAACCGGTACGAAATATTAGTATCGTGACAAGACTAAAAATATAATTGTAGATTATTCGTAACATAAGTGAGTTATGAGGTGTCAACCACATTGAAAACAAGTCTATACCATTATGTATACATCATCCATATACAAACACACTTAAAAAATGACCCCCCCCAACTAAAGCAGAAACCAAAACAACAACCATAACATTGATCTAAGGCGCAAATAATGACACCCATTAATTACAAAGCCAAAAGTGATATAAATATATATAAATACGAAGAAAAAGGAAACTTATTTGGAAAAGTAGAAATGATTATGTAACAAAATATGAATAATTATATTAATCTTCAAATCTCAATTGACTTATTTTTGATTTATTAAATATATTTATGTATATAGGTATATTATAAAGATGACATTTGACGCCGCCGTGAGGGTGTTATATAATGCTGAGCTATGTGTCACAAAGCACTCACTGTAAAGTTAGTTAGTTAAATAGTTTTAACAAATGATAACATCGTTTTTAGAACAGTGGTAGGCAAATCACGGGTTTAAAACGTTACAAATTTGATTTATGAGAAGTTTCAGTCTTTGAATAACTTTAATATAAAGTAATAAAACATCCTGCAATCTTTAGTAACTGACTCAATCTTTCTATATGCAAAAAGAGAGAGATAAACTGTAAATTAGCTAAGTACTTTTACTTTATACTATTTTGTTTTAGGAGATTTCGCCTTAAATCCATTATGCTTAAAGGATTTTTCGCCTTATTATATATATAGATATATAAGTCAGGTTTTTAGGTCATTATTATATACTTTTAGTTAAAATTGATGTTTATTTTGAATGTTTTAATCAAACTATATAATGGGTATTACTATTAAAAAGAGTAAGGTTTTTTTTCGGTTGGAATAATGAGGCAATTAAATCCCAAAGTATTAATACATACCATCAAAATTTCACTAATCTAATGAATTCGAAACCAAAAGACAAAATAGGTAAAATTAGAAAATAAAAGTAAGGGATTGGAATGGAATAAGAAATTATCACTTATTTTATTATCAATAAACAGACGTATTTGAAAAGACTCATTCACGCACGAACGCGCATTATATTAGGGATAGGGTGTTAATATCAAATTCAACCTTTCGTATATAAAAACATATTTTAAGTACTCTAGAAGAAATACTTTTTATTTTCCGGCAAATACACCGCCCCCCCCCTTACCTCGGAAATTACTTTTTTAGCCATGAATGCCTATTTTTTTAATGTATTTTCAAAGTAAGAAGAAGAAACTTGCAAATGTCGTTATTATTAAAGCCCTAGTAATTCGACACCCTAGTACACACGCTCAAATAAAAATTTGGAAGAAGTTGACCTTTGATGTGATGTTTGACCTTTTTAGTGACCTTAAAACTGTAATTTATACGCTTTGTTATATAACTATTGCTTTAAGGATGAAAAAGCCTTTAATGATAACGAAATTTGCGAGTTCCTTCTTATTTCTTTCAAAATAAATTATAAAAATGAGCATTCATGAGTGAAAAAGTAATTTTTGGGGTAGGAGGGACTGCTTTGCCAGATTTTTTTTCTTTCCTAGAGTGCTTACAACATGTTTTTGCATTTGAAAAGTTGGACCAAAATTTAATTTTTTCATTTTCATTAATTATATGAGGAAAGATAAGTAAATTACAATTTGTTCTGATCCAAATTGAATCTAACCACTGAGAGGACTCGGAGATGAACGCTATGTTCGGCTCGTAGAAGAGAAGGAGGAAATGAGAGACATAAGCGAGGACAACTATGAAGCTCAATACAGTTGGATCAAACTGGAACGATGGTCTTAAAAATAAAATAATAAAAGGAAATCCATTATTTTTGATGGAACTTTTATTTATTTATTATTATTAATAATAATATTTTTCCGCATTAATGTTTATCTTCTTAGCAATCAAAGCAGTGCTTACATGACTTTCTGAATCGGGAATTTATATTATTTAATCTGCATTTTGGACCATTTTTCCTTCCAGAGCGTGGTGAATCTTTGACATCAAAATCACCGGAAGAGAATCGAAAAAAACAAAATACCGCGTGATTGGCTGTTAAAACCATCAACATTTATCAAATTGTCAGACGCTTGTCTTGTGTTTTGCCTTTATTTTCAACTTTGCAGATCTCCTTCTTAGATGCGCCCTCAAACAAAATTGAAAAACTATCACACAAGTTTATTCACTACAAAAATATTATCTTTATAACGATGCATTTATACAACGTGAGATACACATTACTAAAACCATTTATTGAAGAAAAAAAATACTTTTTTTACTGTTCCTATTATATTGGTATAAGTATCTTCTGGAAATTTTACAGGGATTTACATCTACAAAAATCTCAGAATTTATCACATTTAATTATTTTATAATATGTACCCATAACCTTACTTTATTGAAGTGAACACATGAAGAACTTGAGTACATACCAAAGGTTAACTTTATATAAACTTTTTGAGCCACAGTGTAAATAATGCCATGAATAAAATCAAATTTTTTAAATTTTTATGTCCATCACCAATATCTATTATATTTCCAAACAAGGTTGCAAATTAACTGTCTAATTACGTCCCAACTTAAAAACTAGTCAATATTTAATTGTAGAGAATTGCTTACGGCTTAATCTAATTAAAGTTCGATCAATCAGTGTTCAAAACACTACTAATAAAGAGAAGTAATTCATCTACTGCGGACAAAAAACATGCAAATGTAGGAGTTGTTGAGGATATGGGATACCATTTTGAAAAATCATTGGTGTTTCACATAAAAATTATATCTTGTCGTTTTTACTTATTCAATAATAGCAATAGTACACGGTTTTGTCTGGAGTTATTAGGTGTCAATAAACATACACTTTTTGCTTTCATAATATCGAAAAAAGTATTACAAAAATGGTTGTTGCAAATATCCTTTTTTTTCATAAGCACACTCACATGTAGCTACTCACTCAATATTTAGAAGTTCTCCCATGAAAAACAATTAATGACAGCTTGAGAAAAAGAAATAATATGAATAGAGGAATTTTTCTAAATTTTACATTATAAAATAAATAAATTTAATTTATAAATATTAATCCAATTAATATTTTTATTAGTTGAAGGGTTAATTATTGTTTATCTAGGACATTGCTGTTAGATGATTTAACTACTACTTTTAATTTCGAATATTTATTACACATAAATAAATTTAGGCTCAAGAAAAACAACTAATTGCAATTTAGCTCCTGAGTTTTTATTGTTGTGAATTATGAAAATCAGTTAATTGCTTCAATTTATAATATGCAAAAAAAAAAAAATCTATTCCTGTTCCTAATTTGAAATAAATAAAAAATAAAAAATGAATCTAAATTACTTCAGAAATAGAAAATGCAGTCAACAGAATTGAGTGTCATTAAATTTTGTGTCCTGCAGTAATTTTATATTGATGAGGATTGTGTAAATTAAGTTATTGAAATCGAATTTATTTCGAAAAAACCAACATTTTTAAGACCTGTGCATAATTGGCAATAAGAAAAATTACTTTATCAACTAATCATCCACAATGATTAGAAATGTTAGAAATTCAATTTTGGATCTTTTTGTTTTGAATAACTATTTCCTTAAAATATCTAAATGAAAAGTTATTTTAAGTAGAAAAATTCAGTTTATTTAATGCATAGACAATGAGGGACGTCGTTTGATTTTCAAATTATATACAGGGTTGGGATTTTAAATCCAGAAATTTTAAGGATGATGTATATTACAATTTATTTCCCAAAACTATTTCTCCAATCTTTTGCTCTTACATGACGGTGTCCAAAGTGAAGTCAATCACACAAACCAACCACCTCTAGCTTCAACGACAACTTTCAAACTTGACCTTGATCCTGGAACAGACCTCCATGAAGAATTTCTTACCCATGTTGGCCAATTCCTGGAGAATAGAATCCTATACGGAGTCAACTGGGTTATTTGTATGTTTATTCGACTCTGCCTTGAAGGCACAATGTGTCCAAGGCATTCAGATACAAAGAGCTAGAAGGCCACATTTACTTTGCCTGAAACATGAAGGTGTTAAATTTTTATTTTTTTCTGAATAAATCCGGCTCCAATTACTCATTTTGTACAAACAGCACCAATTTAAAATTATATCCGGACACCAAATGTGTTAACATATTTTAGTTCCTAGTTTCATTATCTGTGGAGTTATTTGTTTCCTTGTGCAGGTGCCCGGCACGGAGGCATACAGAGTGGCGACGAAACGTTCTTATTCATTACAAGGATTTTGTATTTTTTCTGATACCGGCTAAAAACTTGAAACTTACACACTTTTACTATATTAATTTGAGATATTAAGTGTGAGAAAATTAGAACTGTTATTGTATAAGTAGCCATGTATCTAAAGCACCTACTGCTCTTTGAAATCTTCAAATCGGACGAAACAAGTCATCGCAGCGAGATTCAAGGTTAGTGCATTAACTCTTCTTAGTGTGGGTCACACTCCTACAAAGGGGCCAAGCTGACGGGAATGGCTCTTAAGAACATCTAGGCCAGACCATATGGAGGAAGGAGAACTCCGAAAAAAACTCATCATTAACATGTACGGCCACAAAGACTACCCTAATCTGGTTACTGGGGGTTACAGACTCACAGCAGCCATTTGTACCGAGGTTTTCAAGGATAACTTACTTTTCTGGATCCAGACAAATTTCTGCAACGGCAGTTTTGTCTTTCAGCAAGATGAGCACCTTTCTCACATTGCAAAAATTCAGACATTCTGAGGTTATAACATCGCTTTCTTTGAAGAGAATGTGGGCACCATACAGTCCGGATGTCAATCTGCTAGACTTTTCTTACTAGCTGCACATTGAAAAGAGGGACTTTAGCATCTGCCACTCAAATTTTGAAGCTGCAAAGGCCTCCGTCGACGAGGAGTGGGCTGTCATGGACACGAATTTCATCCGTAATATTTGCAACTCTTTTCACAAGAAGCTTGTCGTCATCCGTGAGACCAATGGTACCCGAATAAAAGAAATCAATTTGACATTGACTATACATCGGAAAAATAATAATAAATATTTTTTTGTATCGTATAATTAAATAATTGTAGGGCTATTTCTTTTTTCTTTGTTGTTTTATAGGCTTAATCTGATTAACACTCTTTTAAAAACATGGATGTCAAGGTTCCCAAAATATTGGGTCTAAGTTTGTTCCGGATTTAAAATTCCCACCCTGTATATACCTACTACGAGTATAAAGCCACACTAAGCACAAATAAAATCTTGACTAATTTGTTTCATTTATATATGTATATTTCTCTGCAATACCGCTTACAAGGTTATAAATCAGTGTCATAAATATATAAACTGACTGACTAAGAAATCCAAATGATATTAATTTATCATACGTAAAAAATATATCTAAAAATGAAAAAAAAAGTTGTTAAGTCTCTTTTATTTATTTTTTATTTTTATATAGTGGATTTTGATTCAACATTTAAAAATACTTGCAGATTATGACCGATTGTGGTCACTAAAATAATGAGTTGTAGAAATCATTTTTTTTTTTTTTTTTTTTGTTTACAACCAAATTTAGGCTCAAGACAAAAAGGTTTTGTGATATCAATTGAAAAGAATAAAAGGTTTTTTGATCTTTTGTCCATGACACAATTTACTTTGTTCATTGAATTAAGTTTTATAACATGGTGAATGATTAATGAGTCTTGAGTTGTTGTCTCATTCTCAAATCGTTACGTAAATCAAAAGTTGCATATTACGGTTGCGTGATGTCCTTATAACCTAGCGCTGTCTTCGTTTTGCATTTAAAGACACAACGCATAAATATTCAACCAATAGAAACATTTTTTAACATGCACATTAATTAGCTCGCTACAAAATGCTGCAATAATAATTGTCTTTAAAATCCACTCGTTTCGAGCCGGTGAAAAATATATTTTTAAATTATTAGCGGTAGTATCTGGCATTGCCCGGAATTATTAGGCAGAGGTGTCCGCAGGGGTGTTCTGGGGGATATGTAGCCCCTTAAATTTAGGATTTAAAAAATTGAGAAAATGTATTATTTGAAATTGAATTTTTGAAATTTTTTGTGAACTGTTGTGAATTCTTGAAAATTAGTTTCTTGTTAATAGCTGAGGATTTTTGACTCAGGAGTGGAGTCCAGGAGTACAATTACGACTGAGTATCCAAGGATATTTTGCCTCCTAGCTGAATTTTATGGATTGTTTTGTCTGAAGTTCCCTTAAGTTAAGGTCGACAGAGGTCGTCATATTACAAATAAGTCCCTGATTGACTCTGTTGTCCTGGAATGCAAGATTTCAGATCAAGCTTTAGGTTCTAGGACCCAAATAGAGGCTTTTATGGAGCCCAACTGAGGCCTCATTGAGTTAGATATATTTTCAATGAATGTATATGCTTCTTAGATTTTTATCTTTTGAATAATTCTTTAAAAAAAAACACAATTTTTTATTAATTTAAAGTAGATAGATGAGAAGCGCCGGACTTTGTTGATATACCCGGTAGAGCATAACTCCCCCACAAATATTTGGTGTTACTCTCCGTTTCTCCATGGGCACACTCATACGTAGTTACTTAATACTTGGACGTTCTCTCCTCAAAAATAAAATAATAGTAATACCAGCTTGTGAATATTTAAGAATACATTCAAAGTTTAAAAAGAACGTAACACAATTCTTTAAACGTTAAGTGAACTCTTTAAGATCACAATTTTATAGAATAAAAAAATAATATAACACACATAAATAATTAATTATTATTAAATGTGATCAATGATTAAGCTGTCTGGATTTTAGAACATGAATTAAATTCATTTACATTTATGTTGTGTTAGGTGTTTTATCGAGGCAATTAATTTTTTTTCAGAAACTCAAAAGAAAAGTCACCGATAATTGGTTGTACAACGGATCACAGTAAAATGTTTCGGAGGTACAAATACGCTCTGTCAATTCTGCACCGATATGCCTCTTTTCAATAATGCAATTTATCCATTCCTAACTAATTTACATTGACAATGAAATTTTAATAACTCAAGTGAAAGTTGCGACGCGCCTTCAAAGTAGTTTTTTAATAGAAATTGAGACATTAATTTGTCAAAGACACAATTTTGCGAAACATATATTGATTTTTCGCTAACGAGTCAAATATCGTTTTCTGCACACATTCCCCTTCTCTCCCTCTCTAAATATTCCAGAAATATCAAACCAACCAAGAACTGTTGGAGAATCAAATTGGCAAGGAACTCCATTCATCATTGTTATCATTAAGTCATAATTATCCCTCAACTAATGAGTCCGTTATTTCAAGGGAGCCCACGAACTATTACATTAGACATGTTACAATTACGAATGATTCCCTTTTATTATCCCCGCAACAACATCTGTCATTATGTGCTTAAGAAACATCGTAAGTGATTCGTTTACATACATTAAATAAGACTACAGCAATTATGGCGACTTTACATTTCAATTACATCTTTATTGTACAATGAAAATTAGGGTGATGCAAGTGCTCAAACAAAATCATAAATTTCCAAAGATAAGGCTTCATTCTATTTTTGATACTGTTCGAGGATGGAATCGAGTAAATTACTTTTTGTCCTTTAGTATCCTTAAGTAGCATAGATTAGTACTTACAGAGTGGCTAGAATATAATTGCTGCTTTCAAAATTAAAAAAATAATTCAATATATGTAACTAATTAATAGAAATATTAATAGAAATTAATAATACAGTTTGGAGTACTAGGGTGTTCTGAAAAGTCTCCGACCTCTATGTGAAGATGGTAGAACTCCTCAATAAAAGCTAGTCACATCTATTGTCAGTAATTTACCAAAGTTTCAGCCATTTTGGACGCCCAATAGTTATTTAACATCTTTGGAGTAGGTTAATGTGAGTGTTTTTGTAAAAATGGACAAAATCGAGTATAGAGCTGTCATTAAATATTTTTTTTCATACAAAGTGTCCGCTGTAAATTAATTCAAACAACAGCAGACATACAAAGGTTTGTCGTGTTCAAAATGGACTCTTCTGACTCCATCCAACTCGGAGTAATGGAGCCAAAAAGAAGAAAAATGACTTATGAACAATTATTTTACAGAGAAAACACTGAGAGCTATTCGGAAAGGTTACAGAGATGGAAGAAGAGTAAAAGAGAGACAATGTTGAAAAATGAAACAAAAAAAGCAGAATAAGTGTATTGTATCTTTGTTTTGTCTGAAACTTTTTAGACGGCCCTTGTACATAAGTAATGAATATAAAACTTGAGCCCTCAGCTGCCATACATTTTTTGAGACGAGGGCAAAAAGTCTGATAAGCTCCTCAGTTTCCTTCAGATACATTTCAGCCCATTCCCGGATTATGGAGTTCTTCAATACATTGACACTTAAATGATGGATATGGGAAGTCTTCCTCTTAAGGATTCTCCAAAAATAACAACCCAAAGAATTTAGATCTTCTTTTCGAAAAAAATTTCAAAATTGATCAAACAATAACCCATGAGATTTTTCGGAGGTGTGACAAGGAGCACCATCTTGTTGCCAAACATAACTGATGCTGGAAACCAAATGAGATAGGTGACTCCTTTCACTTTCTCAATTGTCCCAGCAATCCACATGTATGCCAGATCTGCAGTAAAAGGTTTTTTGCCAGAGAGTAAGATTACCCGTATCAGTGTACTGTAAATATACAATTTGTTGCCTTTGATGTTGATGCTGCAACATCTTCATTGCAGCAGACACGTGTCAAATCTCTTATGAAACCTTTAAATCTAAGGATTCCAATGTTGTCATTGAATTAGAAGAGTATAAAATATTTCAGGAGTAAAAAGTTAACCGGAAAGTTTTTCTAGCGAAACTGTATACTTTGTATTTAAGTATTCATGAAACACGAGTACTGATAACTGTTATAAAATCAGTAATTATTAATTTATAATAATAAAACAATGTTTATCCGTATGCATGTATGAATCTTAGAAACAAATAGAAGCATTTTTGTTGCAAGACAGAACAATGTAGTTGATGTAGATCTTGCAGTCATTGACCATGTAGGATTGAGAGTGTATACAAGGTGCACTGTACATAGTGCTCCCTGGTGTATGTAATAAATATATTTGATCTAAGAAATAACAATGTAGTCGTATTAATAAATATCAATTGTCTGTGTATGTAGTATGGAGCGTGTATTGAGGATGCACTGTACACAATGTTCCCTGATTTCCATAATAAATAAACTATGATCAATAAATACGGATGTAGTTATATTAATGAAAAGTTTTCAGGCGAGTGCATTTTTTAGCATCGAGTAAGTATATACTTTTTTTTTTTTTTTTTTGTTAATAAGCGCTCTATAAACTAAAATAATAATCAGTCATCATATAACGATATAAATATGGAATAGTTACGAGTGAGTTTTATCATAAAAACGGATAGTAATACAAATGATTTATTGGGGAGCTAACCTTTATATTATTAGAGCAAAATTGTTCTTTAAGCCGACGAGAACTACCGTTAGTACAAAGATACTTTTAAGTAAGTTTGATAGAAAACTACAAAAAATTATCTTTCATATTTTGTTTAAAAATGCTTATGAAACAATAAATATTGTGAGTAATAAATGTTGATATCAATAGGTTCCTTGATTCTGAAGGTACTACCTAGTTGTGTCGGTCAGGTAATCTACGATTGCTGTTGTTTTGATGAAAGATGAAAAACAGCTTCAATCTGACAATATAAGAAAATATTGATTTCGAACGATAAATTGTCTTCTTTGGAAAAAAAAATCCTAAGCTAATTAATTATCAAAAATGTACTTCCTATAAAAGTCCACTAACTCATCAAAATGGAATGGATCCAAATTAAAATTAGTTCTTTGTAAATTACTTAAATATATCATAAATACACCTTTTGCTTGTATTTTAATTTAATGAACTTGTCTCCATCTCTAGTACTGTGGATGGACAATTGCTGAAAATCAGCATGAAAAAAAGTATTTATTTTTATTACAAAATTTATTTACCAGAAACCCTGCCTTGGAGAACCTCAATTCGTTCATTTGTGATGCTTAGTCCAGCTTTTCTATAACATAAATTCTTCGGGGATACCAAAGTTTCTGATCTCGTATCGAGGCCGATCTTGAAACCAATATCTGTGATATAAAATAAATAAACCATGTATATACTACTCCAATTAAATTTTTGTAAAAGTTCGATGCTGTAATATTTTATGGCAAATATATTCCAGACTCTAAAAAGTTTCAATTTCGCATTTTCCCCTTAAATTATTTGAAATGATATTATGTTATATTGATTTTCAAATGTCTCTATACTAAATTGATATGGGAACCTACACTTGGAGCACCTTTACGTCATAAAAAATGGTTCTGTCGAATACAGAATTCCACAAATTTCTATTCCATGAAATTCTTCTTCATTTCTAAGATAACCCCGTTTAAAATATTATCAGAATGTCAATATTCCTTAATTCCCCCATTAATGAACAAGGAATTATGCGGCTCGAGATTTATAAAAGTCCTGCTTATGGCAAGGAATCTACATTTTATGGCCAATTATTTTTGGTATAATAAATATTAAAAATTTACATGTATATAATGTTTTATTTATCTGAATAATGTTTTGGTTATTGCATATATTTGAATATTTAGCTAGTTTTAATTTAGTTTCAGTGATTTTAATTAACTGTTTAATTAAAAGATGTTGTATTGTTTTTCCTTTAAATTTCTAAGATTATTTTCTTTTTCTAAAATTATAAATTTGTAGCTATTATTATAGAAATATATACGGAACCTCATCAAAACTTAAGTGTATTAGTTTGATGCCCACATTAATGTTCGTATATTTCATATAAATTTGTAAAAAAAATAGATGCTGATTAATAAGAATAACGCATTTAAATGATATTATTATTAAAATCGTTAAACTGTTCATCATGTAATAAAATATGTTTTATTTTGGGGTTTCTTTTTTATCCAGTTCATTTTCCATGTTGTGAAAAGGATGTTCACTAACGGAGGGTATGGTAATTGTCATTAAGGATATTTTTGTTTTAGAACTCTAATATAATAAGTATACTAAAGTATCCAAATGCCAATACCAATTTTAGCATCGAAGCTGATAAAAAAATGTTGGTATTCTGACGACACTAATCGAAACATAATAATATTTTTTTTTTACTTAATCGATGCATAATTTCAAGGTACAGATTTTAAATTACGATCTTTTTAATAGAAATCTAATCAATGAAAAATTATATTAGACACATTCAAAAACCAAATAACATAATTTGTATTTATAGTTTTTTGTTACTTTTTCAAAAAAACTAAATCCGTTCTTTGCTCTTGATAAATATTAATAAACAAAAGTTCATTTTTATAAAAATTAACTAAAGTTTTGTTTTTGGTAATTAAGACCGTTATTTCTAATTCCATGATTTTTTTACTCTACCGTTAAAGAAAAATGATTAAGATATAAAAAAAAATCAAAGACCATATACCGTTAAAAATTTTACGTAAAAAACTTTATAAAAATTTTATTACAAAAAAAAACCACTAGTATAATTTTAAAAAAATAATAAAATTACTTAACTCAATCTGACCTAGAAATGGTCATTCAAATATATTTCCTTCTCTAGAATCAACAAAGTTCATGAGTATAACTTATACCGAGCGCGTTGTCTATTAGGCTACGTTGTTCCATATGTGTTTTGAGGAGCTAACTGATAAAAATTTTTATTGATGTTTTATGGTTAAAAGTGGGATTTTTGTAAGAGGGCGAGGTGAAGGCTGGCGTGAGCTATATTTTATTACTGAATTAAGACACTTGTTAGTACCAGCTGCCTCTTACAAACCTTAAATTCATTTCTAAGATGGTACACTGTCAAAAATGGAAATCAGTATATTTTAGTCAAATCACTCTCAAAAAATTTCATTGAATACCCACACATAAATGAAATTGAACCAATCTGTTAATTAATACACTTAGTACGTTAAAGCATATTTGGACAAAGCTGGCGTATCATCCTCACCCTAATGCACATACAATATCTTAGCTACCCAACTAGTGTTGAATGTATGTTGTGAATGCTTAATTTTCTTGGAACTGATCCAAGAAAATTTAAGACGGAAAGGTAATAAACAAAACAATATTAGGAAGAGAGAGAAAAAAATAATTATGAATAAATCCTTACAATAAATATATATTTATGTAACATTTCGCAAATTGAATTATGAATGTTTCTACACAGTAGGTATCGGCTACTCTAAGTGCAATTTGCAGAGCCTTTAAAGGATAAATCATATTATTTTGTAGATATATATTGACAAAAAATTTTCTGGAAAAATACCTATAGAACATTTTTGAAAAAAAGCATACTTGATTGCATTGATGTTGATGGAGCACGAAAGTAGGAACCCACTTTTGCAAGGCTGCAATACTCATATCTTTCACAAAGGAAATAATTGTTCAGCGAGATATTGGGAACTATCGTGAAAGATTCGAAATAGTTAAATGTTAGATTTCAGAGCAATTCTTTGTTGGAGTCAAACCACATTCCAGTAGAGAAACTTAGCTCGTCATTAATTTGTACCTAGAGGATGCATCGAAAAGCAATGTAGGAGTGGAGTTCCAAATCAGTTTTTCTCTTAAGAAATCACTGAAAACAGGACGGAGCGAAATAAATCAAGGGTTAACGTGGGTGAAAAGCAATTATTGTTTTAAACTCAATGTGCTTAGATTCGACACTAGCTCGTTCCTACAGAAGAAATATTCATTATGAATTTGGACTTCAACAAATGTTCATAGGTCAGATGAAGTAATTGTAATATAATAACGTTTACTGATGTATATAAATAGAACAAAGTTTGTCTGTAAATATAGATTATGTAGTATAGTATTTTTTAATGTATATGAGTTAAAAACTCATTTTTAACAACAAGCATGTGCTGTTAAAGTTCAACCAGGCAGTGATCTAGAGACTTAAGTACTTCCTGGATCATCCCGTTGTATTTTTTTTTCTCAAGCCATTATTTGGGGAGATACAACAAACATCCAGCTCTGGTCATGGTCCTCGGTGTCGTGGCACCCGACTGCAACAACTATATGTTTACCCAAGATAGCGCCCAGGTACACACCTACAAGAAGGTGCAGCATTTCTGTAGGGAGAACATGGCTGCTTTATGCCCAGCAGACTTCTGGACCTCCTCCTCGCTTGATGTGAACCCTCTTGGACTTCGATGTTTGGTATGTCTTGAAGGGCAAGAAAACCAAGATATCTCACCTGAATGTAGTTGTCCTGAAGGCTGTGATCATGGAGTAAGGAACAACTTTTCCCTGGACTTTCTCAATGCCATCTTTGCTTCTGTTCATCCCGTATTGAAGCCAAATTTCAAAATGGAGGGGGGCATATTGAATAAACAGAGTAAAAAATTGTTTATTTACCAACTTTTGCTTCAATTTTTTGCCATAAAAATGGTACAAAATAAAAACATACGAAAGTATACCGGGTGGAGATTATTTAATTATCTAAACAATCTATATCTTTATTTATAAAGATTAATTCTTAACAAATACTAGTGATTGATTCTATAAAAATCTATAGGAGCAGTTTCCAAACTGCAAGCTACGTCTCTCCACAGAGAGCTTAGTGAATTTATAAATGTAATGAAAACAAGAAAAATAATATTATGTAGTCAACTAATGGGTTGAATTTAAAAAAAAATAATTCAAGAAAAAATGTTTTTTTTTTTTTTTTGTAAAGATAACTTTTCATCCCCGCCCTGTAAATATACTTATGCCTATACTAGGTTTGATCAATTAGCACAAATATACCCATCCATACCTATCTTAAACGTGGATTCTTTCCAAAGGTGCAATTTCAATCGTTAAAAAAAATTCTTAGACACAATACATATGTATTTTCAATTAGTTTTTTGTGTAATTTTGTTTTTATACTATGTTTAAACAGTATTTAAATGATAATTATGTGTCTAATCAAGCAGATTAATGAGTTGATAATTGGACCTTGTTCATAGTTCAAATCAATTATTATAACTATAGATAAATTGCTGTTTTTATCATTGCTGTAATGAGGATATTATTCATTATATTCGAAAAAGTTATTGGAAACTCATCGTTTACAGGGGCCGACGATTTTGGCACGAAAACAATCTTTGTTTAAAAAAGCAATAGACAGCTACCAATGTTTTGCATCTATCACTAAATGAAAATCCTTTCCTTCAGCCGCAATACCCTTTCCAATTCTGTTTCTAAAGGAAGTGCAAGGCTTTATCACTATGCTCCTGCTCACTACGGCTAACTCCTTCTTGATCAAATTTACCAGAGAATTCCAGGTTGTATTAGGATTTCTACATTTTGGTATGCGGTACAAGATAGTTCCACACAAAATAGTGCATAGGACTAAGATTTTTATATCTTAGTGGTCATATCTCCCTTTCAGCCATGTCACTACAATTCTCTTTAAGCTATTTTAGGATCTGTGACCTCAAAGACCTCTATCAACCTCTTTACCGTTCTCAAAGCAACATAATTGAGCTCAAGTACTTCCTTATTGTATATTTTGTCTATATTCATAAAATTGGATTTTAACCAGGTCTTCCAATATTCCTCATAACAAAATTTGAGACATGAGTCCCCCAACATGCAATTTTTTTTTAGTTTTAGTATTCTGTGCAAAGGTGAACATTGTCTTAAAAGTTTTTATTGAGATGTGAGCTGGTAGGGGTTGGTAAGGGGAAGCCATAAACCGCTCCAATATGCAATCCGTAAATTACGAGTTTTAGACCAACGACTTTGATCCAGGTTACGAATTAAATTCAAATGCCAATTTATTTGAGAGCTAGGTTTTACTATTTCCTATGTAGGATAAATTATGTATTAAATTTTGTTCCAACTTAATTACTGGAAGAAGTTTAAAAAAACATTTTCCAGACCCCTTAACATGAATATTTATCACTTCACACCCTGTTCCACCCTGGTTATTGATTGATTTTAAATTGTACTGCTTTAGTATTTCAACAAAGACCCATAGTTAGAAGAAACGCCTTTACGTTATGGAATCTGATAAGCAAATTTATTTGCAAGCTTTTTTTATTTTTCATACTCCCAAAATTTGAATATTATTGAAACAACTATTATAAATGTCATTTATAAGACATTATTTTATTCGCTAAGTAGTTAGTTGCATACGTGTGTGCACTGCTTTTGAGTTTTGATATGGTCACTTAAACATGGGAGGTATATCATAGCTACAAGATGTCGCTATATATACATGGTGACAATTCCTTATTGGTCTTTTTTATTCAATATTTTTGGAAATTCATTAGTAATAACTCCTTTGCAAAAACAAAAAAAGCTTGAAAAGGGTATAAAAAAATAACATTTAGGTATATATTTAATTTTGAGGGATGTATATATATATTTGTAAGTCATACGCATTTTAGAAAGTGCACGATGTTTTTTGTATTTGGCAATCTGAACAGTTTTTTATATTTCTCTGAGTATTTATTATCATTTATGTTATCAGCTTTGAAAATAGAACATCTAAGTATGTTTATGGAAGACGAAGAGTGACACCAAGGAGCTCATAAGAGTAACTCCTTGTAGAACTCAGAGTATAATTATGGGTTCACATCCGAGAAATTTCTCTTGATGTCTTTGTCTATTTCCTTCTTCCTCTTCATAGCTTTTGCACCTAAACAAGTAAAGCGTCGTAGACGCTATGCTGCTCACCACCATAACATTCATACAATTTGTCATTTGGATTTTCGGTCTCTTTTTATTTAAAAACTCTCATGGCTTAGAATTTAGTGCTCTAAGGATGTGAAGGTTATACAATTTGGACGTCAGGGACTAAATTTTGGTGAACCATCCTGATTGTACTTAAATTTTGACTACTTTAAGTACCGTTGTGGTTTAAAGCAAAAAAGAAGAAAAAAAATAATTATTGTAAATTTTCCATATTTTAAAACATTGTGTTTTCTCCTCTTTACTCACTAACTCTGACTTGTCTACACAAAAGTAGGCTAGAATGATTTTTCTTATTATTTAATGTGGATCCCATTTTTATTCTTGGGATAATTTTTGTCTTTTATTCTTATGACCCCATTGGATGTGCCACAAATGATAGTTAAAGTAGTCAAAATTGATTTTTACAATAACAGATTAAGAAATTGATCGATTATATTTGAAAAAGGCAGTCTCGTGATAATATGATGTCATATTAGGTAATTAACTAATCAATACACGAATGTGCCAAGGTTGGATTATAATTGGACTTTAAGTAAATTCATGATATGTATCCATAATGATTGAAAGGCAATGTGAAATAAATTGAGAAATAATACAGAGGTCGGAAGCAAAACGTGGACTGTTAATAAATGCTAATTATGTAATTAAAGTAGAGAGGTTTTGTAATTTTGTCCTACATATTCCCAATCTCCTCTCCTTTCTGCATACGTAAACAATGATAAACATTTTTCAAATCTTTCATCATGAGTGAGCAAGAAGCAAAAAGGTAGAGGATCTCAGACTTTCTGAATGCAAAAATTGAGGTTGCAGAGATTATGGGTATTGTGCTCGAAGAGCCTCATTTGCAAGGTGGCCAAGATGAAAAAGGATGGAAAAGAACTCTCAAGGAAAGAAGAAAGTGGGGGACACAACTTGAAATGGGATTCTGAGTTTCTGGGGGACCTGAAAAGAAGATCAAGGAGGACCCCAAAAAATCCATGAATCTACTCTCTAACGATTTTATCGTAGACGAGAGGACAATCAGGAGGCTGTAAAGGAGGACTTGGGGTTATCCTCATACACAATGATTACACGCCACCTGTTGACGGACACTCTGAAGGAAAGGAGACTGCAGATGTGCAAGAAAGTTCGTGCGTGGATCAAAGTAAATGTATCCACAGTAAAAAAAATCTCTGACGAGAAGATTTTCACAGTGGACCAAGTCTACAACCGTAGGAACGACCGTTGGCTTGGGGGATCACTAGAGGAGGTCAAGGGGGTGTTCCGTACAAAACATCTGGCAAGAAGATGTGTCCTGCTTTTTCAAGGTCGGCGAGAAAATCGGCCAGAAGGCCTTTAACAATGTGCTGAGTTTCACCATACTCCCATAGCTTAAGGACACCTACCCAGAGGACAGTATGTGCTGACCCAAGATTGTGCACCCTCACACACATCGGCCGAATGCCAGATGTTCTGCGTCAACAATATGGCTGATTTTTGATTTTTTTTCAAATAATTTTTTCGACAGCTGGCAAATAACTAACTTCAGCTCACTTTCTTTAATAGTAAAGAAAATTGTGTGTAGTTTAGGGATATTAAAAAACATGTTTTGGAGGAGAGCAGCTGTTTTCATGACTTTTCATTAGATCAGTTACAATCAACAGTGGCAAGGGAGGAAAGGGAGAAGGACAGAAACAATGAGCTTGGCAAGAATTACTCGGATGTCAATCGTCAATTTTACTCTATGTCCAACAAGGGCTTACAATTATAACTCTGCAACATATCCTCATGGTGACCCTTCGTCTTTTATCAAGACAAACGATTGTTTTCAGGTTTTGAATATAATTGAAAAGGGAAGTCACTACTACTCAGGATTTAAATAATAATGTCAACAGCTGAGGAATAGAAAATTCCCTTTACAGATTACAAATTCAAAAAACCCCAAAAAAACAGTCCAACTAAAAATATACATGTTTTACATCCCTAATCTTAAACATAAATCAATGGGCTGCCAAGATATTGAGCTCTAAACTTGTTCCAGATTTAGCATTTCATACCTCTAATTCAACAACTATGTTTCAATTATGCGTCATTTGTGATGTAATCGTTGACGTACTTGGAAAAAAAGTATATTTAATTGTTCAAATGAATCCCATACATCATGATAGATGTTTGAGTTTTGCACACAAATAATAAAACATAAATGAAAGACTTTTTGTGGTGAATCTTCTTGTTTCATAACTGTACATTATTATTTGGGGAGTCTGATGTAGCTATAGATTTTATTAGAAGTAAGTATTAGTAAAGACTTAGCGTTGCATTTTGATGATGGATATAATAATAACAAAATTATTATTATTTTATAGTATATGTGAGATGTGAAATGGAAACAAGTTATTAGTATACATTTTGATTGCTAGTCAATAAATAAGTAGTAAGTTGTGATGGCCCGGCACAAATTATTCCTTGAAGTTAGCTCTAGCTAACACTACTCCATCATAACTTAATAGGGATTTGATGCAATAGATTGGGTAAGTATAGATCAATTTTTCAAAAAATCAAATGTACCGTGTGGTGCATTGAAATCTGTAGAATTACTAATTTAATATTTAACGAAGGTTGAGCGATTGAAATTTATTCATATTTCAATATATTAAAGTATAAATAATTGAGCTATTTAGCTTACGTACACTTCCAGAAAATGACACGTGAACGTGATCGATAAATTTCCATTGGAGCACCACTACAAGCAGTTGGTTGTATATAGACGACCGTCTGCGCATCAGCAAGTCCAAAACTTTGTAGAGGAAGAAGGTTTCTGTCCAAAAAGGCCAAACTGGACCTGGAAGAGTAAAAGAAAGCAGCCTAGGACAATCCTTGAACAACTCTCGATACTTTCCTGATTCTAATCCGTTCGACTACACCTTTTAGTTGCATGTTGAGGTAAGGTCCTGCAGTGTCCGTCATCCAAACACGGAGGCTCTCAAAGCCACTGTCTGCCAGCCCTGATACGCAATGACAGAAGACTACACCTGTAGCGGGTGCCAGGCTTTCCGCCACCATCTGGAAGCCATCATTGTTGCTAATGTTGGCTGCATCAATGATTAAGATATCTCCGACACACTTCCATTCATAATATTGCTTGTGTTGAAATTTTAATTAATATATCATGTTGAAGTTTAAAATTCAAAGTGTTCAGATTTTAATGAGCCACTCGGTAGAACAGAGTGGAGACACAAAACTTGCAGTATCTTTTAATTAAAATTATATCCCCATTATTTTGAACCTCAAGGTCTCATTACACAACCAGACGAAAGCTAAATACAAAAATGAAAAAGTGTAAAACCACCATCCAAAAAGGCAGAAACCTTTGGCATCTACATCCGGAGATTCCTTCAAAAATTCCTTCATTTAGGGGGTATAACGCCTCCAGCACACCCTCCTGCTGACACTCATGATAATATGACTAACTTCTGGCCTACATTCCCCCCCTGACATCAACCACCTAGACTTTGTAGTTTGAGGTGTCTTGGAGATGAATGCACCTCCCATCCGTATTTGGATTCTCTCCGAGCAGCTATCATGACAGCAGTGTACGCCATGACCACGGCCTTTATCGTCAAGAGCTGTCAATCCGTCATGTACATGCTGTTATTGTTTGTGAAGGAAGACCTATTCAAAATAAAGTTATGAAAATAAAAGTATTTTCTTGATTCCCTAAAAATCACGTTTTGGGTCCCCCTTTTTAAAGGTTCTAATTTCCCGGGATATAGATTTTAAATTATTGAATCGTATTAGTAAATATGAAATTAATATATTTTTTGATTGTGTAATAAAAAACAAAAAGTTTAAAGTGATTTTTTCCAAAAGTTATAAACCCTTTTTTGTCCATTAGGATCGTTGAATATTACTACATTACTAATTCCATGAATTCAAACATTTAATTGAATTAACAAGGTAAATTCGGCAAAGTGAAGAAAAACTTGCACAAATAATTAAGTTATGTCATCCGTACAAAGGTATCATAAAAATAACATCTTACGTGGAAAAAGGATATATCAACTCCCATTTATTTTCTCAAGTTAATTGTCGCGTTTTGTTACTTTGTTTTTTAAGTTTTAGTCTTACATATATTTTCTCCATTTAGATTTTGTTCAAAATTGTACGGAGGTAAGTTTTTTAGAGGCCCTATGGGTGCGGATTTTGCAACCAAACTCCACCTGTAACAATAAAATAATAATAATAATAATTAGTGATAAACGATCTATTATTGCTGAATATATACCATTATTTACATATCATATATCGTACCAACTTGTAAGCATGTGATTCGTCATTTAATATGCATGTAATGATTAATTTAATGAAATATAAATAATGTAATGAAGGTTTTAATAATACATAATTATATGCAGGATTTCTCATAGTCGAGAAATCCGGGGAAAACGTGATTTCAGAAGAGATATTTTATACATGTAAATCTTAAATATTCACTGAAAAAAATATTATTACATTATGTTGACAGTTGATGACCTCTAATTTGATAAACTACTATCAAACACTACTACACTTTTGTAAAAAAATCCTATCAAAACTTTAGCATTGGTCATTTCTATACTTGTAAACTTAAATTTGAGACATGAGGTGAATTTAATATATGCTGAACAATATGAAGAAAAAAAAAAGAATTTTATGATTGTTCAAATGAAATGAATCATAGTATTAATAGCCATAATAATAGTACATTCTGACCTTAGCGAACACAGTATTCTTAGGTCAAGAAATTTGCTTTTTAATTCAATAGTTTTATCCTTATTCAAAATACATATAAGATATTACAATGAAATTTCAGTATCTGGGGTGGATACCGGCTCCAAGGAGAAACAGAGGGTTAAGAAATACTGCTTAGTTTTGTAAAAATTTTTGATAAAAATGAACTTCTTTGTTGGATATTTGTTGATCCGTGATGTACCTTTGATGACCGTCATTTATATTGTTGAAACATCAACCACTCTCTTCCCCCTAAGTGGGAGATGTAACAATATATTATTATGAATATATATATACATATAAGACCTGGAATTAATACACAACTTTACGTCCTAGAACATAATAATAAATTGTCTTATTCTTTCTTGTTTTTCAAGACGCTGCTTGCGCTGACGAACGGAGCGCCGCAAAAAAAGAAAAAAAAGGATTTTCGCGTTTCAAGAAGAAAAAAAAAAATTTAAATCAAAAATATATTTTTTTTCTTTCCTTCTCCTATGAATCAGTTCTAAGTCGATGTGCAAAAGTGTAAGAAGAAGGGAAGCATAGGATAGGATTTTTGAAAGTAGGCACGGATCAATTCACCCTCCCTAAAAAAAAAGTGTATGTGAAAATGAGTAGTGTTGATCACAGAAATTCGTCGGATTTAGAGATTCAAATCAAATATGGTCTCCGTGCAAAGTCAATTCAACGTCGTATTGAAGTAGAGTCAAAAGTTCGTGCACCAAAACCTGAAAAAAGGACTCCAAAACCTCGTTCACGACCCCCTCCCCTCTCTAAATATCGGAGAAAAACAGCCAATGCACGTGAAAGGGATCGGATGCGAGAGATCAATGATGCATTTGAGGCTCTTCAAAAGGCCATACCCGGAATGGAGGTCAAAAAGGAGGAGAAGTGCACCAAGCTAAACACTCTTAAATTAGCCATGAACTACATCAAGGTAAAAAATGCAAAAAAATGACTTCAAACAACGACAATAATAATGTATTTTAGCAAGTTCTTTAACTCCATCACGAGTTTAGTTTTTCGGGGTTTTGAAGGTTTTTTTTTTAAAACTACAAAAGGAAGTTTGTTTGTTTAATTGTATTCTCTTTTTTATATTTTCAAACACAAGTTTAAGTTTTTGGGGTCTTTGGAGGGTTTTTGAGGGTTTGTTGTAAAACGATGTTTGTTTGTATAATTGTCTTCCGTCTTCAAAATTTTCAATTGTTGCTATTGTTTTTGGAAATTTTGAGGATTTTTTATTGAAAAAGGAAGTTTGTTCGTTTAATGGTCTTCCTTCTTCTAAATTATTAATCTCAAGTTTAGTTTTTTTGGGTTTAAAATGATTTTTTTTTGTAAAAGGGATTTTGTTTGTTTGCTGTTTGGCGTCATTGGCAATGATTTGATCCTTTGCAGGCTCTCAGCGACCTCTTGGTTTGTACAACCCCAACATCCTCATCCTCTAACTCCCCCTCGCCGTCCTCTGACTCATCACGGAGTAGTGAAGAGCCCAGCTCGCCCTCGAACAGTGTTTCATCCTTATCTTCCTCACCCTTAAGAGACGTACTCTTTTCGGGCAAAACTTCAGACTATCTAGAGGACTCCTTCTCATTGGATGATCTCCCTTCCCTTCCAGACTCTTTTGAGCTGCTCCTAACAGAGGAAGACTTTTCACTCTCCACAGTCATGGATGAACCTAGTCTCTATCGTTGAGAAGAGATGGACAAAGGATGAGTGAGAGAGTTATGAACATATAAGTTTAAACACAAAAGACTTATATTTTTTTAATCAAGACTGCCTCAAAACACACTTTTTGACGAAAAAAAATATTGTTAAATATATACTATTATTCTCTTGTTCAATACTTTTCAAAAAATATTATTATATACTTGCATAAACATAAGACTCAGTCAGGCCTTGAAATCCCTTACTTCGCCCTCCTATTTGCCATTAAATGTTCTGTGCCATGCTTTTTTTTACATATCAAATCATATAGAAAAATTTACTTTTTATAGATTACAACTTAAATTATATACAAATCATTTCTACATAATATATATTAAACATTCTTATCTATAATAATTATATAATTCTTACAAGGAGCCAATGGATGTTGTTTTGGGCCCTATTACAGTTTTTTATTAGTGTTTGACATATTTTTTGTATGCGTGTCTTAAAATGAATTGTAATTTCGCTTTGTTATGTTGGATTTATCAAATCACCTTTGAGAGATGATTATAAATTATAAAATTATTTTTTACTTAATTTTTATAAGGAAAAATATATCTATTCAAAAATCCCATAAATCAAAAAATAATTGATTCCATTAAATGTCACAAAAATTCAATACAAAGCTGTCAATGTTGGTTGGTTGAATTTGAATTATTTCTTGTGAAGGATTTGTGAACTATCTAGAACAATTATTCGGTAATGCCAATTGTATAGTTGGAAAAATTGACTGATAATACATGTCAACTGGTTTCAGACATTTTAGCCTATTTCTTTTAGGAGGTGAGAGGGTTGCAGAATACAATTTTTGTACCACTAACCAAAAAAATATACTTATTTTAATTTTTCACTTCTTTTCCTTAATTCTTTATTTGTGAAATATAATTTGTTAATAATAAACAACTGAGTTAAGGCAGTGTCTTTCGAGAGAAAAGGTAGCAAAAAAAATAGGTTTTTTCTATACAAAAGTCATCACTTCATTAAAATAACAAATTTCTGATTAAAAAAACACTTTTATGGAACTTGATCTATCTTAATCAATTTGAAGTTAAAGGCCTCTTTTGACAACCTGCAATTGGTTCATATTACTCCCATACTTATTGTAATATGGACCATCAAAAACCAGTATAAATGTCATTAAATTGGTGTAATTTTTTTATTTAGCAACTAATTATATAGTAGTAAATAATCTGTACTATTTGATTTATAAAACGACTGAGAGAGTACATATCTTGTAGGCAACAAGTGTTCTTTGGCTTCATATAGGCTACAACTTCTTCTTTGCAAAGTTTCACAAATCTATTTCAAAGTTAAAAGTTGTACCAGTTCTTGACGCGACTCCTACGAATTAAGGATTTGGAAACCTTATGAAAGCGAGATAAAATTTAACTTGCAAAAAGCAAGCTATTACCAATGACATGCCGTAATAGGCAAACACACAATTCCCCATATGTATAAAATAAGGTTATTACAGAAAAATTGGTCTCTACCAAGCTACTTAACAGACAAAAGACTAAATGTTTCGATGTAAGCACATAAAAAAAGCTTCTTTCAGGTCTTTAGGTATGAACTAGTGAATAAATTTGAATTGAAAAAGCAATCACCAAAGAGATGTCCCATCTAGCCTCAATTGCTGAGTGCGTCTAAGATTGTGAAAGGGGAGACACTTTTTGATATTTGTTGAAACTGTCTTGCCAAGTAGTGGTGGGTACGAAATATTAAATTGAAAATTATGGCAAGCCCGATTATACGATGGTCTAATCCTTTATTTCTATTAACTTTGAGACCTATCCCTAAAAACAGTTTTGTCACTTTTAGTTTGTTTCGTTTGCCAACGTATTCATATTCTTGGGATACAATATTTGGGAAAAAATCTAAACTTATTTATTTCACTAGCTTATGAATGAAAAGTCATTTATTAGGCTCTACACTGGTCAATAATTTAGATCTATAATAATTTATGAACATGTTGCCAATTCATCTTGTTTGAAAACTTGTTGGCTTTTGTTTTACTTGATTGAAAAGGCTTACTTGAGAGAGACAAAATTATGTGAATAAAAAGGATTTAAGTTATAAGGTATATATTAATCAATTCAATCCTGGTTTAGTAATGATAGCAAGATGACAGTTTAAAAAATAATATATAGTTTTTATGAAAGACACACTTTGCAAGTTTTGATAATGAATAAATCTTATTTTGGACTTTTTGCTTAATCTAAAGATCAGGGAAACAAGCTTTGCTCATACTAAATGCATTCATTAATCTAAGTGTAAGTTCTCTGTGTATTACTCTGGCTTCAATTTGTTTTCCATTCCTTTTTTTTGTTTGGGCGGCTTATCATTTTCAGAAAAAACACATAAAAGTAACAGTAACCTAATTACCTTCTAAAAAAACAACCAATCAAACATTCAAAACAATCAACATACTCATATTTAAAACAAAATTAGTGTTTAAATGCCGAAATAAATTATTTACTTTTCCAAAATCAGTTTATCATTGAAAATAGACGAGTAATCCTCAATAAAACTTTCATCAATAGCTTTTGGTTTCTTATCAATCGGTAAAGGTCTATAAATAGTAAAACTAAACTGCAGTATAATAATATTGGCTCTCATTAAGTCAACAAAAAGTAGCTATCCCCCTTATCAACAATTCCCAAATACATATATTATAAGACTCATTCTTACATTTTGTGAATAAGGATATTCAGGAACAAATGAATATAATTTTTTTCCTTCTCCTTCCTTGCCTACAAATATTTGTACCATTCTTTTCCATCCATTTATTTGTAAGCAGCGAATTTTTAATTAGCTTATAATTTACCCAACATGTGTAATGGGAAATTAGAGGGCTTTGACAAAATACCCTTGGCACATTTGTATTCTATAATTATAAAATTTTTGGATAAGCCTCAAACCAGTCGAGGTAGGTGGAGTTATGTCGTTTGTGATCCTTTCTTTCCTAATACTTTTTAGTGAATGATAAAATGTATTCATTCGCCTTTCACGCCAAACCAACAACGCATTTTTTCGATCCCTTCCTTTACTTCTGATTGCATCAAATAAAATAATACTAAGAACTTTCTCTGATGCAGATATAGGATATTTTGCTAAATATTTTGGTTTTCCAATTTCTATCCTATATATTAGCCCTTGTCTAATCCTAAATCCTACAGAGTTATTTTGGTTCTTTCCCCTCTTGTTTCCTTTAGTAGGAGAAAAGGTTGCAATTTTACAATAAAAGTAACAACTTGATGTAAAGAAAGTATTCCTTCTATCATACAACTAGGATCAAAAATTAAATATATACCTTTTTATTGTTATTTTAGGTAGTACCATTGAATGTCTCATGTAGTTAGTTAGTAGTAGTAGAGTAATCGGTCAGTTTACATCATGGGAATTTCTGCAAGATCTCCAACCTTGAAGGAAAAAAACAACCATATTAATATAGGTATATATTTTTTAATGTAAAATTTTTGCAAATCCACAAATGAGGTATATTTTTATATTATTACTATTGATTATTATATTCGTATTTTATATAGAATTTATAACCAATATCTTTGTACATAACTTCAAGGTCGATTCAATTAGGTATTTCGTTATAATTATATATAACATAATTTTTTAGGTCATTCTATGATATCAGTAGCAAGAGAGAAAATAATGCATAATAGATTTGTAAAAATAATGAAAAATTGTAATGTTAATTCAAATACTTTAATCTCAATATGTTTAAGGTTTTACGAGCAGGCTAATAATACTCCTTATAAAATTTATAATATTTGTTTTTTTAAAATGAATGTTCAAAAAAAAAAAAAAAAAAAATCAAGATGTAAGGATTAATAAATTAACAAAGTTATGTATATAAAAATTGTTTTCATCTGTGTTTTAATTTTTGCTTGCTTTGACAAAATAAAATAAAAATCTGAAATATTGTGTCAAAAATATCAAATTGTATGTCAACTTTTTCAAATATTGTGGAATTTTTTATTACATAAAAAAGTCCTTTAAAATATATTTTAAAAATATAATGTCACCTATATATTAAAAAAATCTGAGCTACAAAGTAACTAAACGCGGCTGTTTGCGAAAAAAGATTTCCCTGAGTACGGAAAATGTATTATTGCTTTAGATTTTGGTCCATCCAAAGATGAACAAACATCGATAGACAATTTAACAACTGAAATCCCAATATATGTGAGGGTCCATTTCCAGGACAATGGGTCATGTACGGTGATGAATAAAACAGGATTTGCTGGTATGTAGAAATAAAATAAACAGAAAATGACCCTGGCAATCATGACAATTTGAATAATATCTGGAAGGAGAGCAGCTTAGCTGTCAAGCTTCTAGAATTTATTCAAGAAAATAAATTAACACAAATCCCACATCGTTTATAGCAAGAACGTACATTCTGTAATTATTAAGATATCGATCTTCAATTCTTCTCCTAGTTCAACAGGGAGCTACAATCATAACTCACGAGCAACACTTCATTGTCTTTCAGGAAAACAAACACATGTAATTGATTTATACTTAGATGTTAGCTTTTGAAAATTAAAAATCTGTTCAAATTTCCAATTAGAAAAGAAACTGCTCCCGCATTTTAGCACCTTAGGAAGGATGAGTACACAAAAATCTTCAAATTTTCATGCTTCCTGAGTTTCCTCAGGATATGAAGAAGATTCGTATACAAAGTTTTTTTTTATTCCAGAGAAAACTTCATTTTCCCCCTAAGGCAAAAGTTTGATGTCAAATTTTTAATATTATTTTAAAGATGCAGTGGTTTTTTGTAGTCATATGTTTAAATAATAAGTAAATAAAAAAATGAAAATTTCCTGTGAAAATGTGCAATATCAATCTAATTTTTCTAATCAAAAATATACTTTATAATAAATGTCAAAAAATCAAATTAAATTGTCCATTTTTTTTTGTTTTGAAAAAAAAACGTTACTATATATTTTTTCCAAAAAATGTCACATTTTGTATTCATACAAAAAAAAGTCATTTAAAATTTCCACTAAAAAAAATAATATTTTGAAGCTCAATATTCTTTCTCAAGTTGTATATTGCAGGGACCATACAACTGTGGGTGGCAAAAGCATATAGGCTAAAGAAGAAATAGCAGATATAATCTTATATTTTATATTTTAAGTTATTGATTCTATTGGATAAGAAATACAACTGAAAAAAAGAAAAATACTGAGACTCTCAATGATATCAGACAGGATCGACGATTCGGTTTTTATTAAATCAGAGTTTGCAACTGGAAGTCAGACCTTAAATAGTTATATCTATACATAGAGTTGATATAATTGTAAGGGAAAACAGAGCCCGAGAAGAAGGCAGGAGCGAGATATATGGTACCACTGAATTAAGACCCTTGTACATATCAGCTTCCTTTAATATTTTTTAATGTACCTTTAATTGGTTAGATGGAGTTGCACTGATTAAGTATAAGTAAACATTATAGTATTACAATTACTCCATCTAACCTTGGAATATTTCACTGAGCGCATGGGCGCAAATGCACATCGAATTCAAGAGAATAGCTTCTCCCGAGCGCATTGTCCATGAGCTACGGCGATTCCATTTGATATCTTTATACTTTTTTTAATCAATTTACACGAAAAATAGGCAATCATTATTGTTTAAGAGGGAGATGTTAATACACCCACGACCTATTAAATAATGAACAAAAAAGAAGAAAGAGCACACGCAACAACCGTTTTTCCTTTTTTAATCGCAATACCTAGTTTTTTCTTAAAAATAGATCCCCTCTTTTATTATGAGTAATTTTGCACAAAATTTATCGTTAAAAATTCTTTTATTTCTATCAATGGAGTATCTTTCATTTCTTCCAAGTCTCAACTAATTTTATGACTATAAATATGAGTCCTTTTCAAATGGACTCCTTCATTTTTATAAACATTTCATTTATTTATTTCCTGCCTATTCTTCATTTTTTTAAAGGTTCCTTTCATTGGTGCAATGGAGTTGCACAGTTTCATTAGAGATGTGGGGTTGTAAGAGTTTGAATTGAAGGCAGGAGCCTAGACATATATTATTTATTAAACAACACCTATGTCCATATCAACTGCGGGGAAAAAATTAATACAATAAAGAAGATAACCTTATTCATTCCAAATAGTGTTAGTGCAGGAAATATTTCCATTTTATACTGAAATGCATATATATTTATTTTATTATACATTTTTAAAACAATTTACACCGACGATAGGCAAGAATGATTACTCCAGAAGGAGAAGTTAACACCAGGGCGACCTCTTAATAGTGAGTAAAACGAAGAAAGAGCAACTGCAACGCCCTGTTTTTCCTCTCCTAATGCCTAAACTTGGGATTTACATCACAAAAAGGACAACTTTAGTTGTAGAAGATAAGGAACGATATATGGCTGTACTCATTATTTTTGTAGGCAAATAAATTTGGATTAAAATGGACAATGTGGTCATTGTTTCGTCACTTATTAGATAGCTTGGTCTACAAAAATTCATAGTCACGGTCTTGTTTACTCAAAAGGCAATTATTCGCCAGAAAGTACAAATAAGGAACAACTATGAACGTTTAATCATTTAGCACGTTACACCAATAAATTTCCCTTAATATTTAAACCATTATTTGCAACATATTATCAAATATTATTTGATTTTTTGGGGGAATATGACCCTTATAAAAAAAGTATTCTACAGATATGAATGTTAGTTATAAAAAATCCTCAAGGATTTTTCTTCTTTTTTTATTTTACTAATGATAATTGCAACGTATCAGACATGCAATTACGCAGAAGATAAAATATATTTTTTTTATTAATCACCGACTTTTTTTTGCATAAATAAAAATTTATTTGGGTTGTTCACAACTTAAGCATTTTTATTTAAATAATATGGTGCGTAGAATAACAAGCAATTAAAAAAATATATGATACCCTTCGCTCAAGTTTTATAAGAAAAACGGAAACTATGCGTCTGATTCCCGGTTATGCCTTACAATGTAAAATATATTTCTCCTTTTTTTTGTCCCCTTCGTCTTACTTCTTCTGCGTGTAATTCATGGTAGAGATATTGAATTACAAGTTTTTCATTTGTGCAACTGCAAATTTTATTGCAAAAATAATAGTTATAATAAAAACCTCTCAGGTTGACTACTCGTACTAGTTAGTCCACTTTATATTATTCTGTGTAAGGGGGCTCTAGCCCTCCACAAATTAACCTATTTTTGATTTTTACAAGAAAATTTAATATTTCAAAAATTTAAGACAGGAATTTTTTTTTATAGCTGTGAATTTTTCATTTTATTTCCCAATAAATGTAATTTTTTGTGAACAGATGTGAATTTTTTTTAAATTTAATACATTATATTTGATGTTAGTAATTTTTTTCTGAAAAATTAATTCTGTGTAAATATGTGAAGATTTTTTAATATTTAAAATTTTTTGCAACAAAAAAATTAATTTTTATAAAAAATTTAATTTTGAAATTCATTATAAAAAATTTAATTTTGAAATTCATTATAAAAATTTAATTATTTGCGAATATATAACTATTATAAAAAAAAATAAACTATGAAATTTAAGTTATGAAATTTTTTTCTAAAAAAATCAATTTTTCAAATTTTTTTCGAATATATCTAATTTTTTATATGTTTTTTTCAGAAAAAAAAACCAATTACCAAGGCCCTACCCTCTTCAAAAAATATATAATCCCGCAGCCGCCTCTATGTAGTCAGCTTTAATGATGAGGGGAAAAAACTATTCTAAAAATAAGATACAAAAAATTTCATCCTAAAGAAAGGTGATTGATAAATATAACTAAAAGTTTGACTCGAAAAAAGGAAAATATTTAAAAACAAAAAATGAAATTAATCTATGACCTAGGTACCATTCAAGCTAAAATATAATTAAGTCAATACAACTTGAAGGACTGGCTAAAACATATTCTTTTCTTGTATAAAAGAGCATTTAAATAATTCTTATCAATTAGAGGTGTTTCGTCATAAGTGTGCATTGTTTTTAATGACCTAGTAGAACTACTGCAAGTACCGGTTGAACCTCAGTATTTTATATAATTACTAGTTAGAGTCGATGGAAGAATTTTTCTGAATCTCGAAGGAAATGTGATACTTCAACAAGATGGTGCAACGACACATACAGCAAAGATTAAACATTCCTTAAAGAGATAAACATTATGTTCTAGCTGAAAACAATGTGACCTCCATACAAGGCAGATGCCAACTCGCTCGACCTTTATTTCTAGCCGGATTTCAAGACTAGAGCTCTCAAGGCTTCTGTTGATGAGAATTGGAACTCCATGGGTTCCAATGAGATAAATTACCACCTTTCGGTGCATCCAATTAATTATCAATGTGGATGGAGTCTACATTGAAGAATAGAAATGGCAACACATGTGCCAAATTCTGTACAAAGTTAAGTTAAGTTTCGAAAATGTAACTTGTTAAAGTTCAAGATTCAATATTTTCAATTACCCACCCTGTATGATCCGTATAAATCTTTATTCTAGAACTCTGATGACGTTCATAAGATAAACTGAATAGTTATATTTATTTAATTCTTAAAAAATATTAAAAGAGGCCTTCATTTTCGTTCTTTGATCAAGTATTTTGTGTTGGATATGCCCTAATGATGTCATTATTTCGGATATATGCAACTAGATACAATGTACGTATTTAATACATATTTTTTTTATTCTCTATGTTCCTAATTATAACAATAATTCCTGCCCACACATCTTATTAATAGATGTGTAGATATGTATATGACGTCATAGTTCCTTCAATTATTGGTATGTACATACATACAGTGCTTTAAGAATGTGTATATTTTTGTTTTTGTTTTTTGAATTGAATGTGAAATGATTAATAAATAGTGAACTATTTTTGTGATTCCCGAGAAATTATTTCCGATTTTGTTAATCCGCGAATAGGGAGGACGGGGAATAGTTGTGACACGTATTGTTTTAGACTCAATTACTTGGATATAATTTGAGTTTGAGGCCCCAAATTTGAACACAATTGAGGGTGAGGACTCAAAAATTAGAATCCATTTGGGGGACGTCTAGCCTCAGTTATAAAAGGTTGACAATTTTTTTTACTTGGCGACATTCAAAAGACCTGTCAAAAAGCTTAAATTTGAGGTTTGTTTTGTGTTTTTGAGATCAAAAAGTTTACGAGCAAGGAACAAAACGATTGAGGGTGTATGCCTCTGTCTGTGCAAAAGTTGACCTCCGACAATTCGATCTTCACAGTGGACGCTGTTCTAAATAGGAAAAAGGATCGGTTCTTGTCAAAATCAAGAGAGCATGTCGAGAGAACCTGCTTGGTGCGTCTTGGGGGGCAAGACGAACACGAATTCTCAACCCAATGTCGATCCCCGGATGGCTGTAATCACGAAGGAGTGGAACAACTTGTCTTTAGACTTCACAAAGGCCAGTTGTGCTTCTGTTCGTCCTCGTATTGAAGCCATCATTCAGGCTGGAGGGGGACATATTGGATAAAAAATGTAGAATATTACTGAATTAATCACTTTTGCTTCAAAAGTTTTCTAATTTTTGAGTCCTCACACTGTATATCAATATATGTGGCACGTCAACAAAAAAACATGTTAGAAATGTGTATTTTTTTTTCAAAATTTCAGGACATATCCGGATCGCGAAAATTAATTCATAACAATGTAGCAACGTCATACTAATAAAATCATAGTCAGTTATACATTAAATTCTAAGGAGCTGATTTTAAAAAGGGTTTATATATCTTCATTCAAGACGGAAGTAACAATAAATATTGTTTATAAAGAAGTTATTTTGTATATTTTTTCCGATTTAGGTATGTTTAAAATATGTATCTGACTGTTCTGTAAAGTATTTATAATTTTTAAAAACATACTTAAATTTAAACTTCGACATAATAATTCATTGACTTATAAAAAGTGCAATATTTCCAATTGACTACACAATGAGTATGAATAATGAAGGTGTTGACAAACTTTTTGTCAAAGTCAGAGGAGTATAAAATATGTCCTAGAAAGCGGGAGCGGTATTTTTTAGTTGGCATTCAATATAAAGTTTTTTTTAAATTTCCCAAAGTTGTTATCATAATAATTTCATTCATGAGAAGGGAACATATAAGAATCAAGTCATAACTAGTGCATTTGCTAACAAAAGACGGAGAGTAACAATGAGGGTTTGCTCGTGAGTGTAAGTCTACCCAGAGTAGAATTAAGATTGGTATCAGATTATTTCAAGCCTATATATTTCCTTGCAACCTAGTGGTCCATTAAAATTTGAACACTTTGAACTTTAAATTTCAACAAGATATAATATATTAATTAAGAAATTAAGTTCAACAAGATATAATATATTAATTAAGAAATTAATTTCAACAAAATTCATACTTTAAATAAATGTGTAACTGAGCTCTCTTAGTCATTAATGTACACACTCTAGGTGGAATGATACCTCCTAGGAGGCGAGGAAAGTCCTGGGCCTCGCTGCAGGTGAAACCCTCTGTCATTGCATCTCAGTGCAGCCTGACAGTGGCTTTAAGGGCCTCAGTGTTTGGATTACAGAAACTGCAGGCCTACCCAAAAGGTAAAATCTAAGGTGTTGGCATCAGGACTGTAGGGGGTCCAAAAGTGTAATGAAAGAGTTCAAAAGACTCATTCAAAACTCCTTCAAAAGAGTCTTATAAAAGGAGTAGATGGGTTTATTTCATTGTTGGTTTCAAAAGTGGCCTCTCCAATCTCACAAGGCTCTTTTCAATCACATTTATGATACCTCTCTGGACAGTCAGGTGGGAAATCCCAAGATCTCTTGTATGGAACCTCATGGACTTGAGAGGATTGGGCTGGACTGTTTTCTTTAACTCTTTTAGATCCTGTTTGGTCTTTTTGACAGAGCCCTTATTACACTCCAAATTTTTGGACATGCTTACAGCATAGAAGGCGATCTTGGAGACGCCCAACTACAAGTGTCATTTTCTCGACTTGTAAGTAATGTAGAGAGCTCAGTGTTGTTGGTTTTTTTTTTGTAATTTATTGTTCACGCTTTAATTTATCCAAATATTAATTAATTTCAATCATTCCACCTTTAATAACTGATGAATTAGTAAGTGTTCATATTTCAATGGACCACCAGGTATATACATTGTGGGATTTGTATTAATTTCTTTTCTATCACGACAGCTTGCAGCTGATCTAATACAACGTAAGTACAGCTAAGATGCTCCCCTCCCAAACATTCTTCAAAATGTCAAGACTGCTTAATTCATTTTCAGTTCCTAATAACTTAGACACATTTTGTGTATTACTGGTTATAGCTATATATATAGTGATATATACATTTTCCAAGGAATTAAATTTGTTTTGATATTTATTCATTTTCTTTTCAGAGATTCAAGCTCACTATATGCACTTATTTACTCATGAATAATTTGGAGTGCACAAACCATTCATTTGTACAAAAAATAGTTATAATATAGAGTTCAAATTCGACGAATTTGTGTGAAGCCTGTTATATATTTCGCTTCAGTTGGCTTATAATTGTATGCAGTTGTACTTTCCAATGTTTATATGTATGGATAATGTAAAAATTCATAAACAAAGTTTATATACTTATAAACACAGTTGAACTCCGAAACTCCATTTCCTCGGGATTTGACATATCCAGAGTTCGAGGCAAAGTGACGATACAACTTTGTGACTGACCTCAAACAAATTTTCGTTATCTCACCTAACTCAAGGTCACTTTTGCAGCTAAAGTACTTCTGAAGGTTTGGTTTAATGGATTTTATACTTTAGTAAGATTATACTTATAAATAAGTTTTTTCTATATTTTCGTTGTGTTTTGGGGATTTTTATAACTTGTTTCTTATTATGAGTATTATTTAATATGAACATATTCCTCTGATATATTTATACTTGATGGCTGAGAGCTGTTTAGTACGTTAACATTTATTTTTTATCGGAAAAATTGATTCGGAACTCAAATTCATCACTTCTGTACTCTGTAACTAAACAATGAATTACCTTAAACAATATATTAGAAAGAACAGTGAAACATGTTATCAACGATACAAAATTAGGCTTAAAACCCAAAAATAAAAATATTTTATACATTTATCAGGAGACATGATTGAAGAATAAAAACAAAATATGATATAATAATCATAAATGATTCAAGGTGAATGTCAAATTCTATCGATAGTCTATAAACTAGTTTTATTTTCTTCGGACTTGGGTGTTGAATTTTGGAATTTTTAGTGGATAATCTAGGGAAATTATGAAGTTCTGAGTGTCAAACGTGGTCAGGTTTAGTGTTGTGTCGATCCTTATTTATTCGGTCCAGCTCAGTCCAGGCTCAGAACCGATACTATCGGTCCTTAGGATAGTCAGTTCTTGGAAGCGTTCCTTAGTCAATCCTAGCAGGTCCTTCAATTTTTTCATAAAAATATTGATGGTTTATTTAGCCAGATAAGAAATATTAGAACTGTATTGAGAGCATTGCACATATCTATCATAAAATATTCATTATAATACAAATAAATATATAATATTATTTTTACTTAGTAATATAATTTACAAGGGTTGTTTGAAAAGTTTCTGACCTTACAAAGATACATAAAAGACATTTCTTCTGAATTTTTATTTTTCAACATAGTATCCCTGTAACTCAACACGCTTCTCCCAACAATACTCCAATGCAAATAGTAGTTGGCGTTTTTCTCTATTGAATATGTAATTGTTCACGGGACACTTTCATTTTTTGGGTCAGTTACTCCGAGTTGGATTGACTTAGACGGATAAAATTTTATTACAAAAAGTCTTTATATATCGGCTATTAATTGAACCTATTTAAAGGACACTTTTTCTAAAATAAACATTTAATGACAACTCGATACTCGGTTTTTTCCATTAAAAAAACAAACAAAAAACAATTACATCAACTTACTATAATGAATGTATGAAAATTACAACTGCAGGTCCAAAATGGATGAAACTTTGTTGAGTAACTGTTAACAGATGATAGATAGATGTGACTAGCTTTCATTTAGGAGTGTTTCCATGTTCACGTTGAGGTCGGAAATTTTTCAGACCCCCCTCGTATTCTATTAATAAACGGAATAATGAAAAACAGGAAAAACACCGTCACGAGGGATTGATTTACCTCTTTTAAGGACCAACAAGTGGGACCTGACTGGACCGGGGTCCTTTGTCTTCAATAAGGACTAATATGGATAATCGTGTTTGATTTTAGGTCTTTGTCAGCATACCAGTCGGTCATTTTTTCGACAACTTTACCAACTATTCCCCGTGTCCCCTACTTTGAAAAAATAAACCATTAATTCTTCAAATTAAAATAAATGACTTAAAAACTAAATTATGATTAATAAAACATTTTTATTGACATATAAGAATAAAAATATATTTTCCCAATACCCATGAGTTTGAGTCAAATATGGACCTTCCTACTTAATTCATTTTAATTAGTTTCGAAGAATAAGAGTATTAATGTCTAATAAAAGATTACTCCATATCTACAGTTAGGAAGGCAGTTATAATCAGCTGCCTATCCAATGATGATACTTCAATTTGCATTTGAATTGAATTATAACAAGAAATGATATTAAATTAATAGAATCTGGAGTTTGTCTCGTATTTTTTTATTTAAGGTATTTTATCAAAATTATTTGAGAATTTTACTGCTATTATGATTTTTTTATTAGTATTTATGCGAGAGTCGACTACCTATAAGGCAAACAGAGTCATTTACCTCATTTTAGATTACCATTTACATATGTTAATATATGTTAAATTGAATTAGGATGTGAGCAAAAACTTGCTAATCGATATTTAATTATTATTGATGTGGGTGGTCAAGGAGTATGGTTAAGTGATGTCTTTAATTACAAGGTATATTGTTATATATGCTAATGAGGTAATTATACTTTGCTTAGATTCCTGCAATTTTTTTTCTCTCATATTTAATAAAGTTAAATAGTATCTTTTTGTACTTCATAGTGATACTTTTCCTTTATGAGCTATTACATTTGTAAGATACAAACTACATTTATAGAGTTTCTCATTCACCGGGAAATTTTGTTGTTGTGTGACCTATGACTAAAGGTGATATATTTGTTAGAAAAAAAAGTACGAGGAGAAGGTGGGAGCAAGATGTATGGTAATACAATATTAAGATACTTGTTAATATCAGCTACCTGTTATATGATTATACATAGGTGGAGAAAAAAAATACTGCTTTAAAAAGAAAAACCTTCTACAGATAAAATAGCATTAGTACAGGGATAATTTTATAATTATATAAAAATTGATATATATTTTTCAAAAAATTTCCACCAAAGATTGAAGATAATTTTTCTTTTAGACGGAGATACTAACACCACGACGACTTATTCATTATTGAAGGGAAAAAAAAGAGCACACGCATAAATAGTTTTTCCTTCCCTAATTTTGAAGGTAGTTTTTTTTATTACAAACTACTTAACTCTACCTATAACCTACAATCATCATTTTTTTATCTTAGACACCCCAAACTGCAAAGTCCAAAGGGATGAGTTCAGTGCTGGAGAAGGGATATATGGATGCAGGCCAGAAGTTGGCCATATTGTTTCTGTATAAGTTTTGGTTCTTCTTTGCTGAGTAAGGGAATAATGGACTTCTTGATGTGTTAAGCACACACATTCCGATCTTGTTGTTGCTCCGAGATTTTTACAATAAGAAACTTAGGATAAAAAAACTCAGACATAAATGCTATTGTATGTATTGGAGCACACTTTGTATATGTAACTCACATAAGCAAGTTAAACTTTAATTGTACATGGACCAAAAATGAACTGTTCAATATCCAATATTATTTAAAAAACATGATTTAAACTTAATTATATTGTTGTGTGGCCTAAGATCTACATATGATGAACTAATAAAGTAGGTAAGTTAAACTTTAATTGTACATGTACCAAAAGAAAAAAAACTGGTTAGTCAAAATTGATATTGATATACTTTCATTTGAAATACATATTTCAACTCATTTCATTAACTAAAGTTTGTCATTTCTGGAGAAACTGTCCTGTACCAAGATTCCAAGATGAGTTAGTATATAATACTGTGAAATTTATATAACTTATTTTACAGGATGAGGACTCTGAATTTAGGGAACGTGCTCTTCAAGCATGGCAATACCTTAGTTCCTGGTAGTAGACGTCTGTTTTGAGTTTTTCGCGGCCCTTGAAGAAGTAGGGACGTATTTTGCTGCCGTCAGACGCCACGACACCGAGGTTCATGACCTGAGCTGTATTTTTAGTCCTCTTTTTTCAGACAAGAAGCATCATTTCTCCTGTTCAGAACAGCCTCCATTCTGAAGATCTTCTTATCGGAGATACACTTGTGTGCAGAAGAGATTGGAGCTGTTGCCTATCAACTGTCAAACCCTATGCTGTTTTGCTTGTTGCTTGGAAATTTTTAGATGCAAAAAAACAAAACAAAAAAAACCCATTAAATTGGAGCTTTTTGTCAGTTCTTTCGAATGATGCCAACTATAAAATTGTCATAATTTTAGAACTGAGGCTAGACAGCCTCGAATATGATTCTAATTTTTGAGTCCTCACCAGGTATATTTGTTGTCTAGTCGTGAAATATGCCAAATTAATCTTTATTGCTTACAATATTATAAGGTGAAGTTATAAATCCTATCAGATAAGTAACGTCGGTATCCTTGCATAACCCAAACTTCGTTTTTTTTATACCTGGTGATTTCATTATTTTGTTTCTTTTTTAAAGAAAAATCATGAAATAGGTTAGAGGGCTCACTATATTTTATAAAAATTGCTAAATTTGTTTAACAGCAGATCGTATTTTATAACTTTGAATAATGATAAGTTGTTTATAAAACTAGCTTTTGGCATGTTTGCAAAATAACTATAAATGTAAGTTTTCCTTGTAAAAATCCGGTTTCAATTACTTGATTTAAACAAATCACACCAATTTAGAATCCTTGTTTGAAAGGAGATCTAAAAAAACTAATTTTAACTCTCAATCATGACTATATGCGTAATTATTTGCATTCAAATAATTTGCAAATTTCAAATTATGAAAATAATTTAAAAAAATGTTCTTTTGTACAATAGAAAATGAAGCCAATAACTGATTTTCATAAATCGCACCAATAAAAATAGAAGCGAAATTTGAATTATTTAAATTTTATAAAATATTTAGTCAAATACTTTTTTGGTTGTATTTATTTTCGACGACAGAAGCACTTGTCTCACCACTTTAGCAACTGGCTATATTTTTTTAGAAAACTTTAGAATCTTGTCTCTAAAATGAAACCACGTCCAGCCCGCTACTACTTCTACAGTCTGATTGCTATGCATTTAGGAAAAGGAAGTTATGTTTTCACATCCTGTTTTATAAAAACAGGATCCAGGAGAGAAAACTAATGGACAATTTGGTTTGTTCATCTCAATTTAATCTGTCATGGAGCCCCCTCCAACTTCCGTGTTCTATACACTAATAGACCCATCACGTTTTATCAATCAAAAATATGTGTAATAAGCTCTTTTTCACATAGCTATTTGCCGATAAATATAATATTCAAAAGTTACAATTGAAGTACTGGTACAAAGTATTTGAAGGTTGCTTTTATTATTCACACAACTTTTTCTGTTTGCTCTACATATTAGGTTGCTCCAAAATGATTGAGATTGCCCTAGTAAGACAAGAAATTACATTCAAATGTTTAAAAAAAGTGCTTAATCATGTCACATAGTCTACTCCGGCTAGGATAACGTCGTGGGAATGCTTTTCCAAATATCACAGCTGCCTGGAGAGCTCCTCTTCGTTCACTAACTTCATCACCCACTGAACACCGCGTTACGGAAGAGAAATCGGTCACAGAGAAAGATTGGACTCCAAAAACTGCTTCCTCCCGTCCTGGAAGAGCTTAATCAGGGCCCTACAGAATTTCACTGCTCATCTTTGTTAGCTTGAGAGACAAAATGGAGTACCCACACGCTGAACAGGTTTTTGAAACGATAATCATCAATCAGAATCTTAAAAATTACTGTTGCCGGTAGGGAAAGCTCGTTAAAAACCTCCCAAACGCTCAAACAGGTCTTGTTCTTTAACCAGTCCTTTACTGGGGTGATGTTGTTGGGTGTCCTTGTCCCCAGGAACGTCCTGATGAGACACCTTTCTCGAGCTTAAAAGTGCCATCCCAGATATCACCAGCCCACTGAAAGATAATTGCACGACTAGGGCAGGCATAAGGGAAAATAATAAGGATGTTAAGCTGGATCTCAGACAATGTTTTGCCCTATATGTAGTGTATCAGAAAGTACGAGCGAAAATTGTGAGTCTCAATGTTCAGCAACGAATGAAGTTAGTGAATGAAAAGGAGCTCTCTAATCAGTTATGGGAGTTGGAAAACTATTGCCATGACGTTATCCGAGTCGAAGGAGACTATATGACATGATTTAGTACTTTTATATGTAATTTCGTGTTTTAGTGGGACAGTCTCAATCATTTTGCTCAAATCTAATATATACAAGGTGACTCTATTAAATCTTATCTTGGGGTCTTGATATTTTTGAACTCCAAATAATGATAACACATCATTAAAATTATTCCTTTAACCAATTACTGCCAAACCCCCTGAAAATTATTAAATATAAGAAATATTTCACAAGAAATATGACATTTTTTTTAATGAAGTTATGATAGTAATTATCACATAATTACTTCTAATTCCATAGCTATATAACTCTACAATTTAAAAAAAAAGTTATAAGAGTTCCATCATTATAAGGCTGAAGTTTAAAAAAACAACAACTCAATGACAATAAATTTTAAAAAAATAATATGATTCTCCTATTTTTATAACAAAAATTCAAAACAGTTTGTTTAAGCTAACTGATATCTTGTTGATGATTTGTGAAACTTGCTTATAATTACTTTATTTGACAATATATCACTAATTAAATTTTTTATCAAATTGATAATTTATTAATCTTTAAAGCCAAGGTACTTAGAGTTGCAGATCCAAAATTTCAATTCAGATTTGCTCTATTCTAAAAAATAGCATATATTCCAAATTTTAGTCAAATCTGTTTGTTCCTGAAAATTTAAGATCGAATGACAAATAAACTTTTATTCAATTATTCTTTTTTTTAATGCACCAAAGATAAGCAGAAAATATTATTTCAAAGATATTTTTAAGAATGAACAAAAAGAGCACAATCAAAAACTGTTTTTCCCTTTCTAATCTCTATGTTGTATTTAATTTATACCAAAATCCCTCACTAAATCTTTTTCTCTAACTTTGTCTCACCAAACACACTAAGTGTAAATTCCTGAAATATCCTGTAAAGTGATGATCACTTTAATCTTTCTTTTAAATTTTGTGTACAAACATCCTACATTTCTTAAGGCAGTTCACTTAATAAAAAACCTTGAAAAACTTGGGTTTTTTGTTATTTATTTTTACTGTAGGTTGATGCACAAAACAAGCAAATAAGAAGGGGTGTCAATGGAATAGTCATTTCATGCAAATTGTCTCTTAATATGTAAAGCAGTTTATAGCTCTTCCTCAATAAAAGTTTACAGAATACCTCAGAGATTACGAGCAACTTGGATAAGCGTAATTTAGTTCATTCTGAGATATATGGTTAGGATCACGGCCTAAAACAATGACACATTTTGCTAAAATAAATGTAAATATTAATTCTAAAAGAGTCCTAATGAGTTTTTTCACAACAAATATATCTTTGATGTATACAGGATCCGAAATTATTTTCATCCCATCTGAGTAATTATCATCTATCTAGGCCTCTAATACGTCCCACTGAATCTGGATGCACCTATCCGAATCAACTCCACCTTTTGAGTATAAAAGTTGAAGCATGACGTTTTTGATCCTCCTCCCCCCTTTTGTCTATTGACTATACAACCTGGATATTTCCAGTCTCTAAATCCACTCAGAGTCTCCTGAATCGACTGGTCAGAAATGCTGACATTCCTTTCTAGTTCAGAAAAACGAATTTTGGCTCGAAGTAAATATACTACTCAATGCATTTAGCATTATGTCTCTGACACTTCTAGATCAAATTACCTCATACTAATGCCAGATGATGTATTGTTTGATAATGCAATTAATGACGTCATTTTAACTGTGTTTTGTCCCTTACTTTAGATGAAATGCTTTTCTACTTCTAAAACCCTGTTCATCAAAAATGACAATGTATGATCAAAAAGAGGAATTCGTAAACTCGTAAATAACTCGTAATCCAAAGACTGACTGCTTGTAAAATGATGGACTCTTCTTGGGTCATAAAAATTCTTTATATTTTCCCTACCTTAATTGGTTCCGTTTAGAGTTCTATTTTTTATACATGTGTATATATATTTATATTCTTTTTTTAATAACCGAAAAAAATGATGAATATTTGCTGATCATTTTAATAGTAACACAAATAGAATTTATATAGTATTATGTGTGAGTATGTAAATGCGTCTCTCAATACCTGTGCGTATATTTATATAGGTATGTTAGGATGAATCTGGTGCTTAACAAATTCTTAATATTTTTACAAACAACCCTTAAATTCTTTTGCGTGCTCTGTATGGACATAATGAACAAATCTGTGGTATTTTTTGAAACAGAGTCAAATACGGAATTAGGAAACTGTTGACTATCTCTATACCACTAAAAATGTTGGATTTTAATACTTATTCCATCATTTCTCAAAGGCCATGAAGGGTATAGGTATGAGAAAAACGTAAAAATATAACCGTTTTAAGATTAAAAAAAAGCGGAAAACAGTTTTGTGCTATCGGTTTTTAAAATAGATCTTCATAGTGTTAACAACTTTCTTTCTCTCTCTGAATGATCTATTTGCATCAGGTTTGTCATTATAATTTGATTGGAGGGGGGGGGGGGGGTGGAGGGCAGTTACAACATTTGGACATAATTTTTCCTTAAAGCCATATTTTTTGAATAACTTATTTTCATAAAAGTGTTTTGATAATGACATTTTTTAGACAAAACTAATTTTAAAAAACACAGTCTTTTCGAAGGCTTAAAAAGGTATTAGTTAGAATCCTTATTTCCGCCTACTTTGCTGTAAAAAATTTAAATGTATAATAAAATCATAATATAAAGTCAAATCAGGGTAAAGGAAACTCCTATTTTTCTAATCAAAAGTTGACTTTATTAGGGATTTTTCTTACATAGTCGTTCAGATAAATCCAGACCATCTTTAACTACATCCTGAACAATAAGAAAAACATTTAAATCGGTTATTTCAATTTTAAAGCAAGAGGTTTAGTGTTAGTAGCTCTAATTCGCTGCGCAACTTTTAATTCAAAACAAGTATTTAAGATGTAGGAGACCCGGAGAAACACCATCGTCGAATTGGCTTGTGCGGGATACAGCTCAACGTACATCAAGAATATGCTTGGGTATCATACCAGTCCCGCAAGACCCAAATCTTGTTGAAAGGAGAGAAGGTGTCATTTTGGGACCACCAGACTTGAGATTTGAGAGACTATAAGCGTATCTTTGTTATATGCGGATGTCTTATATCGAGATTTGACTCTATGTATATGTTGAAAATATTTACTTTGAGCAGATGAAATTGTGAAAAGTGACAACAAAATAATATAAAAATCACATTTTTGATTTATATATTTTTTGAGCAGAAATATATTTTTTAACGTAAAAAATAATGATTAGTATTCTTTATATAATTTATTTTTTGGAAAAATGACTTTTTATTAGTAATTGGACGATTTGTTGGAATCATGAATGGGAGAATCGGTTGTTTTTTTCTAGAATCAAAATTGGAATCGGCATTGGAAAAATAATTTTTCATATGCCATTCCGATTATTATTTGTTACTGTTAACCCCCCAAAAAAAAAAAAATAATAATAATAATTAATTACTTTTTTGTTGTAGATTTTTTCATTTTTTTCCAAAATATTTATTTTTTAATAACTTAATGCAATCACACTTTTAACTAGTTTTCAGATTGTTTGTATAAAATTGGCATATCCACCTCACCCTAATGAATGTATATCCCACCACCATTTATCCAGGCCCCTGTTTTCATTAGACGAAAGGTAATTAATGCTTGATACGTGTGCCGAATATCTAACGAAGTAACTAAGCAAACAAGCTTGCAAAAAATGTATTTTCTATAGATAGTGTAATGAGTCTTTTAGATAAAAGTCGAAGGGTATGAATCGAATGGTCTCGGATATAATATGTAAATTGTAGTTTCTTGACTAAAGAATATTATCTTCTTTCTTGTTACAGTTTTTACAATCTACAAAAACCATATATAGATTTATGTAGTTGAAATCAAACTACGATGAATACTTTTTTCTTGGAAAGATTGAAATGGGAGACCTAAGTGGAGAAAAATCTTATTTTTACGTACATGATAGTTATAATTAAACTCATGTTCAAGATCAGGTAAAAAATGCCCTAAATACTTACATAACTCACATAGTTACCTATATTGTATCTTTCAATCTTTTCTCTTCCCAACAACAGAAATATTACTATTTAATTATTGTGAGAAATTTTTATTTCTTAACAAGGGTTGATTCAAATTCAACCACTCAACGTACACAGCACTACAAATAAGGGAGAGAAAGAAGCAGAAACATCGACAGGTGACAACAACATTCAAATATGTAAACTTATATGTTGGTGAGTTCACCCCGTAGAAATCAATCAATAGTAACCAACACGTAAACTTCACTAACACTATGTGCTATAATACGCTATATTTTGTTGTCAGCTGTCAATTTTGTCTGCTTCTTTTAATCTAATCAGTATTCTGAACGTTGATTGGTAGCATTAGAATTAGCTCTATTTAAGTTTTGAACAATTCCTAATAGTTATTGAACAATCATTACATGGATGGACGACTAAGTATCCAATGATTTATTTTCGGAGATTCATTAGATCAGCTACAATCAGCTGTGACATTAGAGCAAGGAGAATAGGATATAAGCAAAGAAAATTGCTGCAATTACTCCGATGTCGATCCCAAATTCTACTTTGAGTCCAACAAGGACTTACAACCATAACTCTGCACCAAATCTTCATGGTTACGCTCTTACTTTTATGAGCACACACGAATGTTTAAACAGGCTTTGAATACAATTGAATCTATTTATGAAAGGATATTCACTACTCAGGAATTAAATAATAATGAAAACTGCTAAGGAAAAGAAAATTAATTCTTTATAGTACCAATTACAAATTAGCGGGCCAGCTAAAAAACACACCGGATATACATCGTAAGCTATATTCAAACAGACGTCTGCCTCACAATGCTAAACTGCCATCAAAAATAACTTGTCGCTATATATATATTTTTTATTTATTTGTCAAATGAATATACTTTTCCCTTAATTATATATGTATATTATTATGTTTTTCAAAATAGTTATACAAATTATTATTATGTTTTTTGTCCGGGATTAAAATTTTAATTATTTGTCTGTAATTTTGGTTCTTTTAGATCATACATAAATAATGTAATATATCTTTAACTAATTCCTTAATTATTTAGTATATTTTTTTGCCCAAAATTATTATCATATACTGGGCCAATGGTTGACCTGGTTAAAATTTATTAATAGTTTCATTTTTATAAGAAATTAGTTATTATAAGAAAATGAATAATATGTAATGATTTATGAATAAAAAACAAATCAGAATAAGAATTAACCACAAATAATAATTAAGGAAGATTAAAATGCGATTTGAAAAATGTCAAGTGTATTAATTTGTGTAGGTCTTCACTCTAGGAAAACCTCCATCAGTCTGGCACCGTAATGGCTTTTAGTTGACTGAACTAATTAGGTTCAGTAAAGAAGTTTAGTGTGTACTGGTCCCAAAGAAAAAATCGGTCGATATAGGTCCTAAACTCCTTCAAATTCCAGAATTAGTTCACATGACGTCATCAACATTTTTTTAATGTTCCTTAAATTGGTCAGATGGAGTTACAATGATTAAGTATATATAACAGTATTACATTTATTCCATCTGACGTAGGAATCTTAATTAAAGAGGGCGTTGTCCATTGAGCTACATCATTCAATCACAACTAACATCATCAACAATATCTCTATAGAATTAGTCTAAACATGATTTTAAATGAGACTTCGGCCTGGATAGGCTAATAAAAAAATTGGTCTGATTTAAAATTATGTCTATTCTGATTCTATTAATTGTTGATGACGTAAGTTGTGTTTTAGAACTTTAAAAATCGGAGCAATATCCCTGTCTTATGTAATTAAATTTTTTATATAGTTTATGTTTGTACAACTCAAAAAACAGGAACGTGGAGAAAATTGGTTCATAGATTGAGACTGAAAAAATTTGTCTATTATTTTATTTGACAAGAATTTGGTGTGCTGTCTGAGATCGGGGACTGGACAAAAATATTAGTACAAAGCGGTTAGTAAAAAAATCACTTACCACCAAACTGGTTTTGGATCTAGTCCCAAGACTAACTTATAATTGCTCTAAGAAGATTTTTTGTCCAGTATTTAAATCATTTGTGCTAATTGTTTATTCATTAGTGTCATCAAAATATTCATCATTTATATATGTATCTTACAAAAGGATACTCGAAGTTGTTTGCGCCAAGAAGGGAGAAATCCATTTTATTTCTTCTTAACGTTGAGGCTTCTTCAGTGTTGACGTCCATTATAAAAACTAATATATATTATTATAAATGTCGTAAAATGAATTTAAGAAAAAAAAAATGTGTTATAAACTTTTAATATTATAAGAATCTTTATTGCTGAAAAAAATTGTCGAGATGAGGACTCCGTTTTTTATTTTTGTCAAAAAAATGCCCCAATCGAAATTCACGAAGAAAACATGAAAAAAACTGTTTTACCTAATTTTGGAAAAAAGTAAAAATAGTTCAGAATATTTAATGATTTAGAAACTCAAAACTACTAATATATTTTTCGTACATGCAAAACAAAAATGGTAGGGAGAATAATGTCCTCAAAAAAATAACTCTCGATAACTGGTTCATTGTTGGAAAATATTGCAAAATTATGCTATAAAATCTTCTGAAAATTGAAAACACACAAATGTACTCTTAGGGCTTATATTTTTGTGATAAAAATGTATTGTCTTGTGGAATTTTTTCTTAAAAAATGAAAATTGACGTTTGATGTAAAACAGAGAAAAAAATTATCATAACTAATAGATATTTCAGTTAAACATCAATTTTATGTGTCAAATTTATATGCAAAGAACTTTCCAGGAGAATTTGAACGAACTTTATTTTATCTATGAATTCAATATTCCACAGACACCAAAGTACATTTTTCAGAGATTTCTTTTTTTTTTTTACCCAGAACTTTTTTTATTTTGAATAAAAATTGAGAAAACGTTCGTATTAGTAGAATTGTTATTTGAGACGCCAGTGGCTTTTTGATTCATAACTCAATCCCTATCTAGTCTCCCTTGTAAGTTTTGAAGGATAGAATAAGCCTCCATTCCCCTCACAAAAATAAACACACTCTTCTTATGCCTGTCCTGATTCAAAAGATGCACCAAAATGATAACATCTTGCAACTCACTGTATGCTTGAGGTCATACATAATTCAATGTATTACTTATTCATTAATTAAAACATAAGATTATTTTTTATCACCATTTTCCGTATAAATCGTTTACATCGATATAAATTTTAACGTTGTATTTTAATGAGAAATTAGTGGGTGTAAAGAAAGGAATATGTGAGTATTCTTATATGAAAAACTCTTATTATTTAGGTCTAAAAATTAATCAGTTATATTAATTAGGGGAGATGACGATCTTATATATAAATCTTACCGTCTACCCTATCTATGCACTTAGGTTTTATATACATATAATAGAACGAACGCTTAAAAGATGATTTATCAAAGTATTTATTTATTTATTCAGCTTCTATGAATTGCTTTAAATTAGCCTGAGGGTACACATGTAGTCAGGTATATTACATACTACTCATATCTGCCTATGAATGTACATAGATATTTAGGTATATACGTGAATAATAATTTCCTTCACATGGGGATTAAGAATTGATTTAACCTCATCAATGGAAATACTAGTGATGTGTCACGAGCAAAACTCATAATTTGCTACTCGAATTTTATATAGTAAACAAAAAAAAACAAAGACATCAAAAACAAAGATCCTTTGTCTAAAATGTGAGTATTTACTCGTAACTTCTTAAAAATTATATTTCTTCTATGTTTCCTTTTTGGGAATCTTCAAAACGAATATTTTTTTTATTCGGATTCAAAAAGTTTTACGTCCACAATAGGAAGGAAAATGCTTAATCCAAGCCGGTTAAGAATGGTAATCCTATTATTACTAATCAGAGAAGGGAAATCCCATTTTTAAATGAAAATTTTTCAATAATCCTATATCAAAAATAATTTTTTGATTGACGAATTTGTTAGCATGCAAAAAATGTTAAGTAGTGTCAGGGGGCGTCCAAAGGGCGTGGACTGGAGAGGCTGTAGGCCCCTTAAATCAATTATTATTTGTTCTTTATCACACCAAAATTATCAGCAACAAAAAATTCAGCTCGCAGCAACTCACTAGTAAATACTATCCACATTAAAGAATAGAGCAACAGGAATATATTGAAAGTGAGAGTAATTATATAGCCTGTCAACGTAAAAACAAGGTAGAATTATTTATTTTTTTCAAAATTGAGCAGTGATTACAATTGCACTTTTTGAAAAAGGATCGTCAATATTCTTATTTACCTTCTGGTCGTGCAACAAATTACACTTAAAGTAGAACAATATTGATCGACAATTGATATTACAAATGTAGATATTGAAATTTGAGAGTATTTCTGCCACCAAATATTCAGGCGTGTGTAATGATAATGTAGTTTTGGACAGGATTCAACATTTTCAAGCTGGGTCCAGTTTGCAAATTTTTGAGAATTTCACTAAATATGTACGAAGATACAATTGTACAAACAAAATTGTACAATTGTATCCTTTCACGCTTAAAAATGCGTACATTTTCACTTCTCTAATAATGTGGTTGTTTCTCCTTTTTAATATATTAATTAAAATAAGTGATTAAAATCAGATTTGTGAATGGAACGCACAATTAAACGGCGTTTCATAGAATGTGCGATCAATGAACGGAACATATATTTTTTTAAACGCTGAACGCTAAAAATACGATTTTAACGTTCCATTCCCATAGTACTTACAAAAAATTCAAAGCATCAAATGTTATATTTTTTTAACTTTTTTAAATATGGTTGTAAGGGGCTGGTGAATCAAGGACAAAAGCTTGGAAGTCCTATTTTAAGGTAGATGGACAGGGGGCTAAGGAGGAACTTTTGAAGGCTCTTATTGAACATAAAAGTTTTTAGTACTCTATCTTATCTTGGACATTGAATTCGAGCAGATCAATAATTAGTCTAATTAGCAGCAGTATAGTTTCCAACTAATTAGTCTTTATAATAGCAATGTCACTGGAAGTTATTTTCATGGAAGAGAGCTAAATAAATGTAGTGATTGAGAAATACATATGTTGTTTTTTTCTGGCTCTTTCGTTGTGAGATGTGCCTAAGATTATTAGGTACTTTCCAATATTTACATGGTATTTTTCGTTTTTGATTCTCTTTTATATATTGTGTGTAACAACAAAATGCGACCTTTTAGCATAGGATACAAAACATCGACTTCATCAAAAAGAATATTAAAGTGGAATTTGCAATTTGCCGGCGTATAGTGTATATGGTACTACTTAATGATTGGAACGCAGAATAGAACAGAAATAATGACTGAACGTGGAACGCTGAAAAAAGGAACAGAGTGCTGAACAGAACTACAAAATAGTGGAACACTTACAAGGCTGATTAAAATAATATAATCTGCCTGTATGTTAAAAAAAACAAAAAAACTGAAGATGGTCGTGGTCACCCTTAAAAATTGAAGAATGTTTTGGAGGAAATCAGCTAGCTGTCATGACTTTTCATTAAATTAGCTGCAAGCAGCTATGAGATAGAGGAAGTAAACACAAACCCATCTCGGTATCAAGCATTAACATAATCTGGAATAACTCTGTTTGGATCTTTAAATCTACTTTGAGGTCAACAAGGTCTTCACTTACAACTATGTAACAAATGCTTTTTGTTACTTTTCGTCTTTCACGTAGATGTTTGTATGTTTCCTATGAAGTCATTTTTAATCAAAAAAAAAAGTTTTGCTCTTGTGTTATTTTTACATCTTAAAAAATATTCAGAAACAGAAATGGAGTAAGACTCAGTGCGTCCTATTCAAAGAGAAAATCGTTGTATATTACCGAAGGAAAGTTAATTGACGCCATATTTCTCTGAGGAATGCCGGGTACTCCTACCAGTAAAAGAATAATGATAAAAACTTACAAAAATAGAATCAACCTTTTCTGGTTGCAACTACATAAAGACAACTTTTCCATTATTATATTTTTTTTTCATCAGTGGACTTTCAATTCTTTTTTTTTTAAGAAGAAAGGAGAGTCTGTATTTTTTGCTATCGTTTGAGTATTAATACTACAGGAATCATTGTTCAAATGCTTTGAATATAAAGGTTGTACCATAAATATTGAGCCTGACCCATTATAACTCAGGATTTTCATACAATTCATAAAAACACATCTAAATTAGAAAGAATAATGCCCTCCGGCTGTGATGACGTCATGGAAGTGCTCCCGGAGCTTCTTAAGTTGGTCGACTAGCTCGTCTTCGCTCACCCTCTCCATTGCCCGCTGCATGGCAGTAGTGACTTCCTCATGTCCCCCAATCTCGTCATTCCAGAGCAGATCCCTTGTTTCAGCGGCAATATGAGAACAGGTTCTGTCCCACATCAGGAGGCAAACCTTCAGGTGAATCCTGTGCTGTTTGAGGTTGTTGAAGCGTTTCCCGGTCGTCTTCAGGTACTCTATCATGGTCTTCCGGTCGTTCTCCTCTTCTCTTGTCTTCCAGGGACGTCCAAGGCGTGTCCTCGTCTCCAGGGCAAAACTCCTACTATCGAAGTCCTTCATCCATCTCTCGATAGTGGAGAGGCCAGGGTAAGTGTCAAGGAAGGTACAAACGAGGTCTGTGAGGATTTCGTTGACTGTCTTGCAGAGCTTGTACCGGATCAAGAAGTAGAAGCGAAAATCAGGTGTCTCCATTTGCAGTGGTGAGATGGGTGATAGATAGAAATTGTGACATCACCAAACCTTTTCCAGGTACAAAAATATGTGATAAGAACGATGTTGTCGGAAATTTTGAGCTATCTTGTTTAATTTTAGAAATAAAGAAGCTAGCTTTTCATTTATAGTACACCCTAATACTAGATTTGAAGTATATAACAAAATTTCCAAAAAGGTGCAAGCTATTAGAAATACAATATTATATCAGAATTTTCAGTTTGACGTACCGTACCGAATACTGGGCACCGACCTCCACATTTTGAATTCATATATTATAACAGCGGCATTCTAAAATAACAGTCAAGGCAAATTTTACTCTCGGTAGCTGTAATACTTTTGCATGCCAACTTTGAGTTCTGAGGTCTTAAAGATGCAGAAATGAGCACTTTTGATTACTTTATGATAAGTGATTTATTGTAAATTAAAGCAATGTTAGGAAAGAAAAATAAGTTATTGAATAGTTATCAGTTAACTAAAATAAAATTTAACATACTTTAATTTTGTACTAAAAAAAAGTTATAGATTGTACAAGTTCAAATCTGTACGTCTCATAATTTAATTGGCTTGAATTCATTTGTATAAATGACCATGTAGGCCATGTAATCCTGTTAATAAAAAGAAGGTTGCTTCAAAGTACTCTATCCCTTGCAGGTAAGTAAAGTAGCACCCCAATAACACGGCAATCAATAAGCTTAAAGCAGCATTTTGATGGTCCCCTCGCACTAGTCTGTAAAGTCTTCAGGTGACCCTTGCTCTCGACCTTAATAAAAAATAATAGTGTTCAATAAAGAATTTTTCAAGCCCTTAGACCTATTACACCCAAGGGGGCCACTCCCCTCCCCCAATTTCGTCAATTTTGTTATATATTCCACTGTGTCATCAATTTGTAATTTTCATTCAAAATGTTATATATATGATATCATTAATATAACAACCATCCCTGGAATATTCAATGTTTGCATTATCCTCACCAATGGCGGAGTAGTATGACTTTCACAGGGGGAGGCCATCTGTAAATTTTAGTGCTTTTTGTTTCAGATTTACATAGGCTTATAAAAAAGATAACTTCTGTTAGGGGAATTACGAATCTTATATTTTTAGAATATAGATTTAAGATGCCCTTTCACTTAGTGCAGGGGTGGGACTCGGGCACCGTATTCCCCCCACACACACACTTCATTCAAAAATATTATGACATTTTTTTTGTTTATAACTTGTCTACGCTTACAAACGAATTACATCAATAGAGTTACTAATGATTCATTCAGAAAAACCTTTTTTTCATTCTTCCAAGTATTGTTTAAAAGAAAGGGAAAATTTGGAAGTGACCTCTGAACTGCACTTATAAAATCAAACATACAACGTATTATATGTCCTATGACATCTTTTTTTTTCAAAAAAGATGTACTGTGGAAATTTTTTGGCTGGGGAGTGGGGAATTCTTACTGAAAGTGAGAAGTTATTTATGTATATTTATTAATAATGCTAAAAGGAATATTATTATTTAACTTAAACAGACAAACCTTGCTTGTATAATATAGAAGATCCCTAACAAATCTTCAGAGATACTCTCCGTTTTTTCATGAACACACTTGCACGGAGCAAGAAATCGCATCCTTAAAAATACTTAGTATTTACACCAAGTACTACACTTTTCTTTTTTAATAGGATGTGATGAAGAAGAGAGTGCTTTAGTCTCTAGAGTCCGCTCTGACCAAACATTAGTAACACATGGACGTGCTAAATCTCATCCAAAGTAATATTTTTTGTTTGATTGTTGGAGAAGTAGAGGGTTGAGAATGATTTTATTCTAGAGACAAAATTCTACCGTTTTCTTGGAAAAACAGTCAACTGCTATCATACGATGAAATAGTGAGAAACTATTAGCAAAAAAAAAAAAAAAATTGTTCAACATAATATTTTATAAATATAAAAAACTAATAGCAATACAGCTTCTGAGTTTTATTGGTGTGATTTATGAAAATTAATAGAGGTGGGTTACTACATAGATAGTGCGTGGACACGACTATGTATATATCAATAACCCGCCTTTATTTGCTTCAATTTCCTATAATCAAAAAACGATTTTTTTTCGACATCATCAGATTGGGTATCATGCGGGAATTATAAATTAAGCTAGTTAGTCTAAATCGTGTCATTGGAATCGATTTATTTTAAAAAACACAGTATTTTTAAGACCTTTGCTAAATCGCCAATTATTTATGATCTAATCAAACACCTCAAAAAATATATTTGACTTTTTTATTTTGCAATCTTTTCGTTTTTAAAATTGTTTCTTTATAACCTCTGAATGAGAAGTTATTTAAAGAGGAAAAAATCCCATCGGTTATAAAATGCCCAATTTGGGTTTATTCAGTATATGTACAATATGTGACGTTGTCTATATAATACGATTTTTTAAACTGTGTAAAACAGAACTTTAAATGTGAAAAATCATTAAAAAAGCAAAAATAAAAGTTGTCAGACTAAAAAAACTTGTTTTTTTTGCCTTTTGAAGGAAGGAAATTATGCTGTCGTATATTAATAATAAATTCATACAGGAAAAAACCTTTAATTACGTCAGAAAGGATTGATTTCATCGTCAAAAATGACCCCAAAAAGTGGAAATGAACTGGGTTGGAGTCCTACAGGATACATAAAGAGCAAAGCTATGATGGTCATTTTTTTCCATGCATGTGCTCAAAAATGATGGGTTAGCATGAAAGGCACTCATCTTTTGGCTACAACTCCAATTTTGCAATTGTAATTATAAGAACCAACCAGAGTCAGGAACTTTTATAAGAACTTGTTTCTCTCAAAATGACATATCTGACACTCATAAAAATAACAGCATTTCTATATAATATTATTATGTTATCAACAATGCCAAAGATGAATAAGAAGAACTGTGCATTGAGAAGGATGGGTGACTTCTTTCATACTAGTACACAGATACTGAGGGCTTATAATAACAAAATAAGATATATAAAAATTCATTTTATTTTCTGCAAAAACGAAGTGATGATTATTTCATTGCGTATAATTCATTTATATTATATTATAGTGTACAAATATATACATATCTTTCTTTTGTCAGAAGAAGATTTTTTTATTTTAAAGTGATGAAAAATCAGAGCTGATATAGACAAATGAGACGTGTGCTTTTATTTTAATGATGATGAAATGTAATTATTTGTGATTATTTTTTTTAGCCGAGACGCGAAGTGACTGTATTTTGCAGAGTGGATATAATGCTACTTTTAAGGATTGGTGTGTTATTCACAAAAAGTAGGAGTGTGGCCAAATCCTGCGGCCCAACTTCCCCAATCACACTCCTCACCTTATCCACAATCATTTCCTTTTCAGTTGAAGAAATGTCTTCTTTAATCACTTGCTGGAGTGGACGATACTCTGCACTACGACAATAGGCAAAAATCCCTCCAAAAATCCCTCCCAGAATGAATCCAATGGGTCCCATGAAGAGAGAAAAGAGAAAAAAGATGGCTCCACCTAAAAGAGTGCCTTTAGCGGAGTTTTTAAAGGTGACTTGGAGCCCTTCTTTCTCTGCAAGGTCCAGGATGAGCTCGAAAATCACGTCACTACGAATCATGACTATGTTCTTCTTTGTTGATAGACAGACTACATTATCATACTTATATTGTAAGATTATAGCTAGTTAAGAACATACGAAGAAAATAAAAGGAGAAGATAAGGAAAAGAAGTAGATTCTCATTCATATCTCACCCCCTGACTGAAAAATGCACAAATATCGATCGTCTTTGTTCCACCTCAAGTTTACTATTCCTCCTCATCATCTTAATACATATTTTGTCACGTAGATATTACGTTGTTACGTTTATTGTATCATGCAACTTTTCCTACGAAAGAGCCACAAAAAAGAAGCCCAAATTCAACTGGTAGTTAACTATATAAGTGTATCACACCACTGTTATTTGTCACAGGCTATAATTGTTATATTATTTTTACACGAATGAATTACATTTAGTGTTTTTACTGTCCTTATTTAGGATAGAAGACTAGAGTTCCGCTCTATTCAGTCTCGGCCAGATCCAGTTCAGTCCTGCATATCAGTGCTAAACTAAAAAAAGTTTGATCCTTGATGACGTCATAAATAATACATAATACCGCTATGTTCTAGTGTTTCATAATATTAAAATACTACAAAGTATTTTATTCGATACTGTACATCTAGTAATATTGCTTAGTAATATTTAATTAAAAGGATAGATATGCATTTGTATTTGAATATCATAGGCAATATTTCTTCATATAAGTATTAAGATGATCAATATATTTATAGATTCGACGAGGAGTAAATAAGAAATGGTATTCCTGTCATTTTTAGAAAGTAACCGAGTTATTTAATAAATAATTATTTCCATTATTTATCAAAAAGAATAAATAATCAAATAGGCATGACATATCAAGTGAAACGAGGGAATTGACAAATGACAACAAAATACTAAGTATATTTTTGTAATTGTGAGGTAACGCCGTGAGATAAATTGTAAATAGTGTTTTCACTGTCTTCATAAATTGCATCATTAATGAAGGAGTCCTATTTTGAGGACTCCAAGTTGATATTTTTACTATTTAAAATTGCAGAAAATTCCCTATAAATTTTGATAAAACTACATCATATGACTCATTTATAAAACATGTCTGAAAACTTACAAATAATCTTACTTGATGCCAATGATACACACTGATATTTGAATTAAATCAAACTAATATATACGGAAAATCCCTTCAAACAGTTAGATTTATATAACTTTTTTTTGTGGATTGATTAGGGACGGTAAAAGTATGATAGTTAGAGAAAAAATTATATTATTTCCCTTCGTAATAGTTAATTTGTGTCTTCAATACGGAAATAATATTATAGCAAGATCTAATAAATATTTTTGTAAATATAAGAGTTGGATATATTATAAAACTAGGCAATTGAGCGATAAAATTCTTATAGACAGTAAGGTCCTTTTATATGTGGGTCCTATTTTACAATCCAATAGTTTACTATAGTTTGGTGTCAGTACTTATTCAGAAATGAAGACTGCAGTGCCATCCAGTTCAGTCTCGGTCTAGTCAAGTTTATTCCTATTCATTAGTACAAAAACTAATAAAATTACAACCATCAATATATCAATCAATTATATTTCTTTATTTTAATAAGTTCTAGTATTTAATAGTATTGAGACTCGGTCCGGCACTGAATTTTTTTTTTTTTCAGTTAGGTCTTAAATTATTTTTTCTATACCGATTGGGATCGATTTTTCGGTCCAGACCGCGTTCTCAGACCCTGGAGTAGTTTCGGACTTGCTGCCGGTATAGAAAGTGTTCCTGGAGACCGTCTGGGTCGTCATAAAGTGTAAAACAAGGCCGACAATAGGAACTGGCTTGGAGGCAACCTGACTGAACTGTACCGTGTTCCTCGTTCCTAAATAAAGACCAACACAACACTAGTCATTCCACTATGCAGCCATATCCAGTTTAGAATTCTTACAAAATAGGTTATGCAGGTTAAAGAGGTCACCTGATTTAAGCGTTTGCTTTTTCAGTCTTCCATGCCGGACCACTTAATACAGGCTTGAATGTATATGAAAAGATCGATGTAAATAGGGGTTGGTTCTTTTACAATCTATGTATTTTTTACAGATTATGGAACATGCTGAATTTACTGTCTCTCAAAAAAACGATCTCTATATCATTTGTCAGACCTGAGTAGATGTATATTCAAAATAGGCTATAAGATCATTATACATTCCTATTTCAATGGTTTAAACCAAGATTGTGGAATTGGAGTTGTTGGAGTCGAATTCATATAATTTTATATTAATGTAGTTGCCTCGAATTAAAATCCATATTGCTTGATATGGAAAATTCGGATTTGACATTCATTTCAAATACTTCGTGTTGGACTCGTATAATTTCAAAAAGTCGGAATGGAAGTTGGAGACAGAATCAAACAGTTGGAGTCGAATAGTTAACATAAGTCAAGTCGTAGAAACAAAAAGATTTTCAAACTTCACTCCCTGGTGTAGACAATCTATTAGATTGGAAATAATAAGATATTATTATCTAATTTTCCTACTTTTCTTGTCCCAAATCGATCAAAAAAATATGTATATTAAAAAATATTGCCTCTTCTAAAGAATTTTCAAAACCTATTACTAAGATTGAATTCAAACATCAGAGCTTATAATGAGTATCAAGAAGCTATTTGAAGTTACAACAATATTTCTTTTAAAAATGTTTCTTTTATTTAGAAACAATATCAAGTATGTGCTCCCAAGATAACGTTACCTCCAATTATCATGCAATGTGTGAATTCAGTAAAACACTTTTTAACTCTTAGCCATTCTTTGCTATAGCAGTGACCTCATATTAGAATATTCACAGAGAAGTTTCACTCTAAATAAGAGTAACTGTATTTGTAATAGGTAATCTCTTTACCATGTACTTGAATAGTTGAAATATGCACAAATGCAAAGATTAATGGAAGTAAGGTCCTTTTATATTCTACTTTCGGAAATTCCATATATATGTATCACGGGGATGGGCTGTCTATGAATATATTATTTATAGCATGAAAATATGAAATGCATGTATGTTCTTTTAAAAAAAAATCGAAAATTTAATGTAACTAAATCTTTAACAAAAAGTAGGGAAAAACGGCTGTTAGTGTGAAGAAATACCACAAAATAATTTTTGGCATTTCCCCTAATGGCGTATGCAATTTTACCTTCCTTTCATATAGGTCATGGAGGCTATATAGTAACTTATGGAGTAATATTCAAGGCTTCCAGAGGACAAAAAATTAGGTGTTGCTACTATTACTACCTTGGCCCAATATTGATCACTAGATCTTAATTTTGCTCCATAGTTTTATAGGTTTGTTTTTGTTGTTGTCAACTGTCGATTCCCTCGTCTCACTTGATACGCTTTGCCTATTTTCTAATTTATTATTTTTGATAAATAAATGAAATAATAAAGTATATTTAAAATTGTGATGCGTGTAAAGGAAAAGTATTGTGATTAGAAAAGGAAAAACGGTTGAACGTGTGCTCCTTTTTTTTTTGTGCATTAGTTACTCAATCGTGGGTGTGGTCACATCTCCCTCCAAAAAAAAAGAACTCTCACCTATCTTTGATGTAAATTGTTTTTCAACTTCATAATATAGTAAATAAATATATTTGTATATAATTATGATATTTTCCCTGCACTAATGCTATTTTAAATGTAGACGGTTCTCTTTGTTACTTCAGTAATTAATTTTCTCCCTAAAAATCATATAGAAGATAAATGATATTAACAATGGTCTGATTTCAGTAACACTATATGTCCCACTCCCGCCCTCTCCTTGCCCTCTTACCCAAATCACATATCTAGTTATATCACAATTATAGGGTCATTTTAAAATGACAGGAATACAATTTATTGTCGAATCCTCGTAGTATATATATATTTGGATAGCTTATTATTTTTATTCAAAAATTTCGGCTATTATATAGATATACAAATTTATAGCTATATTTTTAATATAATATTACTAAACAATGGGCAATATCTAATTAATACTATGTAGCATTTTAATATTTTAAAATCTAACGGTAGTATCCGGCAGAGCCCAGAGTTATTAGGCATCGACTAACATTAATATTTGCTTTAACAAAATAGAAGTAGAAGATAACTCCTCAGGAAGTTTAGGGGGGTTTTCTTCGTTTTTCATACGCAAGCTAACACGTAGCTACTCACTCAATACTTAGAAACTGTCTCTTCAAGAATAAATAGCAAAAAAATAATAACAGATTGAAAACAAAAAAAAAATACAATTTGATGCTTAGGAGTTCTTTAATTCGTTGATCAAACTCATTTAAAGTCACATTCATTTTTTTTAAATATGAGTTGAACTCAACTCCTGCGAGATTTTATACAGTGTTTCTTGTATATTATATACTTTTTTTTATATACTTGTATTTGTATTTGATATTCATTACGGACCACTATATAAAGTACAACCCGTGTCTTGTTTACATATATAAATATTTTTTTTTTTTACTCACTAGATGTCTTTTAAGTTGAATCAATGATACAACTCTTAAAGCACTTTTTTTTTATTTGGAAAAGAAGAGATGTTTCACTCAATTCAGTTAAATTATATCAATTTACTGAATCCTCAAGTTGTATATCATGGTCACATAATGAAACGCCCCATTTCCCACAGTGAAATATCCATTTAGATTGAAGGAAGCAAGAGGTGATGTCATTATTAAGACCCAAGAGTGAAACTTTGTTTTATTAATAAAATATATATATAGGTATCTGTATTTCATTTTAATAATTGTGGATAAATAATATGACAATGATTGTCTGGAGTACTTAAGAAATAAATAACGGTTGGTATGATTGACTTATTTAGTTAATTGCCAGATGATGTCGGACATATTTTTCGGGTTCTTCTTGGAGAAAAGATTGCGTGATACAATTAAGGTAACAATGTGTTGGATGTAAGTTAGGTGCATTTATATTTTACTTTTGGAAATGTGATGGATGTCCATCTCAAGGATGGGCTTTCGATGAATATATTAAACTGACTAAGTCATGAAGATATATAATGGTTGTACGTGTCAAAACAAAAATTCTCACATTAAGACACATACCTTTACTATCGAGGGGAGATGCCTCTCCTCCATTTGGATGGCAATGAAAAAACGTTTGATGACATGTTTAACAAGTTGTCGTTCACAAACGTGTTTTATTGACAATAGATTGCGTGTCTTGTGAGAAGGTAGCCGGGTTTTTTTGTTGTTTATTATGCATATTTTAGGGGACTTGTATGCAACTAATAAACCCATGTGAATGTCTATGTAATAATTGCATGCAAGGTCTTGCCTGTAGTTATGGATTGCAAATCTGTACTTGAAGACTTTACTAGAATCAGATACAATCCAAATTGTATGAAATTTACAATTGTAAAGGGGAATCAAGAAAAACCCATTACCGAATTTTAATTTTGTACACATTGCTCTACAAATCGTTCGTTGACCCAGTTCAAAAACATACTAACTGCAATACATAAAAAGTGAGTTTATTAAATTTTTGGGGATATTTAAAAGCGATAGTGTGCTAACTGTAATGTGCTATGAATCTATGCTATGTGGCTTTAACAGTCCTATTTGCAATGAGGTGTTGCACTCCTTTAGATAAATTGTTGCTATTTTACTCATACTATTATCTGGAGGGGTGGGCAATCCACATTATCAGTCCTTAACAAATATAATTATAATTATATTTTAATTGAATAGCCACATGCACTAGTATACTACAAAAAATTTAAGAAACTGTATCATCTCATAGTGCAATAAAATAGTTATATATTATCTTGTAATGTAAACTTAATTATACAATTCAAAAGAGAGAGCAGAGTAAAGAACTGAATTGAAGATAATTCGACCGCAAAACTGTACCATCAGGTCTATTGATTTTATAAATTTGGTATCATTAACATACAATTGCTCAAATATTGGAAGTTAAATATCTCAGCTCAAGCTTTTGTCCAGATATCACTTTTTCTCGCTGGGTTAACGAAATATTTACAGTATAACAGAAACTTCACTTGATTACTTGTAACTTTATAGTTTTTATTATTACGCGTCCTCTTTATGATATGAGCCTTTTAAGTAGTTAAAACTTGACAATTTTGATCCCTTAACAATATTTCCATCTACAGCTCAGTTCAAGTTGGAGCCCAAGAGGCAGTACGGGTTAGATCCTCTTGACACACAATTATTTACTGGATAATTTTTTTATTTCATTCCTACTCCAAGAAGCTTGTGGGTAGAGTCAAGAACCTCCATTTGGGCGAATAATACTTTAACAGGAAGCTTGGTAATGGTGGGCAGGAGGAAATGCAGATGACCGGTTTATCAGGGAAAACTGAGGCCAAGCCAATGACAAGCAGGCGAACCCTTGCTAAGGATCTCCAAGCTGATCAGTGGACTATTTGTAATAAAGTAAAAGAAGATACTTACACCCTCCAAAAGAGCAATTGAAGAGGTGCTAAATGACTTTTTTGAACACCCAGTATTGCTGGATACGTAATTCAGACTAAATTTTGAAAAATCATCATTATACTAAAGATTTGTAAGTGATCGGTTCATCGCTCAAAATTCACTCATATGTACCTTTTTGGTGTCGAAATTGCTCATTTTTCTAAGCTGGTATGAAAGATATTTAGAAAATTTGGATTCGTGTTAAATTACAAATTCCTTTTGACTATATTTTTCATAGAAAAAAAAATACATTATTGGCCCAAATTGACTTTTGCATAATCCTCTTTGAATCTTGCAATAAAGGACAAATACTTTTGTGCCAAATTGCGATATCTTGATTTGTCGATATAAAATATATTAATAAACGATGAGCAATTCAAAAACAACACTAACTACTTTAAATTATCCTTATAAAACTATATTTAAAAAAAAGTACAATTAGCTCAATTTTGATATTTTGAGTGCTACTTTTTCCAAATTTTAGCGCTCTTTTTTCGCTCATTTTGTCTGGAAAATCGTTCAAAAATCCCAAGTTTAATAATCATACCAGATTGTTTTTGTGTCAACAGACCACGTATGTATGTATGTATCTTGGTAGGCAACCAAAAAAAAAAATGAAGATCATTATAGTACATACTCTAATGAGATGTACTTGGAATGATGAGATATACTATCTACAATCTACATATTATACTCTTATGTATATATCGTAAAAAGAGAAGTTTCATATCATTTTCCCCTTTTTTGATTAGTTGGGTCTTTTAATTACCTGTCAACTCAAGCCATGGAGTTACATACTTACTACTTCTATGTACACAACTAACGTACGTGATTTCATTCCTTAATAGTCATATCTAAAGCTACCTATCCTATGCTAGGTTCTTCTACCTATATTATTCCATTTACATATATTTATATACAGGGTGCGAAATTGAAAACTAGACATTATGAATCTGAAATTATAAGCAGTTTTATTTCAGAAACTAGAGGAGCTACATTAACTGCTATCCTGGAACGGATGTTAGCACATGCATAATCTTCAATGTAGCTCCCATCAACTTGATGATGGCCTTCATGAGTAACTGGAAGCTCAGAAGGGTGATAATAATGTAATTGGCGCTCATAAAGTTCCAATGCTCATCAACAGAAGCCTTGACAGCCCCAAGATTCGTCGGACTTGTAACTGTCAAGGCTTCTCTTGTCCGCAAGATTCGGTGGACTTGCCCGGCTTGCTCTGATCTTGACATGCAGTCAGAAGGAAAACCCGAACAGTTTGTCATCTGGCGAGTATTGTTGCCACATGGGACGTTGCTACCATTCATCTTTAGGAGGGTAACACAATTGAACAGAGAACATATATAATTAATGTATAGGTTTATTTTATGTTTATAGTAGTAGATGGTGCTTGGGTTTCAGGCAGGCTTGAATATAAGGCAGAAATAATGGAGGCAGAATAAAATGGACAGTGAGAGAGAAGAGAAGAGGAGAGAGACATGGAAAAGGAGACAAATATAGAAAGAGAGATGGAAAATAGTTTTTATGTATTTAGGTCAAAACAGCCTCTAAATGACCCTGGGGCCCAAAAAATATCATAGGAACATGATTGATTATTTTATGTACATTTAATTGCTAAATATGAGACTAATCTGTTTGACCATTTTTGATTCCATGTTTGATCACATTAAAAACAGAATTATGAAAAAAATTGGAGCGTTCAAGCCCCAAAAAGTGCTTAGCTACGTAATTGGCGCCTACATTGTTTTCGGTAAAATAATATGTTAATTTCCATAAAGAACTGTATAACCTTTCCTCGGTGTGCCAGTGTACCATCTTATTGAAGCTCGTCTCGATGTTAATACTGTCATTAATGTTGTAAATGGCCTCCTTGTTGGATTAAGTCAAGTTTCAAATCTTTGTTAGTGTGTGTTCCGCTTGAAGTAAAGACATCAATCTACAATCTTTTGTCTTTTTGTGAGGTCAAATTTCGATTGATTTTGTTATTTTTTTTTAACAATACAAACAGTTTTTCATCTGAAGTTAAGATATTTAAAAACCCTCAAATTCTTATGCTTTTCATTTATAAGTGTCCAAATTTCTACTACACACCCAGTATAAATATATGTAGATTAGACTGTTTCTAAATTATGGTCACAATGGAAATTTAAAGGAAGAACAGCATTGTCTCACTATTTGCCTATATTTAAGATAATGAATATAAATAGTTTTTGGAATTTCAAGAATCGATCAAAAAATAAAGAAAATATGATAGTGAATACATTTCCATTTTCCTCATGGATAAATATAGGTAGCTTGAGGGCTCTAGTGTCACATAAGATCACATTGCTTGTTATATAAATTTAAATCCAGGTAAAGGAAACTGCTATTTTGCAAATGAAAAGTTGACTATGTCAGGGTTTTAAAAAAATATAAATCCGCAATTTTTGGAAACTTTTCTAAATAAATAGTCTTGAAACTTCCTATTTCCAGGCAATCAGTATTTGATAAGATCCTTTTTTTGACAGATCATAGATGATTTTTAGTTTATTTGTATGCTAAACTGTTTTTTGAGGGGCACTTATAATACCAAGAAAGGGAAGAAAATATTGACTTGTGTGGATTTTTAAGTTCATGTTTCTTCATTTCAAAATGTTTTATGTAGTAAAAAATTGGTATCTAAAATAGCTTTAACTTTCTCAGAATATATACTTGCAACTCAGCTTTATGGGTATTTTAGAGAGGAAATACTCGCTTCTTCAAGTTTTGTCATATAGTAATAATTATTTTAATATGAATTAGAGCTCCTAACTAAGTTTGAATTTTAATAAGCGATCAACAAATAAAGAAAATATGAGTCTTTCTCGTATTTTCCTCATAAAAACCCTTTATGATCCACTGTAAATACTGTTCTTATGTATCTGACGTCATCAATATATAAAAAAAAGTTATTATATTTGTCTTATAAAGAAAGCGATCACTTCTAAAAATTCACTTATGTTTCGAAAAAAGTTAATTTTTACTTTTAAAGGTGTTTATTCATAAAGTTTATGAATAACGTACAAATGAATTTGTAACAATATAAAATTTTCGGAAGTAAAGCGTTATTAAAAACATACAGAAGCATTGTAGTTTAAAATTAGACAACCTCACCAAGATCTAACAACAAACAATTATCAAAAGTAATTAAAACATAACAAAGATAAAATGTAATACTAGAGTAAAACTCTTTAATTTATGACGTTAATCTCTCGACAAAAAAATTTCAAAATGCTGGATAATTTTCTTCAATGTAGTAGATGTAGTATCCAAGGGAATTTATTAAAGTTATTACCCTCATATCTTACCGGCAAATTGTAACACCATCGTCTAGTTAACAGAACAAAGATCTTGGAATGATTTTCTCAATGAATCACCAAAGAAATATATAAGTATGTACGACCAAATTTAAATAAAAAAATGTTTTAAAGAATATATAATATGAGATATAAGTTTAGGAAGCGAATAAAGGAATTTTTGAAACTTAAATATACATTATTTGATTGTAATTTTAAGATATCATTCGATTCTACAGTTTATCTTTCGACGTTTTGTTCTATTTCATAAATTGATAGGCATTTCACTTGTAGAAGTACTTATCATATTCAACTGTGTTATAAAATAAAAATTCTTCAAGTTGAACTTTTACTTGGCTGTAAATTTTAATTATCAGATAACATATCAAAAAATTATAATTGATTTAAAAATAACTTTATGGTATCTTCATATATAACAATGTAAAAACCTTTTACCTCAATGTGCTCTGTCAATATCAATATTCCCGGAACTATATTTATTTACATTATATTAAATTGACCAAAATATCTAAAAAATACTGTCTTTACGTCAAAATTCCATTTTGACATAAGTTTTACAACAGTCTAATGTACCTATACGACCGAAGAAATGGGAAAAAAGAAGAACAAATGTAATTAAATAAATATAAAATATGTGGGTCTATTTGAAAAAATAAAACTTTAATCTTTTCCCGGTTAATCAATTTGATTAATAATTCATTTATGAGGGGACTGAGTAGTGCCTAGGATGGGAAATTTAATGGTAGATTTTTTTTAAAGCACAAATGAGTAAGAGTAAAATTTAAAAAATATATATATTAATAACATGTACAATATAAATATTCATTTTGGCAAAATAATATAACAGAAACCCCCTCTTTAATCTTGATGAACAGGTAAATTAAGTATTTTTTAAAAGTTTTATTTTCTACGTAGAGTCTAACTTTTTAATATTGTTAATTATGTTTTGATATCCTTTTTTATCATATTCCTTGAATCAAATGTTATTTATAGAGTTTTGAAAAAAGTGTAAATGCTGTACAGGGTCATGTACTACAAATATAGCACACTTTGACCTCATCCAGATCCTGAACAAATGCAATGTGACCAATTTTATGGCTTTATTTAATAGTATGGATGACAATCGAACAATTATTATCAATGTGATATACAGAGGGCTCAATCCCTCCCTTAATTTTCCCACGGAGTAACCGTTTAACGTAATAATTTTTTTTTAATCTTGCATAAACGCTCCCAGAGTTAGTAATATTAATTTGACAGTCAAATTATAGTTTTAGCAAAAGTAAATCATGTAAATATACGCAGTTTTAAATAAAAAAGTGTTTGCTCTATTTGATCTAGCTTTCCATTTTTTTCTGTGTTACACTTTTTTAAATAATAGACGCTTAATGAAGAAAAAAAATCCGAATTTTAAAACTGTATTAGGCAGTTTAGTACTTTTTGAAATAGTTGGTATTACTGATATTTTATCCTATTTCAAATTTTAGATATTTGTATTTATACGTATGGTCACGATCATAACCATTTTCTAAGAAAGACATTACACCGATTTATCTTTTAGGATATTTTGCCAAAAATAATGTTCAATATATTGATATAAACAATTTTTCAATCGAATTGCAGTCGTGTTTGATTATTATTTAATGTATTTAAAATACCACAAAGGTAGAAATTCGAACTACATTTGAACAACATATATTGTGACGTTTTTATATTATGATCATAAATAAATATAATTAATAAAACAAATATTTTTCTGCAAAATCTTGCTCATTAATTTACTTACAGAGTGGGGATTTTTAATCCGGATATTCTCTTAATATTGTATATTAAAATTTATTTCCCAAAATTAACTTTGCAATTCACAAATCTTTTGCTCTTAAATGTAGTGGTCTTTAGTGAAGTAAATTTTTTCTAACCAACCACCTTCAGTTTCAACTACAGCCTCCAACCTGGACCCAGCACAGGCCTTGATGATGAAATCTTAGTCCATGTTGGCCAATGACTCAAGAATGATTATCTATATAGTTATCCTTTGATATGCGCCCAGAGGCACATAATTAATGGCTACACAGTGTTCGTTTTGAATATATGAAGCGAGAAACAAATTTTTCAGAATCATCATTAGCTTTATGTTTAAGAGATCATTTTTTTTAATTTTTGACTTTATAAATTAAAAAATATATACATAGGTAGTTGAAGAAGCATTTGCATCGTGATTTTGTATTTTAAATATATATAAATAATGCAAAAAACTATCACATTTCACAAATCTGGGCTTGTAATATAATTACTTGTTTCTTTTTTAGAGGCGAAGTATATTTAATCGTATGTAGGTTTACATCTCAGATACCCCCCACCTCAAGGAGAAGGAAGAATTTTTGGTCAAAAATCAACGTCTATAAATCTTTATTCATGATGACATTAAAAAGAACTAAAACAAACTTAAATATCAGTATATTTACATTTGCCCGACTTTGGAACATGAACTTATTATCAGGCTTTGTACCTACTCATAAAAGGACCCTTGACCTCAGAGAGATAAGTAGAAGAAAGTATCGATCATAGACACGTCGTTACCTTTATTTTATCGTACAAAGGATTTAATACAAAAGTAAAGAGGAAGAAGGTCGAAAATCATATGGTATTAGGCTAAATAAGTCAATCATACCAACTGCTATATATCTGTTAAGTACTCCCAGAAATCATTCTCATATTATTTCTCATTAATTATTTAAATGATTCAAGATATTAAAATTTATATAGTATTTTATTTGATACTGTATTATAGTTTGCTAAATAATATTTTATAAAAAACAAACCTACGTTGGCTGTTATATATATTTCTCCCCTAATAATGAAAATGCAAATATTTGTCGTCAAAAAGGGTTTTATTGTTTTTCAAAGTATTCTCCCGCTTGATTTACACACTTTTGCATGCACTCAAACCAATTGTCGAAGCTCTTCTTCTACTCTGATTGAGACACCTCCAAAATATGGTTTTTAAATGCTTCAAAAGCATCTTTTGGTGACGAAAATCATTGACCACGCATTTTTTTTTGATGTGCGGGAATAAAAAGAAGTCATTGGGGGCCAAGTCAGTGCTGTACGGCGGATGACCTGTCCATTCGACGGTTTGTCCGGTCAAAAAGGTGCTGGTTCGAGCCGATGTATAAGAGATCGCATTGTCATGATGAACAATTATTTGTCTTCTCTTCTTCGTTTTTCGAATTCATATACCGATCATACCGAGACCTTCTATCGCTTTACGCCCTGTGGCCTCAGAGGTACTAAACTTCCTTGACAGTTTTCGCATATACCTTATTGGATTGTCCTCGATGGCGTCCCACAATTGCTCCATAAATTTGATTCTGTAGTAGAGTGGTTCTTTAGAAACTAATTTTTATAAAAAAGTAGTGCTTCCAAAGTCTCGAAATGCTACATTATAAAAAAATAGTAATAAATTATGTAAGAACAATGAATGAATGTTTAGAATAGTAATTTACATATGTACTGATTATTGGACAAAGGTATCCTATTTCGTTAGAAATCTCCAAAGTACACAAGATACGGCACTTACAATTATATAAATATTGAAGAATATGATTTTATCTTAAAAATATGCTTCAAAAAACATATCCCTTAATCAACAGCTTAATGTGAAACTTATTAATAGTGACGTTTTTTTTGGGAAATGCACCTTGTATCCCTGCAAATCCAGAACAAGTTTTCCCAAACTCAGCTTTATCAAGATTCTCAAAGGGTTCAAGCAGTAAGACTATGACACTTTATGTATTTATATAAGTAATTACATCTCAAAGTGACCGCCTTTGGTCTCCACTCTGGCTTTGATCCTAGACCTGAATGTCTTGATAGTCTTCTTCACAATTTCTTCCCAGTAAAGTAACTAGGAAGTCAATGAAAACTTTCTAATGTTTTATTCACGATTGACCAAAACACGTACATCTTACATTTTATTAAACAAAAATAAACTTTTTGTGAACTTGGGAGCACTACTTTTTTAGATTGTTTTCTTTAAAATTCACTTTACTTAGTAGTCAGTTTGTTCAACTTGTACAAAAAAACCAAACTTGCTCACAACATGAGTGTACATTATAGATGTAAAAGATGCAAACATCATTTTATGCTATTGCGAACTTCAACACGCAAATTTTTTCATTGTGTACAAATCTTTAAAGAAGACAATAACAATAAAATAATTCAAGAAGTTGTTGCCAAATACTTTTCACTGAAGGAAGTTGGATCTTACATATGTAAGTAGAATAGGAAATAAACATAATATATATTGTACATATTATTATAGTTGAAAATAATATGATATTAATGAAGTCTCTCAGGAGTCTTGCATGTAACATCGAGCCTGTAGACACGTGCATTGTTTATATTGCTCCCTGATGTATATAATAGACCCATACATAATGAAGAATGGAGGAAGTATAGTCTACGGGGAACACTGTAGAATCTCTGATGTTCATCATCATTAAAAATAAATTAAATCATGCAGGTGTTTTTTTATCCCCTTTAAAAAAAAAGGAAGTAATTTCTATTAAAAAATTATTTCGTTGCATATCAATGTACCTAGAGCTGCGAAGTATCGATAAGCTAACTTGAAAACATTAGAAAATTAATTTACATTATCTCTGTACCACACCACTGGGTTTTCGTCATCTCGGAAGTATTTCATCCATTTGTAAGACAATATCACTTTTTTGTAGAAACAAATATATAAATTATTTCTTAGATAACATAATCTTTATGGATTAAAATCTTACCTCACCTATTATAAATTTAAAAGTTTGTCTATGGCTGCAAATGTCTCCAATCTCCCCTACATTGAATTTACATGAAATTTTTAGTGCAGTAGTTGATATGTATAGGTCAAAAAATAACTCTGTTTAGATGATTACGTGCTAACACTATAACTAAAATTAAGAAACTAAGATCTTAAAATTTTTAGAATAATTAATTTTTAACGGTCATCAATAAGGTTAAGAGAAAAACAAATATTCAAGTTAAACTAACTTTGCATGAAATTTTTAGTCCAGTAGTTGATATGTATAGGTCAAAAATAACTCTGTTTAGATTATTACGTGCTAACAATTACCTCAGAAAATTGGAAAAGTTACCTCTTGTCAAATGTACAGGGTTGTAATTTTCGCTATGACAAAAAATAAACCAAAAGTTAACGTCGTCACCCTGACAATTTGAAGAATGTTTGGAAGAAGAGAACCTTAGTTTTCCTTACGTTTAATTGAACTGGATGCAAAAGCTGTGAAAGGAAAGAATTAAATACAAGTCAAACTCTGTATTAAGGGAAGTCATATGCATAAATTACCCGGGGTGTCGATCCTCAAGCATACTCTGAGTACAAGAAAGACTTTTATTATTTTACCAATGAAAAAGATCAGCCTATTACTCCCAACTCTTGCACTTCCCTTCTTGCATTCCAAACTCTTGAAATATTAAATAGTAAATATAAAGTGATGCATAGTTAATGATGAATAATATCCTGTGTATAATGGCATGATAAAAAAAAAAGAAACTCAAAAACAACATGGTAACCCTGACAATTTGAAGGAGAGAAATCATAATGCTCATGACGTTTCATTAGATCAGCTCTGACAAGGAAAGAAGGAGAAACAAGGACATTTGCTTGCACTACTCAAATATTGATCCCCAATTCTACTTTGATTCCAACAAAGACAAGCAAATTAACTATAACTCCACAACAAATCCTCGGGGTTATGCTTCGTGTTTTATGACCATATACGAACGTTCAATCAGGTTTTGAATATCGTTGAATCTATTTGGGAAAGGATGTTCACTAGTAAGGATTTAAATAATAATGACAACTTCTAAGGAAAAGGAAATTTATCCTTGAGAATACCATTCCAAAAAAAGCGGGCCAACTCCAAAATTCACTGGGTTTACATCACAGCGCATAATATATGTCCTGCTGCTATGTAAAAAGAAAAGAAACCAAAAATCACGTAGCCACTGCTACAATTTGAAGAATGTTTTGGAGGAGAACGCGGCTTAGCTTAATGATATTTATCATTTTTGGGTATTTTCCATAAATCTTATATTCTGCCCCTCAAAAGATTGAGGAAAGATCTAGGTAGAGGTTTAGTACTCTTGAGTAGATTTTTCCCTAAAATTTTATTTCAAGGTTCTTATTGACCTATCAAATAGACCCAAACTCGAATAGAGATCTGTAACCTCTAAATCGTGCATATATCCGTGGTTAATGCTCAGCTCAGACCTCTCCAATGAGTAATGGAGCTCACTCTCTTGATAGCAGTTTTGGCAATAAAACTTAAAAAAAGCTACTCCCACTTTTTAGAACTTTTTTTATGAACCTCTCACAAAGGTGTATAAAATTTGTCTTGGAAATAGAAACAATGGGAGTTTGCTCAGAAGTGTAGGTCTTTGTTAGACTCAGGGTAAAATTTGAGTAATTTCCCCAAATACTCAATAATTTATTTTACAGAATTTAGCTTAGAAACTTGTTAGTAAAAACTTCATTTTTAGAACAATGGTATTTGAAGGCCGCCATGGACATGAATACCAAAACAAGTATAAACAGAACTTATTTTGGATCCTGAAAAATCTAAATGAAAAAAATCAGCAAAATCCATACATTGGTTTTGGCATGATTGCCAGACAAAAACCACCCACACGCACATACATTCGCATTTAATATATAAATAAAGGTGTTTTCCAAGTTTTAGAATAAAATAGATCAGAGAAACACATTTCAAGGGTCTGTTTTTAAGTATTAACAATAAATATTAAGGCTTCTAGGATAATATATATGCAATAACACAAATATTTGTAATTTTTGAGTCACGAAAATTTGGCCTTCAACCCTCAAATATGTCAATGTTTTATAAAGAGTTGGAAATGTGTTTATTTTCTTCCTCTCACAGCTGTTGTAGCTGATGTAATAAAACGTCATACCAGCTAACCTTCTCGTCTTTCAAAAGTTATTCATATTGTCAAGATTATCACGATCATTTTGGATTACTATTAGTTTTACATACTGGTAACGCACGTTTAATGTATCACTACCTCTGATTATTAGAACTTTTTCCCTACCTCTGCGATGAATTTTAAAAAAATCAGTCTCTTATCCACTCTCATTACTTTTAAAAATATAAAGAGGGCGAGGGATTTTAAATCCGGAAAATTTAAGAATAATATATATATAACAATTTATTTCCCAAAATGAATGTAGGTATTCACAAATCTTTTGTTCATACATGACAGGATCCATAATGAAGTCAATCACTCAAGCAAAACACCTCCAGCTTCAACAATAGCCTCCAAACTAGCTCTGAACCCGGCACAAGCCTTGTTTATGAACTCCTCGTCCATGTTGGTCACCGCTTCGAGAATAGAAACCCGTAAGTAGTCAATTGCACTATGAAAACTTTTATTGGACTCTCTCTCTAAGATGCCCCACATTAAGTAGTCCAAATGCGTTCAGATCTTGCAAGATAGGAGGTCAGACGTCCATTCATTTTAATCGTGTATTCCATTAATTCATAATCAGGTATTAACCCAAAACAATTATGAGTCTGCCTTGCAGGTCTTCCTGACCCATCATACTCCTTAAAGTGTTGGCAATATCGAAAACAGTAGATTTGGGCAGCTTCGTAACACAATAATCATTATTGGGCGTGCACCAGACACGTAGGCACACAACAATGGATGTACGGCGTTCTTATTTAAAGAATGCCTCAATTTTTTTAGTGTAATATTATGAACACACTTTCATTAACATAAATCACAGGGGTACTAAAATATTGAGGTCTAAACTTGTTCCAGATTTAAAATACTCACTCTGTATATAAGTATATTAGAGTATAGGAGGATTTTATGACAAATAAAATGTTATTACAACTGTTGAGCAACGAGCAACACTCACCTTGATTGAAAAAAAGTTATGAGAATAGAGAAAACTAAAAAAAAAGAGGAAAGAAGATAAACAACAAATGTTAATGGATCATCCATTTGCGACTTCTACACACATAGTTAGTATCAATATGTAATAGCAAAAATACTCATTAATTGTTAGATCACTTACCTAGAGGACGAAGAAGACAAAGACTCAAACAAAACAAAAATATCTATAGATAAGACCACGTCCTGGGTGGTTGTTAGATATTAAAATAAACAAACAAAACCCCAAAATAACGACAAACACCAAAAGATATGGAAGAAGTTTATTTAACTATAAATAGTTAATAATATTGTGTACAAATTTGCCATTATCTTTATTTTGTTTTTGCAAAACAAACTGATAATATTGAATCAAACAGAGTTGTACAATTGTGTAGCAAGTTTAGTCACAACATGACTCAATGAATAAAGGTCCTTTATTCATTGAGTCAGACTTGTTACAGTTGTATACTAAAACATGTTAGTAAATTGGAGAACAGCTTGCCGAACAGACATTTCTGCAAAGGACTACTTAGGAAATTTGGCCAATCCTTAATATCTTGATATAAGCGGTTTTTCAATTTGAATCACTGTCCTATTTTGTATATTGTTTAATTTATTTAAAGTACTACAACACTAAAGATTCGAACCATATGTTGTGTAAAAATAATTATCATTACTAAAAAAAATGTTTTTTCTGCAAATAGCACTAATTTAGTTAATTAATACCTATTTATCATACTATCATTTTAAATTTAATTAAAATATACAATCCCACATCATTTTTTGGCCAAATGTCCCAAATGGTCCTTCGTTGAAATGTCTGTTTGGGTAAATGTAAATTCAACAAATTGTCCTTTGGTGAAATCTCCCTCGGCAAAAACATTTTGAGCCCATAGTCCTCAAACCATAGTAAATATATTAGTAGTTCAACAATGGAAATATTATTTTGATATAAAGTGACAAAACTGCCAAATCAAACAACCTATAACATATTTGCACTGGCCAAAGTCTAAAACTAACATAAGGGTATAGGGGAAAAATAGTCTCGTCATTTTTTCACTGTTAATTACTCCAGATTTGGTTTTATCTACAAGGGTGATCTGAAAAGTTTCCAATCTCAATTTGAAGATAGCAGCACCCGTAAATAAAAGCAAGACATATCTATCTAGCATCTTGACACAGTTACTTACACAAGTTTCAACAATTTTTGGACGTCCAGTTCCTATGTAACAGTCGTGTGAGGGAGTTGATGTGAATGTTTTTGTTAAAATGGACAAAATCGAGTAAAAAATTTTATTAAATGTTTGTCTTACAAAGTGAAATCTTTAAATAAATTCTAACAATAGCATACATATACAGGGTTAATATTTTAAAATTTGACGCGTCTAAGTCTATCCGACTCAGAATAATTGAGCCAAAATAAAAAAGAGAATCATGAACAATTATATTGCAGAGAAAAACGCAGAGTACTATTTCGACGGGTTAGAGAGATGTGCCCATCTCTGGGGAAAGTCTGTAGAAATACAAGGAGACTATCTTGAAAAATAAAATTATCAGAAAAAATGACTTAATTTCTTTGTTAGGTCGGAAACTTTCCAGACCACCCCTCTAAAATTAATAAAATAAAGTTTTATTAACCGTCTGGATGTTTGTAAGCACATCATTTTGGAGTGTTCATTTAATATATTGAAACTGTGATACTAATTGATGAAAAAAATAATAATCTAGCAAATAGCTAAAGAGTTGATAGAAAAATGGGCTTATATATCTAAATGCAAGACAAAAGTAAAAAGCTATTTTTTATTTCACGTGACCTCCTAATCAGGTTTAAAAATAAATATGGCCGCTTAGTGCGATAAAGGTACTACTATTGTGTTTATTTATACTTAATCAGTGCAACTTCATTTAATCAATTTAAGGAACATTAAAAAAAGTTGCATTATAAATCAAATTTTAGATGTACTAAAATTACGTAAGTTGCATTTTCTCTCCTCCAAGACTAGACAGATTCTAAATGAGTAAACCATTTCTTTTTGAAGAGATAATTGTTGAGGTCTGAAGATAAAAATATACAAAGTTCTTCATACTTACAGTGTTCTTCTCCCTTTCAATATGATGTGATAGATATGGTAACTGACGTCCATGGAAATAAAGTAATTATTTTCTGCCATTTTCCTGTAGTTGATAAATATGTATAATTATAGCATCATACATACTTCCTCTAAATGTATTATAATCCTTGCCCATTGAGAAGAAGGCTAGGAAAGAATGGACCTGTGATGACGATGTAAGAAATTAGAGAAGCACATAATATGTGTAATCGTATGTACATACTTTGACTTCTCATTTCCCGGGAGCTTGTCTTTGTCGGCCATCCTGGGATTTGGAATCCTGTGAGTCAATGATATATACTGTGAAGCTTTAGTAAATATTTTAGGAAGAAATAAGTATTTTTAAGCTAGTCTTAACCAGAATATTTTCTCAATTCTTATTCTTCTCATTATAACAATATGGGCGGTTTTTTTAAATATAGACCGAACGCACAGGTCTCCATTTTTCAATTCCTTAACCTGATGAAACATGCAAAAAAAAAATATATATATGCTTAAACAGTAATTGATGAACAAGGTAATTATTGATGGAACTAGGGATTGGAGAGTTGTGGCAGTCATGATTTATGAATGAATACTACAATACCATCCACTTCAGTCTCTGTCCATTCCTGTATATCAGCTCTAAATCTGATAAAGTTTGGTCCTTGATGACGTCATTCAACTATATTTATTCTTTTATAATACGTTCTAGTACTCACCGTCCGAAGGACCCGCAGTCTCAAGGACCAGGCGGCTTAAGGCGAGTTACCAAATCTATTGTGCGTGTACATGATTAAGTGTATATACTGGTATAAATATATATATCTAATTTATAGGACTTGAATCGTAAAAGCTTGAAGCTGAGGGATAATTCAATATATATCAAAGTTTATTTAATTAAATGTGGGACGGCCCGGGAATTTGATGGGCGTGAAAAGTCCCGGGAAAACGGGAGATAACCCTTAGTACCTACCTTAGCCCTCTCTATACTTTAATATTCTCTCATTCATTGAATGGGACAATGATTTGCTTAAAAAATTACAGGCAGAAATTATAATATGTATTTATTATGGATTAGTATGTAGTATAAGGGTTCAATAGGCAAGTAACTTTTTGTGATTACATACAATCGACGGCTCAATAACTCATGGTAAAAGGAAAGGAGGGGAAGGGGGAAAGGGTTATGTGATACGTAATTCAAATTTTAGGCATATAACTTAGCCAATAGAAGTGATTTAGGTTATTATTATTATTTATTTTTTTTACAATTTTCAAAACTATTTACATTTAACTTGTGGTACAAATTTTAAAGCAACGTTAGTGGGACTTTAGTTGTGTATAATATCAATATTAATTTTTTGGCGTGTTTTGTTTAATTATCCTCTTCGATGATGAAACAAAATGACATCCCTTTGGGTCTCATTGAAACTGTACCAATTATTTATGATTGATAATAGAAAATATTAACTTTTCATCCGTATAATTGCAACTCAATTTAGTTATAACGACGTGGAACTGGTTGTTTTGCAAAATGACAAAGTGCTAATTCTTGAATCCTCAATAACCATGTATCTGGAGGGTATGGTTCAAGTCATGAACAGTAATTATATTTTCAATTATTTCCTCCAGTTTTTTTCTTCTTTTTTTTTATTTTATAGCTGCTTGCGACTAATCTGATAAAACAACAGCTTAGCCACTTTCTTCTAAAAAATTAATCAAATTTTAATTGAATACTATGTCATTTTTTGTTTTCTTTTATTTTAACACATCGAAATAGGAAATGGCAGGAAATAAACTTAAAATATGAAGGAATTATTTTACAGTCATAACTTAATTATTTATTAGACTAATGAACTGAAAATGGATAAAATGAGAGTTCAATATTTACTATTTAAAGAATTCAAATAAATTATCCCTCAACTGCAATGACAGCCTCAAGACTTCACCCAAATGGGATTAAGCTAAGCCAATCTCCTCCATGGACGTGACCTCCTATTCTTCCCTTACGAATCACTTGACTGATTAAGTAGTATTGTGGTGGGTGCTGATGGATTTGCTCTCCATGGAACTCCACAAATAATAGTCCGGAGGGTTGAAGTCAGCTTATGAAAAAGGTTTAAACCTTTTTCAAGTCCAGAAATGTGCAAATTTGGACTTTCAAAGGATTGGCAATGATTTTTTATTTTATTTTTGTGGATTCATATTCACAACAACATAAAAATTGTTTGTACTCGGTTTGAAGCCTTGGATAGACATGGTTGCCAATGGGAGGTTTTACACAGGGTAGAAGGACTCCGCTCCCTGTCACACCTCGAAAAAAGTCTCCAGTGCCTCCAAGACAATTTTGATGACTTCATCTGTTGCCTCTAAACTCACAGGTTTCTTAATTCAAGGGATTTTTATTGTGTAGGGCACGATGGAGCGAAAAACCAACCGAAACCACGGTTTCACCAAAGACGAACTTATCAGTCGGATCAAGAAGTAATACAAGGATCTGTCATGAGACAAAGTCGAGAAGGAGGGCTTGCACTTTCGGCCTCTTATACAAACTGTTATGGAGGGTGGAGTTGATGTTATTAAATAAAATAAAACAGGATCTATCAAGCTTTCAGAATTTGATTTGATTTTTTTAAGTTTAGCAATAAGTTGGAGAGAAAATTGCGTTTGAAAAAAAAAATCTTTTTAGCGTAACAGATAGTTTGGGTGATGTACATACATTTAGTCATGGCTATAAAATAAATTTATAAAAAATTACTTAGCTATTTTTTTGTAATAGTTAACTTAATGATAGGTAGACATTAACCTTCAAAGCCCTCACATTTGTTAAATTTTTTTATTATATTCTTCATAAAAATGGTCACAGAAATTATAAAGATATTTAATTCGCAATATGTACATTGTTCCATCTATATAACGACAGTTTGACCTTAATTATGAATAGGTATGAATACTTCCGCAAAAATGGAAGTAAATTATATTTTGATAAGTCTATATATAATTCATTTATTACCTACTAAAAAATGGTCAAAAAAATAGACAATGAAAAACTTGAAATGATATTTTTTTTGATCATCAAAATTATTGCTTGAAAATAAATGCATTGATTTTTTTAATTTTATTTTTGGAAAGTAGATTTCATAACCTTCAGTCAAAGAAAAAATAAGTAATCTATTTATTTAAACCTACAAAGGGGGATCCAATGATTGCAGTAGTATTTTAGTACAATTTTAATAGCAATGCCTCATTACGCAACCAGCCAACACCTGAAACATAAATAAACCAGTTTTGTTTGTAACCCATGTCTCTAAGTGCAAAAATGTTAGAGCAACTACAAAAAAAAGCATCACGTGTCCAATCTCTTCCACGCTGATGCTTGTACCAATAAGACTGCATTCAAGACATTGGTATCTCCATTCGGACTGTATAGAACATCAAGAAGTCCATTATATGCTTATACAGCCAAGAATAACTAAAACTTCTGGAGTGACAGTATGAATAACTTCTGTCCTACCTCCATGGGGGCCTCCTCCAGCCTTTACCTCACATCTTCAGGACTTCACAGTTTAGCATGTCTTGAAGAATAATTTCTGTCTCACCTCTCTTCTAAAGAAAAACTTGTTCCTTCATCGTTTTACCGTCGAATACAGGTTGTCAGGGAGGACAAATAGAATAAAAGATATAGGCAAATAAAGTATTTAAACATATCACATATTGATTTTGAGTTGTCTTTTCTTAGCTCCATAATAATCACGTTTTTTTGTATTGTGGTCATGCTACTGAAAGTTTTGATACTACCCCAATCCTACCTCCTTAAAAATAAAACAACTTAAATTGTACATAATCAATGAGCTAATTTTTGAAAAAATCCGGGGTTGTATGGTTTGAAATACTCAGCCCAATCGTGGGGCTAAAAGTCAACAAATGAACATTTTTGTATAAAAACTATCAAAGGGTTATCTGGCGGTTCTTGGGCTAGCGTTAGGGTATTCTTACAGCCATTATAATATTGCACTTGTATATTATATATAAATATTGAAATAAACTTTGTTATAAATTTCAAATAGCATATTAATACATGTATGTGTATAAAAAAATTATATAAATGAGAAATCCATGTATTATTTTTGTTAGCAATATTGCAAAAATCAAAATTTCCGAAGAAAATTGCAAAAACCTATGTTACTCTACTCTTGGAAAAAAAAATAATAATTACAAGACTTTATTGACATTATAAAAAGGAACACAAACCTACCAAGACTTGCACCGCCAAAAGAATTAAAGATAATAATGTTGTACAATCCTGGACAACTTTTTCTATTTTGCAAATATTGCAAAAACTATATACTTAGATGCTCAGTAAATAAAAAAAATATTATTTAGAAAAATTAAGATTCCAGTTAAATGTCCATATTGCATAGTTTTTTGGCATTTAAAAACTTGTTAAAAATTAACGTTTGATAAAAAAAAAAGAGATACAAAATTTAAAAAATTAATCTGTACATAACATGTCAATGTTTATGTGTCAAATTATACGCAAGCAAATTCCCAGACATATTTCCACAAACTTTATTTTATCTACGAATCCAATATTCCATTGGAAACCAATTTTTTTTTGCACCTGAAAAAATACGAAACCGTAATTTTCACTGATTTCTTTTCTTTTTTGGAGACGCCACTTGCCTTTTATATTTATACTATAGCCCACTATTTGTTCTCCTTGTCCACATAAAATCAGCTTTTGTGCGGGGGATTTAGAATATGACCCTATTCCCAAAATCGGCAACCTCGTCTTACCGAATTAGGTTCAAAAGTGGCAACCATGCAAAGTTTGAGCCTCCTAGGTCCAATGGCTTGCGCACCAATTAAGGACACCTACACACACAAACTCTATTATTGATATATACATTATAAGGGAAATATGATTATTTCTTGCAAGATAGGTATTCGTATTTGTAATAATCTTAATTACAGATGTCATTTATATCTTATTTGACTTAATAAACCATTGTAATTTTTAGGGAAAATTCCAAGGACCGACAGTACTAAAGAGTCCTACGACTGGATTGAAAAAAACAAAATATATATGGACCCCCCCAACATTAATCTGAAGTGCCAAATCTTATACTGCTTCAAACCTGCATGTAATATATTCAAAATACGGAAGTTTTGAAGATATGGAACAATATTAATGAATTATTTACAAATAAATGAAACTATATATTGAAATAATTAAATGCAGGATTTCCTGGGAATTCTAGGAAGTCTAAAACCCCAATAAATCACGGGGAAGCGGGGTCATTGAATATCATTAGAGAAACTCTAATGGTAATTGTGTATTTAGATTGTTTTTTTTTTTCTCTCGGGATCATGTTCTTAATATTAACTGTGTCACGTCGAGATTTTAAAATGAAACTTTGTAATTTAGCAAATATGGATTTAAATATTTTAGTCAAGAAAAAGGTTGTGTTCATAGGATCAATCCAAAAGGATCCAAACACACTGTGAACATATTTTCTATTCACTATAATTTCTCAATTTAAAATCTTCAACCATCGGAACAAATTAATCAATTTCAATTAAATTAGTTCAATTTGAATGTGAATTGTTTAAGTAAATAATTACGAAAAATAGGATGATAAATTTGTTGAAGGCGTTACTTCATTAACACAAAAATATAGAGTGTTCTGTCAACACTTTTTAACAATTATTAAATAATAACTCAATAGTTGTCAAGAATTAGGAAAATGCCACGTGATTTTTGCCTTTTTTTCTGTTTTGTGTTGTATTAAAGGATGTATGATTTAAAAAATATATATTTTCAGGATGAAATTGATCTTGCATAGACATAAATTTATGGAAAATGTATGTAATCAGGATAGGCATTAATGGTTTAAGAATGTATCTGAAAAGGACGTAAAAGTCGTTCCATAAAAATTATCTTTGCTAAAGGACGTTATCCTCTCTCAGCCTCAACCATCAAGGAACTAATTTGTATAAGAATAATACATATGTCAATTATGCTTAAATTAAACTACTCCCACAATAAACTATAACTATTTTATTAATCTACAACACATATAAAGTAAGTTTTCTCTCTCAGAATCCAGTTTTCCCGGGATTCAATCCGGTTTAACTCCAACAAAAAAAAATCTAAATAAAAAATGTCTGTAACAGAATTACATTTAATTATATAATTAAATGCTTCTGTTACGTAGTTCGTGTATTAATGTGAGCCGATTTATGCATTATCTAACACAAAGAATGGAACATTTTTTATCTATAACTAATTATTTCATTTTTCAGCTGGAGCTTCTACTGAATATTTTTACATATAGGGTAACAAAAATACTTAATGAAAGCTGAATAAATAAAAAACTATATTGTTATTCAACATCGGGGTCTCTGAATCTTCCTCCTCCTCCGTCTGCCGCTGTGCAGTTTTTTTAGGTAATAACATTTTTGAACAAAACTCTACTATTGAAAATAAGGAGTGAATGGAGGATTACATTAACCAGTTGATTCGTCTGGGATTACTGCAAATCTTATAAAAGGTGGAAGAACACAAAATACTAATTCATTTGGTGTTAAAGTAATTTTATTTGGTGGTGACAAATATTTCCAGTTGTACAAATAGGCACAAGAGAAGACATTTATATCTCTCAGTTTTTTCTCCCTTCTCTTTGTATATTATTCTCTCTTCATTCCTTGTTTCTATTCTGATATGATTTTCAAAAATTTACTTTAAATTATGTACCATGATTATAAAACAAAAATCAAGCTAGTTTTATTGCCATATGAAAAAAAAGAAAAAGTTATGGTGCTTTACCTTGTAGTTTAACCTTTTATGTTTTAATATCGGAGAAACATAACTATGGGAATCATAGTTATAAAAATTATTTCGCCAAAGTGTCGTAGAACCATTAATACCTAGAAATATGAGTTAATCAAATATAGTTTTAAATATGTACATACCACAATAAATAAGGTAGAAATTTTATATACGGAAAATGTAAGCATAACGTCTATTACAATTTATTTCCCAAATAAATTCAGAAATTCACAAATCTTTTGTTCAAACATGAGAAGATCTATAGTGAAATCAATCAATCAAGCCAACCACCTCTAGCTTCAACCACAGCTTCCAACCTTTCCTTGAACAAAGGTCATAATGAAGAACTTATTTTCCCTGATGGTCACTGCCTCAAGAATGAAAGCCCACAAAGAGGCAACAGTAATTTTATCTGTATGTTTATTGGGCTCTCTCTCCATGAAACCCCCACACATACTAGCCCAAAGGGGTTCAAATCCAGCGAGCTAGGGGTGCACATTTTCTTTGCCTACAACATGAAGGTTTTTAAAATGTAGGTTTTTCTTGAATATATCCGCTTCTAATTATTTGATTTGGACAAATTGTACCAATTAAAAGTTCTGTCAAGACACTAGATCTTTTAACGTCCATAAAAGCTCTCTAGCATAATTATTTATTTGCATCTATGAGCGTGGATTTAGTCTGGAGGTACACAATAATAGCCTTAGGGCGTTGGTACTTGGGGGACATCTGAAGGATTTTGTATTTTTTCTTATACAGTTTTGTCAGTTAAATCTGATGATGACATTTTCATAAGCATTAATCTTAGTTTTGACAAGATATTAAGATCTAAACTTGTTCCCGATTTAAAATCCATACCTGCTATATCAAATATATTAATTATGAATCTCCCCCCTTCACAAAAAAATAAATCTTTAAATCCTGACCCATAAAAAAGTATGAGATATGACGAAAGTTTTGGACCCTTTAGGATGTTTCCTTATATGTAAGTCTTAATTTAAAGGATATTTTTTTAAAGGACATTATTATTTATAGCGTAAAGTTTCATAATTTGGAAGTATAACTATATTTGTTGCATGTTTACGAGACTAATGGCATAAATAACAGACAATATAAGTACACGTGAGTGGGTGTATTCTGTCAATATCTCCAAAAACGAATAACTTGATTGATCAATTTCGCACAATGTTCATAGATGTTTGTTTTTCTGTTACCTATAGGCTATTAATTTACCTGATTTTCGCATGTAACACGCTGGAAACAAAGACCTAAAGATGGACGACTTCTTCTTATCAAGCGTTAATGCGTCTTTAAGGGTGTCGTTAGATACATTTTGTGTCAATTTTGTCAACTTTTGACCTGTGTTTAGACAAATTATCTATATAAATAAGTTAAAGACTTTTTGGGTGGAGATGCAAAGTATAGCCTGTGTAAGAGGGATCAGTGGTTCTCAAACTGTGGTAAAATATATCCCTTTTGTGGTATGTGGAGGTAGATATTAATAAAATGAATGTTTACAAAGTTAGAAAAACCATTTCTTTTATAATAAAGGTCCTTGAAGATCTTGATGTTTTCTTATGTGGTACAAACTAGAAAAAGTTTGAGAACCCCTGAGATAGAGGGTTACATAAACAAATAAATGTTTTACAATATATAGTCCAATACCAAATAGTCCACTGATTTTTCACCCATAGCACCAGGTCATCAACCTAGCATCCTCTTTAGTTATACATGACAATTGTCTGTGGCTGTAGTAGTGGGGTGGGCGTGGTTTCATTCTAGAGGCGATATTCTAAAGTTTTTTGGACAATACAGACACTCGCTATCATAAGCCTAACTAGTAAGAAACTTGTGTTTGTCGTCCAAAACCAATATTACCCAAAAATTGTTTGACGGTATATTTTGTAAATACTAAAGTTATTGCAATTGAGCATGTAGGTTCTTATTGATATTTTTTTTTATTCATCCCAATGTTTCAGTCATTTTTATTAAAAATATTTAAATATAACAAAAGAAAAAACAAATAATTTATAAGACATACGATAGCTATAAAAAAATATAAGAGATGCGTTCACACTTCCTCGTTAGGATGATTCTGTGCTTCTTCCAGAATTCTTTGAACCAAATTATTGGTTTTTGAAGAAGTTTTGTAAAATTAAGTTGTCATGTAGGAACCATATTTCTTCATTAAAATATCCAATTGATATAAGGCAAAAAGTCAGTTGACATTTCAGCGGCTCCAAAGGCCTCGTGCATCCATCCATTTTAAAGTCATTATTGATTTTTTAATTAAAACTGATACATTTCTTGCTATGGCCATCTCCCTGCGTCCTTCCACTGGTCCGAAAAGGAAAGTCGATACTCCTTCTCTTAATTTTGCAAGGATATTAGATGCAAGATGCCTTAAGTCTTTCGACATTTCACACGACGTATAAATATGAAGTTGCATGTCAATTTCACAATATTTAAAAGAGCATAGCCTTCCCTCCTTGGTGTTTTCATTAAAATTATTACATTAAAGTGTCTTGCAGTTTATATGAGGTTGTAGGTTTCTACTTACAATGTCTTTAATACTTTTTAACGATCGAAAAGTAGATGATTTTTTCCTTTCCGTCTGTGCAATCTAAATAACAGACATAAGACAGTATTATTATGGTAAAATCTTTTAAGCTTTAAAAATCTCTCAGGCCTTGCTACAGCTCTTGGTAGGAATAAATTAAAAGATGTTGTCGATTTTTTTTAATATGGATATTCAGCTTGTTTAGCATTTTCGTAATTTGATAGGCTAGGAGTTTATTAGGCCTGTCTTCCTTTCATTTGGTCACAAGATCCACCCACATCTTTGATGATTCTTTCCAGTATCGCCTTCCTTTCAATTGCTGCCCTCTCCTCTCCCACGCTTTTTCTTCCTCTCCTCTTCGCCAAAATCTCTTCCACCATCACAAACAAGGGGGGTCGTCTTCCTGCGCTTTTTGGTCCATATAAAGGTTTCTTCCAATGTACAGAATGTTCTCATCTTCCAATCCCGACGGTAAAAAGAAAATGTTCTCAGAACCAAATAAAGTTAGTCTAAAATCATGTTTGTCTTTAAAATTTGTCATCCAAGGCCCATCCTCTTGTTTAATTCGTAGATTCATTTTAGAAAAGATCTTCACAATTATTCTCTCTAGAGAATTTTGTCCAAAATTAGCTTTAATTTTAGTTAGTTCCAATTTTTAAATATTTTCGCTCGGAAATAAAAAACTTTTTCTGATACTGAAGATACATTTACAGTCTCCAGTTAGGAAGTATATGAACTTGGAGCCCACATAAAAGTTATTTTACTTAATCACGACTATCGAATAAGATTTGTCTCTTTTAAAAATTTTTATTTTGCTCGAACAAAATAAGTGTCCCTCTAAAGCCTCTCAATGAAATATATAATTTAAAGAGAAACCAAAAAATTATCACCAGGTATTTAAATACGAAGTTTCAGTACATTTTGTTGTCAGTTATAGATTTCTTGGGTAATTATTTTGTATTGCTTTTTTTGCAAAGATTTATGCTACTTGTGTGTAGTAAAAGTTGATCGTCCAATGACACAGCTATCTGGATAATTAAGGAGTTAAAGAAGATTATCATTAATTTATTAATCCTTAATCATTGCACTAATTACATAATATTGCAGCATGAATCATCATCAAATATATATATATATATATTTTGGTGAATGAGAAGTTCAAAAAAATAATTAATAAAAGATGGCTCGAACGTATAATACTCAAGTATAGACGTTCTAGCTATTATTCATTATTATTTTTTTTTCTTCAGTCATAGCTAAGAGTCACGACTACCTCTTTTATCCACTTTCAACTTCAATTGTCAAACAGGAAAGTAAACATTTGAAAAATACTTATGGTAGGTACCCTTCTGTATTTTCTTGCTTATTAATTATTATTTAAAGAATGGTTATAAATTATTAAGTATATTGAATCAATTATTATCTTATTAATGACTATGAAATGATACGAATTCTAAAGGAAGGCCATAGATTTGAAATATGTAAATTCATATAAAAATCAAAATCTTATCTTATACCTTTTTTTAAGTTCATAATACGTTGAGTCAGCTGCTTTAAATCATACATGAGTCATCTTATAAAAATTAAATAAAACAGCTGAAATGAAAATACAGTGTTAGGACCCAAACTAGTAGTAGTATGAATAAATTTCATAAAACGATATTTCTATTAAATCAATAAAAGACATCTCATAATCAATGTGCCATATCTTTCAATATTATATTTAGCTATATTATACATTCAAAATGTCTTCCTTCACAAGCAACAATAGCCTCCAAATGTCCTCCGAACAGATTAGGAGCTCTTGATTATGACAAATATGTACATGGTGTACCACGTTGTCATGATTGCACCTCGAAGTAAATCCAAGTTTGGATGAGAGGTGAGGCAGACATTCTTCTCGAAGTCATTTTAAATAGCTGAGTCTTGTGAACTGAGGTTAGGGCTGGAGGAAGGCAAAAAATCGGTCATATTGTTGCTGAAATATTTTCGATTCTCATTGGCAGTAATTGACTTCTTGATGTTCTTGACGGTCCGGATGGATATGCCAACGGTCTCTGCAGCCTTTTTGAAGGTGACTATGCCACGGAAACGATGGTAAATCCGTTACCTTTTTTGTAGTAGCTCCAACATTTATACACTTAAAGACATGGGGTTTAAGACCAAAATTGTTTTTTTTTTGTTTCAGCTGTCCCTTGGTGTCATTAAAAATAAAGGTGATAAAGTTGTCATTAAGTAATATTTACAGTCTTGGTTCCCCACACTGGATGTTTACTTCAAAAAGCGCGTCGTGAGTAAACTTAAAAAAAGCTAGGTCCATGTCCCTTTTGCAAGATGACCATTCAGTAATGTATCCGTTCGGGAAACAGATTTTTAGCCAAGCGTTTGGGATGAACAGATGTAACAATGTATCTAATGATGTGTCGGTCCTTATTTATTCAGTCCAATTCAGTCTTAGGACCAATCCTATCGGTCCTGAGTATTGTTAGTACTAGAATTAATTTAAACAAGAAGAAATACAGTTGAGTGACGTCATAAGGAACGAACTTTATAAGTTTGAAGGACTAATATGCAGGAAGGAGCTGGATCGGACTGAGACGGAAATGGACGGGATTGTAGTCTTCAGTCTTAAATAAGGGCCCACCCAACACTAAATGGAAATCTTTTTATTCTATTTAAAAAATGGAATTTTTCTATATTATATATACATACATCAATGAATATTTGCAAATAATCATTGATGTACAACTTAGTTATTGACATGCAGAGAGAAGTTTGAATCAAAATATGTTGGATACATAATATGTATGATGTATGTATAGGTATACATATTTAGATGCAGGCTCATACCTTTATAGAGTGAAGTAGTGGAGTCTTCTCTTTGCAAACAAAAATAAGTAGTATGCGTAAAAAATGTGAAATGAAATTTCAATGCAAAATTAAAGAAGGAAAATATTTTAATGTGCATTGTAAATGTAATCTATTAAAGATTTTTTTTCTTTTGTATGTTGGTAGATTAGGGTGCAATGCTTTTGTAGTAAGTTTTAAAATTCAATTTTTTTTGTTTGTTTTACCACTAAATTTATTTGTTTTTTTGTGAAAATCCATGTACCAAATGAAAAATAATATTTTGTAATATTTAAATGTCATTCCATTTCCTTAAAGTTAAGAAAACTAACATTTTTTTATCCTTTTTTCTGGAAAAGTTTACTTTTTTCTTTCATTATTGTTCAGATACATGGGGATTAATTATATTTTATAACTTCTCTTAGTAAAACACATACTAGGTTTGCACCTATGAATTAAGACTTTCGATTATTCGTCTAAAGGTGTCGCCAGTTAGACATTATAAACCGGTCCAAAATCTAAATGCTTATTTCGACATGTGTCAACAATATTTAATTCATTGTTTGTACAGTTTCATTCAACAAAGCACTTTTTTTCGCATGTAAAAATGTCTAATTTTGTGCCTATAATCTACGATGTGTGGACATAATTGATTTTCAGTTACCAATTGAATAAAAACCCTTCTCAAGCCATCAAATGCTTTTGGAAGCTTACAGTGGACATGTTCTAAGCAGAGCACATTGCTTCAGGTGGTTTGAAGAATTCCAATGTGGTGAGTTTGATGTGAGAAAAGAAAGAAGGCAATACTGTGTGGCTTTTGGGACGAGTGTGGTGTCATATGATATGATCTTCTACAACCCGATCAAACCGTTAACAGTAATCGCTACCAACAACAATTGGCTGATTTGAATCATCCTATACGCCAAAGACGCCCAAAATATGAAGCTAGGCAACATAAAGTAATTTTTATTGATGACAATACACCACCGCATCACTCTATAGACACCCACCAGCTTGTTGAGTCGTACAACTGGGAGCCTGTTGCTCATGCGGCTTACTTACCAGACCTGGCGCCTTCCGATTATCACTTGTTTGCAATGATGGGCCACGCACTGAATGATTTACACTTCGATTCTGACGATGAAACCACAAAATGGATCGATGGCTGGTTTGCAGCCAAGGGCGAACAATTTCTTTGGAAAGGCATCCATAAATTACATAAAAGATGAGGAAAATGTATATGTTTATTTACATTAAAAAAATATTTAAACAAATTTCCAGCATAATTTTGTTTTTCTATGATAATGAAAGGATAGTTTTTTTAAATTTTTTTATTGGCCTTTATAGACCAATGTATTTAAACATTTATAACAGATAATAATGAAACATAAGATATTGGTAGAATAATTCATTTAAAACAATTAACAAACAAAAATTGAAAATAATATTATAAAATATAGCAGAATCAGAAATATTTCAAATATAATATCCATGCAGAAATAGCAGTAATTGGACAATGAACTAAAAAAGAGTATAAATTTGCAATAAAAAAATTGGGTAAAGATTAACAATATGTCAAATTACATGCTTGCTGTTTTCTGTTCTAATACAAATTAATTAATTTTCATTTTACAAAGTAGAGAGACAATCTTCTTTTCCAATTTGTTGATTAAATAGTTTACTTAGAATTTTAATAACGTGCTGATACGTTTTAGATAAACATTGATCGGTTGTTTAGATTGACTGAATAAGTAAAATCCCCGTTCATCATAAAAATACTTGACAGCAACCTTGAGAGTCCTGGAAAGTATTTTGTATTTAAACCATCTTTTGTTCCACTCGGGACATTTTTTAAAGCAGTGTCGTTCCAAATATGTGTTGAAAGGTTTTAATATATACATATATTTTCTAAAATATTAAGTACAGGGTTGATATTATCTAGTGGTAGACATTTTATTCTTTTCAATATTTCAAGAGTATAATTTAAAGGACAGGTTTGTGAGGACAATTATTTAACAAAACCATCTTAAAATAGTGCTTGTCACAGTCTTTATAGGAACCCTTTTTTCTAATAATTGCCTCTATACGAGGTTGAAATCCCTTGACGACCTTGACTGTTTAGTCATACTCGAGCTTGGTCCACTCCTTCTTAATGGAAGTTTTTAGAGACTGGACATTCCTGTGAGGAATAGCACATACCCTCTCCGCCAGACGCGCCTAGATAGAGTAGTCTAAGGGGTTCCGTCTGGAGAGAAAGACGACCCCATATTGAGGTCCCAAAAGTTGGGAAAATTGTCTCTTTAGCGGCACGACGTGACGTAGCTCTGTCTTAACGTAGTAGGCGGATTCTATCTTCCTTATTTCCTTCACTGAACGAAATATTTTTAGCCTTAATTCAACAAAAGATTTATGTTTTTGCTTCTGCTTGTTTGTTAGTCAGTAAGTTTGTTTCCAGGATTTTGGATAAAGTTTCAAATGTATTTCTATCAAACTTAGTACCGAACTATGGTCACAGCAAAATGCCATTAATTTTTGAGAATTCAAGGTCAAAGGTAAAGGTAACACAATACGTAAAAAAATTGATAATCTACCATAATTTTGAACCAATTGTGATATATAACTTAATTTGATTTTAGAGGGTATTTTTGGGCTCCACCGAGTTTCCATTCCCGATCACTAGTTTATAGTATGAAGTTTTCTATAATTTTCGTAATATGAAAACATATTACTTTTGTATAATTGTTCTTTAAATATCTAAAATAAGTGAGTAAATTTAACAAATTTAATGTAAGTAATAATGTTTATAAGTTTAATGCTCACTACATATGAAGTGGCACCCTAAGGTATAACCATTCCTAGTTAAAGAATCAGTGGTATTCATTGGAAATTATTTTATAGTTGTAAAGCTTAAAGAGAATTCACACTTTGGCAGAAAAATGAATCCTTTTGTGACGGGAGAGAATGATGACTCAAAATGTTATTCGTGGAATTTTTGAATGTATTCATTTTACCTGTGCTATGGTTATTACACAATGACCTTAAATATCACCTATCCAATTATCAAGCATATTATGACCACATAATTGATTTAACACCTTGATAATCAACTATTTATTGACATTAATGTCTACTTAAATATATCGTTGTATAAAGTGTTTTTTACTCTGTGAGGTATATTAATAATAATACTTCAAACTTGACCTGTATATATTATATTGGAACACTTCACTTATCCGGGAAATTGTCTTAGTATTGTGATACCAGGAAATTAATATTTTTTAATTAAGGGAATTTGACATAAATCAAGGAAAGGAGAAATGTTGAATTTAAAAATCATCATATAACAGGAAATGAATTTACAGATTGCCTAGCAAAAATAACCACAAAGAACCAAAACCAAAATTGTGTTAAACGTCCTAAAAGCTACATTAAGAGGGTGATATTTGATTGTTTCTACGAAGTATGGTGTAAGTGCTACAAAGAAGAACAAAGTATGAAACATACACCAAACCCAAGGAGTGTGTAATTTTGACCTGACAATATTAAACTTCTTGTAAAATCTTACACAGGTCATGGGCCCCCTCAGGCTCATATCAGTAATACTCGAAGAAAATGAACAAGTTTGTGTTCTGAAATTTATGAAATGTTCAAAAATGAAGATAATTGTTGATAAAAATTTCAAAACCTAACTAGTCATCAGGATCTGTTGTAGTAGCACAAATACTCCAATATGTGGTTGTGTTTTTTACCTAAGTATTTGTATATTCTTTTAATATTTTTGTCTACAGTTAACAGCTATACATTTTAACTATCTACATATAGCTTAATAAGTCATAGATATATTTTAGTGGCATATCGGCCTTATATTCAGATTTCTGGGATGACTTTTTATACCAAAGAACGTTGGCTATACATAAATTCATTCATTTGATTTATCAAGCCTAATGCGGCCCGATATGTTTTTAAAAAAAAATACATTAATTTCCATTTTGACGATAAATTTTTCCTACTTTAAGTGCCATTTGCAGTGCCAACATAGGGGTTATTCAGAATAATTTATTGATAGAAATGAAACAATAATTATTCTTCGAAATATATCAATGTAATAATCCAGAATCAATTCCAGCTTGCGTTTGTGTTGATTGTGAAATTTGAAAATCTTCTTTTTTATTTGAAGAAGAAAACATACATACCACTTGGATACAACAATTGTATCGCACAAACTTTTCTCGAAAGAAGGAATGAAATCAGTTGGTAGTTAGTCAAATCAACCACCTTCTATATATTTGTTAAGTACTCTCAGACTATCATTGTCTCATTATTTATAATATGCATTACATAGATAAATATACAAGGCGAGGACTCAAGAATTAGAAAAATCTTAAAGCCGTTTTCACTTCTACATATTTTTATTTCATACCATTTTTATGGTAAACTTTTTGAACAAAAGTTGGTAATATAACCATTTTCTACACTTTTTATACTATTTCTTCTCCTCCATTCGGAATAATGGCTTCAATACGGGCACAAACAGAATCACAACTGACCTTGATGAAATTCGAACTGCCAGACGCACCAAATAGCAAAGTCAGCCAGGATCACGTCGGGTGAGGACGATGCCTAGAAAAATGTGAGCCATAAGACAGCAATGTTCTCCTTGTGAAAATGCTGCATCTTCTTGGACGTGTGTGATGAGATGCCTCCTTGGGAACTCACGTAGTTGTTCCTGGGGAACGTGCTCTTCAACCATTGCAAACATAGTACCTGAGGAAATTGTAGAAGACGACCGAGTTGACTTTTTCGTTGGCCTTGAAGAATTAGGGATACATTTTGTTGGCGACGGACCCCACGACGCCGAGTACCATGACATGACCTGGATGTTTTGTCCTAAAGGCCCCCTCGACCTGAGCTTTTGATTCAGCTAAGGTGCAATCATTTTTCCTGTTCAGAACAGTGTCCACTTTGAAGATTGACTTGTACGTGGAGGAGATCGCAGACCCTCTGCCATTATGTGCTTTCTGGGACATATTTGACCGTGCAAAAACATTACAAACATCCAATTGTAGCTGTTTGTCAGTTCTTTCGAAAGTGCACAGTAGAAAATTGTCAAACACTTAGAATTAAGGCTTGACAGCCTCGAAGAGGATTCTAATTTTTGAGCCCTCACCCTCTATATTTCCTTATATGAAAATCCTAAATAGTATTTAATTCAAAACTTTATTATTATATGGCCTAGTCATATTTTATTAAAAGCGTAGCAGTACGTTTTAATTTTTATACAATAGCAAAAATGTCCTTATAAAAATAATGAGATGTCTAATATATTTATTCTTTTTAGAAGTTTATATTCAAATAATCTATAGTTAGTTTGTTATAGGTGATTCATGTTCAAGCATAATTTTTTGTTGTCGTATATCTTATAGGTACACTTTATCTAAGTATAACCCACTTTTGATTGAGCGAAACATATAACAGAAGCTTAAATTTTGAAATACATAAATATGAGATTTCTCCAGAGTTTCTTATAGTCCTACAATCCTGGTAAATCACGGGAAACGGCATCACAAGGAGAGAAACCCTCTATTATATATACGATAGTTTTCATAAAGGTCAACTCTTTTTTCTTCTTCAAATAAAATTAATAAATATCTTGTTAAACGTGAGTTAAAGTCATCAAATCTATTTTCAGCCCCCCCCCCCTCCTCCATTTATATTCATATCTTAATGTATTAATCTTTATGAGTAGTATAATTGGGATCTAAAAGGACAGAGAACGGCTCAAATTAATAGGTTGATTAATGGATAGAAGGTTCATCATAAAAAAGAAAAAAGAGGGGGCTATGAATCATAGTTTTTGTTGGATATATTATTGTTTCAAAATGGGGACAGATAAGCAGAGAGAAAAGATAGGTACATAAAGTTTAAAAAAATGACCAAACGCGTTTGTTAGCTCCATTTCTTTCCCAACGCAAGGTGTTGCTTTTTATAACACAATGAGGGACCAGAATTGACGTCATTTAATCATATATAAACGCTATTTTTCGTCCCCTGGTATAATTCACCTTGGGGGAATTCATAGAGTTTTTTTGTAGTAGGGATAGGTTTCGACCGATTAAAAAACGAAAAAAACAACAACTCATAAACACAGTTTTTTTGACTTTTTTGGATCGTAGTTTTTAAATTGGGATATGACGTATATATCGAATAAATATCCGGAAATTACAATTTGTTGTTCATTTCAGATAGAATATAGAATATAATCCTGTAAAGATAAATACGTACAGGAGACTAATGAAAAGATTTAACTTTGGAAAGAAAATGCATTTAGAGCACTTGAAAGCCAAAATGATTGTCCAATATTGTTCATTGTTGAGAAAGTTGGAAACAAAAGGAAAAGAACACATGGCAATTGTGCCCATCAGTAAGAAAGGATGGTGTTGCCAAGGTGGTAATGTTAACGATTTAATGTGTGCACAATAGCAGATATAGCTATATGTGATATGGCACCTAACAAGTTAATGGAAGCTTTAAAAATGGAATGTAAACATTTATAAAATATAATTTAACTATGAAGATATTTAGAGCCTCTTTAAGGATTATTTTCGTAGCCTGGGGTTGTTTTACTGACCATCAGGGTACGTTCAGGATGTCAACAAAATAAAAAATTGAGAACTGAAATTAAATTAAATTCGTAATTAGAAAATAACAATTGATTAAAAATAATATAATATATATAAAACAACGCGTTCCTGTGTTCGTCCAGTGAACTCAATCGAAAACATTGCTGCTGTTCCCGAAAGTAAAAAACGAAAAAACGAGCAAGGATCTGCCGTTACGGTCAATGGTTAGCGCTATTTGGCTATGTTGGAAGATTTTTTGTTTCCCCAAATGGAAAAAGAAGACATCGACGACATTTGGTTCCAAGAGGATGGCGCTACATGCCACACAGCCAACGTTACAGTGGATCTTTTGCGCACAGTCTTCGACAATCGCATCATAAGCCGAAACGGCAACGTCAACTGGCCACCTCTTAGCTGCGATTGGACTCCGTTGGACTATTTTTTTGTGTGGAACCGTCAAGGATAAATGTTACGCCAACCATCCAGAGACGATTGACGATTTGAATCACGAAATTGGAGTCGCCATTGTACCTATTGAAGCTCACACAATCGAAAATGTATTTAAAAATTGGGTCGACAGTATGGGCTACTGTAAGGCCAGCCACGGCTGCCATATGAATGAAGTGTGCTTCATCATTCACCAGAATGCTGAGGCTTTCAAATAAATAAAAAATTATTGAAAAATACCCATCTGTCTTTTTATTGCAATATCAAAAGGAAAAAGTATTGTGGGCCACTCTTCATGATAAAAATAATGGAATCAAGAGGAGGATAAATTTATCACAAAGTATCTTTGATAAAATAAGAGTTATTTAAGAACAATTTTGAATCGGTATGGGTTCAAGTCCGAACTCTTAAATTAACGATTAATTGTGATTGTCTTTTAAAAAGTGAGGAGCAAATTCCTAGTCTCATCACTAGCCTTAGTTACAAAGAATCTTCAGAATGAACGATTAATGTAGTTATGTAACTCAGTTACTGGTGATGAGTGATGAGAATTGAAATTTGCACCCCACTTTTTGAATCACAATACAAGCGAAATTTGTATGACAGGGGCATCCACAGGTTAAGTATATATATTTTTTTTTTGGGGGGAGGGAGGGGTTTGTTTTTGGAAAAACATTTTCATAAATTAAAAAAACAAATGTTTATATTTTTTTAAATTTTCTAATATAATTTTTTTTTTAACTTCAAAAATGCGCAGGTATTCATAAAAAAATAAGTACTTTAAAAAAACTTTAAAAATCCAAAGCTGCTCACAAAAAATTAAATTTTTTGGCAAAAAAATCAATAATTGAATTTTAAAAAATTTAATTTTTGTGCAAAAAATTTCAAAAATTTAAAGCTATTTACAAAAAGTTAAGCTTTTGGAAAAAAATATCAAAAAATAAATCTTTGGACAATAAGAAATCAAAAAAAAAAAAAAAATTTCTAAGAACATTTCAAAAGTTAAATTAATTTTTTGAAAAAAATCAAATATAAATTGTTCTGAAAAAATTTAAAAAATCCATAGTTATTGTAAAATAATTCAAAAATTAAATTAATTTTTTGAAAAAAAAAAATCAAATATAAATTGTTCTGAAAAAATTTCAAAAATCCATAGTTATTGTAAAATAATTCAAAAATCTATAGTTATAGAAAAATAAATTAATTTTTCGGTTAATAATTTCAAATATTTAATTTTTGCTTTGCTGCATAATTTGTGCAAGAAACTTTGTTTCAAGAAAATAAATCTTTCAATAAAAAAATTTGTACTTCTATTTTTATGTAAAATTTTTTGATCCTGACTAAAAAAATTCTAGTAAAAAGTAAAACTTCCTTAATTTGGAGAAGGGATACAGGGCCACCAGCTGCGGACACCACTGTATGATGTCACTTTACTTTATCAATATTATGACGTCATTTGTATTAAACTACCTTCACCCTACCACTTTTCAGTTGTATACGGAGACTTTTGTGATGAATGAGAGTACGGGAAGTAAACAATTTATAATTTGATGTAATTCAATCCCATGTAGTTCTTTAAAAGTGTTCAAGACAGATAATGACGTCACAAAAGTTATGAACTTATCAGTCATTTCTCTTGTATGTAAACACACTTTCTAAAAGGGAAAACATCAAAATTTCCGATCAATTATGATTAATAAACTGCGATGGTATTTTTGTAGATAAACATTATAGTTTTTCCTAGCCCTCTACATCAATACCCTTACTCAGAACATTGAAAAAAGTATTCAGATTATTTTTTATTGGTGGGTGACCATTTTAGTCCGTGTGATCCACTTGTAATTATTATTAAATGTACTCACTGGAAAGAAGCGGCAGTTGAAAAAATAATGAGACCAATAGTCTTGTATGTAAATTATGTTCCCTTATTCACACACTCTCGTTCAATAAATGACTAGGGATGGAACTTTCTCAGACTCGTCCCTAATGGGTATTTATGTATCTTTGTAGAATGTTGTTTTAATTACGCAAATATGAAATTGCGTAAAGTTTAAATCACTCTATAGGAATTTTGGTTGTGATGTTTCAACAGGGTATATTTATATTCATTTATAGAAATGTTTTGAATCCTTCACATAATAATGTGAAGTCATGCAAGAAAAAAAATGTAATGTAGATTGTCCCTTTGAAGCTGCAAAATTCACATATGCAGTGGGACATGCAGAAATTTTTAGTCTTCACCATATAAATAATGTGTTATATATTTTTTTATGGGGAAAAAATGAAAGTATTAAGAAACTTATTCCGTCCATTCGTCAATAATTCAATGATAATGACATTGTCTATGACAATCAAGGCTCCAAATATACATAAATTTGCAAGTACTTATACCGTCAAAGTACTGAAAATTGACACATATTACGGCGTACATAGAAATTTACTACAAAGTTGGGACCCAAAACTTTTAGTAGTATTTAATTACGTTTTTTCCCCCATTGTTTTTAATTACAAAGTTTGATTAGGCAACCAAACAAACGTTGACGCACACATAAAACAGCTTTGTTCTTATTCAATGTATCTAAGTTTAAATTTTCTTGAGCAACTACAAAAAGACAAAGCGTGTGCAATTTCCTTTGCACTATTGTCAGTTCTAAGAAGTCAACAGGGACTGTTGGAATCTCCATCTGGACTGCCTACCACATCAAAAAGTACATTGAATGCCCATGGATCCATGTAGACACCAAAAATATTGGAGCAACCATATGGCTGACTTCTGACCTGCCTTAATATTGTCCTCCTCAAGCCTCTGAACCTTGCAGTTAAAATTGTTGTGGAGAAGACGCGCCTCTCATCTAAATGTGGTTTTTCCCATTGACAGAGCCTTCATAGTCAATCACTGTCAATTTGTTCTCCGTGTGTTGAGGCTTTTATTTCTTATGAAGGAGGACATATTGACATATATATATATATATTTAATATAGTATTTAAACATACAACAAATTTGTTTTCAGTTGGTTATTCTGGAATCCAAAAAAAACCACGTTTTTCGTAATTTAATTATGCTACTACAAATTTTGGGTTCTTTGTATGTATTTTGCTGTTAGCTGTCTATTTGGCCATTTCCCGAATCCGTTTTCAGATCATAGATTATATAGGATTGATATATATTATCGTCATTGCTTTTTACTTATCTATGATGACGTCATCATTGTAGTATCGGTCCAAGTACTGATTTTCTAGTCAGTCTTTCCCCCATTGTTAGTCTTTTTTTCTCTCCTCCAATCTTTTTTACACTTCAACGGTCCTAAGGACTAACACACTGGTCTGTCAGTCCTACTGTCCTATCCATATTTTTATTTTCTTTGCTCCTAGCTAGTATTGAAGATTATAAGACCCTAGAAAATAATGAATGATAGCAAAAGGGTATAATAATACGTTCTAACGACATAACTTCTACGTTTAACATCAGGTATTTTGTCTCATTGAATGAGGTTATGAATTAGGATAACACTTCAGCAACTCAAATGACGTAGTTATTAGTAACTACGTAATTTTAGTTGATAGGAATGCAGTCTTTTTAGTTTTTTTTAGTCCGATACAACACTAGACGTCAATTATTAAATATTGTGACGGTTTTTGAATCTGATTCCGACACGTCCTTAAAATTTCGGACAGAAAGTTTTTTGTTGTACCTATACATTACTATTGATCGCTTTCAAGCCTCTTTACAACTTCACAAAAAGTCCAAGAATTTCCGCGTAGAAGCCTTGAAGGATTGCTGGATAGGAAGGTAATAATTGCATTTATACACTTTGCTATTTAATGGCATTGTCTCTTCCTGTTAATGTGATACTTTAAGTCTTTTGTAAATGCATCAAAGGAGAAAAAATGCTCAAAAATAGTAAGTATAAAAATGTATACATTGTACTTTTACAGTAACTTCTCAGTTTACGAGGTACTTGAATCGGAGTCTATTTAAAACTCTACATAGGTATGCCACAAATTCATCTGAGATTATTTTTGTTCGTTTGATTATTTATTAGGAATTGGATGATGAACCCATGATTAATTAATTTGATGATTGTTATACTTCTATAAAAGTACACTCTATAAATGGAATCTTGATTTATTTTCACAACCTTTCCTCCTTAAAAAAATAGAAATAAAGAAAGGACCAAAAACCGTTAGTAGTTAGGAATAATGTTGTGTCGGTTAATTAGTTCCGTCTGTGTCTGGTCCAGTAAAGTCCTGCAAATCAGTCCTAAAACTAGTAAAGTTTGTTCTTTCATGGTGTTTCTCAAATTTATTACTCCTTCTTTTATTAAGTTTTGATACTGACAGTCCTAAGGTCCGTTTCTAATGACTAATAGTACTGGTACTAAGATTGGACTAGACCGAATAAATGAGGACCCGTACACCACTCGTTGTGGTAGGGACGAAGGAAATAAACAAAGACAAAGGCAGTCATTTCGCTGATATTGCTCGTTAATTATACTCTGAGTACTAGCGATAATTCGTGAGCAAAACTCGTAAATTGGTAATCGACTTTATGTGTTTAAATTAAAAAAGACACAAAAAACACGACCTGTGAGGATTAAAAGCCGAATGTTACGTGGAACTCGTCGAAACCTCGTAACCCGTCAAAAACTTGGAACTCATCAAAACTTGGGATCCTCTGTTCTTTTGAATTTTGTGAAATGTGCAAGAAATAAACTAGTCTCAGGACTTCTTTTTTTTTTTTGCGAATTCAGTCGGTTACAGTGAGGTGCAGAAAATAAAATATTTAATGGCTTATAACGAACAAACTAGATGGGGGTAGTACCCTTTTTAAAAATTGTTTTAAAGCTACATTTGATGACATTCAAATATTCGTATTGAGATCCGCCTCTCTTGATAACTTTGGCCGTACAGCGTCCGAAGCCCTGGCAGGCCCAGGCGACTTTGTGTAGATCAAGCTTGTACTTGCTTTAGTTTTTCGCTTTTAATTTACATTTCTGGATGTATAAAGTACCCCAATGAAGAATGTGCACCGACCCACAAGACCAAAAAAGTGCAGGTTGTCTTGACCACAATATGTTCTCACTTTTGGAGCTTGAACCTGAACCCATAGGATTTTATCTCTGAGGAGGGTCGAGCATAAGGTTTGTGCCAAGTATCATTCTTCTGTGGAGGTCTTGAAGAAGTCCATTACCCGTACAATTGCAAAGCTGTATTTGGATTAGGTCACCCGGGCCTGCCAAAGCTTCTGGCACCATGTGGCCTAACTTATCAAGAGAGGCAGATCTCATTATGAATCATTGAATGTCATGAAATGTAGATTTCAAATAATAATAAAAATGGTTCTAACCCATCCAGTTGGTTCGTTACAGCCTTCAAAGATTATCCCTATGTATCTGGACTACCTTGTACATAGCTAAGTTGGCCTCAAAAGAGTGGTGAGCAGCTTAACTGAACTTAATTACTGCTTAAAGAACGATCCTTGAGGCGTGACATATCTTTCAGGCCCTTGCAAACGTAGTAAATAGTGTAGCGGTTGATTACATACAGCTTGACGATGTCTGAGGTCAAAGTTGCAATAATCTGTAACCTTTTTGTTTACATTCTTGTCCAGAAGTGATATATTTTTGTTTGGAATATCTTGTTTGAAAGATAATAAGAACAGCTTTTTGATAATGTGTAATTTGAAGATAACATTTTTTTACATCCCTCAAAAATACAATAAAATGTAATGCAAGACTTATTCACTGTTCATTAATTTATACATTGTGAATATCAAACAACATTTCTACCAACAGGATATTACTCACAAAAGGAGGAATTACTGTATATATATACATAAGTATTTAGAAATAAAGAAGGAATGTAATAGAAAAGCAGGTTGCGTTAACTTATTTATTTCTATTTTTGACACAGGATTTTTCCCATGGAAAGGAACTATGTACTCATAAAAATTAAATCTTTTTTTTTTATAAATAGTTTTTTTTTTGTTCATTTGTAAAGAATGAAGACTATGTCAACTCAGTGTACGTACGTACATTGATGACTTTTTTTCCCATTCTTAATAACTTTTTTTTTGGGTTTAACTCGAGGCTATGAAAATTTTTCGGAAGAAAGAATTAAAATACTTTGTTAAGAAAATGAAATATTCTTTACTTTTCTAAATGTTTTTTCTTCTTTCCTATCGTAGTGGTAGATGTAATTCGGTTAGGTTTTTTTCATTTATTATAATATAATTGATCCATTCATCATAATATATGAGTTAAATTTCGATCTGACGGACTATTAGAGGGTGGACCAATCAAATTGTCGCCCTAGAAAATACGATATAATTCTATTTCCGTTTATTGAAAATCGGGTTTCTTTTTTTCTAGTCGACCATCTACTAGTTGGCCATTTATCTACAAACCCCAAAGTCGATAGAAATCTTCTACCATGTCAAAAAGAGACACAAAGTTCAACCAACGAGATCAGAGATGCACCGTCGTACAATAAATGCTATCTGCCGATCCAAGTTATGACAACACGACCATTACAGGCACTCTCAAAATACAAATCTGGACGTTTCAACACTTGAGACAGACTTAATGCATTGGATGACACAGACTTGGCTTCAAAAGGAGCGCTACGACTTGTTACCCTTCTCTCACTCGCCCCTCCTTCCCTGACCTGAACCCATTGGACAACTAACTTTTCTGGTGATACATCGAGAATATCCCCAAAACGACCTCCCACAAGACCAAAGTCAGCTTGATTGCTGCCATCTGCCAAGTATTTACCGAACTCCAATCAACCATTGTGAAAAAGCCATGCTCTCCCTTCCAGAACCGTATTGAGGCTGAAGGTGGCTATATTAAAAGATGTCCGCTCTATTACATTATCAAGCTACCAAGGTTGCTCCCGATCAGGATCATCGGTTCTATCGGTCCCGTATCTTTCCTTTCAATAGGTTCGGTCTTGGTTCAGCTTTATCGGTCTCGATTCCAGTCTTCAATCTTGGTTCTTTTTTAAACATGCTCAGTTTGGTAACAGGCACTTAAAACAATTGGTACCGCTAGAAAATTCGGTACCAAGAAATTATATTTGATACACCCAGAGCTGCAGCTACCTTGTGCGGAGAGTACGTACTGCCCCAAATTTTCCAAAGTTGCCCCGAAAACCAAGGTTGCTTAATACAATGGTTTCCAAAGTGAGGGCCGTGCGGGGCGTCTATGCGGGGGGAGATTGCAGGAAGATAGAATTTTTTATGATTGATTTCAGTCTACCCATATATAGTATACATGTTTTGAATGAAGGGGGCCTCAGCTAATAATGTATTAGAAAAGGGAAACACATGATTAAGAAATATTATAGTTATCATTTTTAGGACCCCGACAAGCTTTGTAGCGGACCTGTATTCAAAATCTAACCGCCCTTTTCCTCTTTTATTTACAGTGTCTGGTACCTAAAACTATTTTCCAGATCGATAAGAAGCCCTTAGCTTTTTGGAACTCAGACACAATTGTATCACCCTCTCAACCTAAAAAAATCATTGGAAAACGGCTTTCTGCAATTGCGCAAAAAAAAAACTCAGAAAATTGACTTATTGATTTAAGCTAATTTATCATATATATTGCATTTTCTTTCTATACTACATATAGGAACAAAAGCACAAGAACCGAGACCAATACGCAATATATTGCGGTCTTGGTTTGAGTTTGTCGATTCCGGCTGTAACAGTTCAATAACCAGAGCTCCCCTTATTGATTTTTTCAATAAAAGTTATTAAGTAAAGCTGCATTATTATTTTCTTTAAGGCAATAATTTTATCGTTTCAGCCACGCATTTCACCAACTTCTTCCTTGGATCCTCTTACTTCATTAACCAGACCTTGGTGCATATTTCATGCATCAAATGGAGTGTACATCCACTCCCACAACAACCTTGATAATCATGGTTTTTCGAACCAAATTTGTGTCAAAGAGATCATTGATGATTTTTGTTGTGTTCCTTTTTAATCTCTCATTTTTAATCAGAACTTACTCAAACTATGAACAACCAAGTTATATCATTTGTAAATAAAGAAATCTAAACAGATTTACAAAATATTTTGTATTGTTTTAACCAAATATGAATATAAATAAACTCAGAATTTTAGCATAAGATCTCTGGACGAGGGTGGTCTGAAAAGATAATTACCTACGAAATATGAAAGACATTTTTTCTGAATTCTTATTTTTCAACATAGTCTCCCTGTACCCCTACACATTCATCCCAGCAATGCTCTAATCATATTAACCCGAATAAATTGTACTCGGCCTTTTCTCTGCCAAACAATGGATAACGAGACACTTTTGTTTTTTACTCAATTACTTGAAGTTGGATTGACTTTTGTTTGAATCTATTTAAAGGTTGAACTTTATAAAAAAAAATTAATGACAGCATAGCATAGACATTACATAGCAACTGTACATCCAAAATGGCTTAAACTTTGGTGAGTAAATGTCAATAGATGTGACTTGCATTTAATTACGAGTGCCGCATTATTCACGTTGAGGTTGGGAACTTTTTAGATTCATAAATACATAGAGTGGAGACAATTCGTATATGATATTTGTCGTTTTTGTAAGTTTTCTTATTGAAAAATAAACAAAAACTAACTGTTAATAATTTTAATGGTAGGTTTGTCTTAACACTTAGAAACATTATTGAAAAAAAAAATAGTATTGTAAGCAAGAAAAATGCTTAGTATAACCCCAACGACACTACACCGACAATCAAGCATTTAGGTGTTTCTCTGCTTAGGGAAAGAACGACTTTTTTAAAGTGAAGCAAGGATGACACTGAAAATAGGTGGTGAAATGGATATAACTACACGACAAGGACCTCAATCATAGGGTCAAAACAATATATTAACGACTCAGGAAGAAGCACATTTAGTTCATGGAGAGGCCTCGCCAGACTTCAGACCTCCATCCCTTAGAGAATCTTTATCAGTAGGAAAACTTACTAAATCTGCAAGGGATCAAATACTCATTGCCTCCAATGTATATATTTATAAATAATCAGGTCCCACTTTTTGACCTTAATGTAATTTGAAACCCTTTTCTCCATACTTTATCAACAGAAAATTATTTTGCATTTTTTTCCAGTGAACTCTTTTCCAAGCGTTACCAATAAAGTTATTGAAAATACATAAATTTACCTGAATAACCATTCATTTTCATGCTATATACACAAGTAATCCCTTCCTCTCTTCGTTTTAACTGTTTAGTTAGAACATTCAGTAATTGGACTTCTGAAGACTCGTTTCCATTTATTTTTAGCACTTTATCGTCATTTATTTTTAAAAAATCACAAGAAAACAATTTTAAAAAGAGGATTCGGTAAAAAACTATATTTTCTTAGTGAAATATTTATTTTAGTACGCTTGTCAATTTCTGAAAATGGACCAATTCAATTACCGCAAAACTTTTTTAATGACAACATATCTAGGATGTTTTTTGGTAGAAAATAATCAGCTGCAAACTTTTTCCACCCCTCTCTACCCTAAAAATTAATGTTTCGACCCTAAATATTAAGGTGGATCGTAATTTTCATTTTTTCGAAAATCAAACCCAGTAGTGTTTATTTGCTGTGTTTTTTCACGTAGATTTCTAAAATGTAATTTTCAAAAAGAAGCTACATCAATTTCACTTTGAAAATTAGACAAAAAACAGGGTTTTTTCTATATATTCCAGTACTGGTTTCTTTATGTCATTTATAGATATTAATATTAAAGGAATGTACATTTATTGTCCTTGATGTGAAGAGTTCAAATATGAAGAACTTTTAATCATTAAATTATTCAATGGTAGTTATTTGTCCACTTTAAAATAGATAAATAAGGAGTAATTTTAATACTGTCTTGTATGGAGTCTTGTATATACTTATTAACCTTATTATGCATATCTGTTGATACCATATTTTATCAGTTTGTTTATTTTGATTCTAAATATCTAATAAGAGAAAAGAAATATCACAATCCAGAATGATTTATTATCAAAAAATTTATTTCATTAAATAGTGAAAATATTTAAATTACATTTTGTTCAACTTTTTCTTTCTGTACGTCTTTTTATAGTTTATTTTAATTTTAGAAGGTTATAGAGGTCTCACTTGGAGTCATTTTGGACATTTGTCTTCTGCTTGTCCTTATTGCTCCATCTCTCTTTTCATGCGATAAATACTGTGAATAAGTTGCTGTGACCATTTTAACAACCCTCTCTATATATGGCATGGCCATTTCAACACTTTCATTGATGTTTGGACGAAGGCCTTCAACTTAAATGTTGTTAAGAAGCAGGTAAGAGGTGGTTCTGACACTTCTTCTGACCAGTTGCTCAAGTCAATGATGTTAGAAGCCCCACTGTTTATAGCAGGCGTTTTTGTAATCCTGACAGATAGGCTACCCAGGTAACGTTTGGTCCACTCTCTCTCCTGATTGCCAGGATTCGTTGTACTCCTATGATTATCTCCTTGTAATCACCCAGAGTAAACCAGATCCTGTAGGATGATTTCACTGCGAGTATACCAACCAGATCTTTTCATTGTTGGCATCATAAGTTCATGCACTTCTTTTTTCTGGGACTTGAGACAATTAAGTTGAAAAATGACGTGTCTTGAAACTTCTATCAAACTTCACCTTGGTATTGAATCAACATGGATAAGACACACCAATTATAAATTTAAGTATGTGTGTAAGATTTTCTTCGATTTTTCCCCTTGAGCCCATGTCTTAAAACTTTGTTATTAGTGTGAGCCAGCGGCTGTAGTAAATAGGTCAAATTTCCAAGAAAGCCATCCTTTCAGGAATCCCTCCTTCTCTGATAGCACACACTATCATACCGGGCCGTGCAAAATTATTTACCGATGATGTAGATATACTTTTTAAGGGGTTTTGTGGCAACCAATCTGATTGTTTCGTATTTTTACTGTTAAAATAAACAAAAATCCTTCCTGTGAGAGCGTAACAACTTCCACACGTGAGACCATGTCCAATCAGGAAACAAAGAGGATCGAAATTGCAGCCCTCCTCCGAGCAGGAGTGCCTCATAACAACATTAAGGAACAGGTTGGGGCCTCGTTGAAGACAATTTACAACGTTTCCAAGCGCTTGGAGGCTGGGGGTGATCTCAAGCATTCCCCTGGGGCTGGCAGGAAGCCCACTGTCTCAACAAGGCAAGTAAAGGCAGTGTTCAAGAGGACTCCCAACATGTCCATTGCCGACATGGCCAGAAAGATGGGAACGTCGAGATCAACTGTTTCAAGGGCATTGAAAACGTCTGGAGGAAAGTCCCTGAGGCGTACTGAACGCCCTCTGCTAACTGAACGTCAGCGAGGAGTCCGACTTGAGCGTGCCAAGAAAATCTTGAATGATATCAAGAGCTCATCTGGACGCATCATCATTTTTTCAGATGAGAAAACTTACGGTCGATCCTGTTTTCAACAGGCAAAATGACCGTGTTGGGAGCTTTGGAGATGTGCAAGATAAGCACCGCTATTTGGCAACAACAAAGCACCCTGCTTCAGTGATGATGTTGGGTCTCGTGGCCTCTAACGGGAAGGCTATGAAGCCTGTATGGTTCCCCATTGGCGACAGATTAACAGCGGAGGATTATGTGAAGATTCTGGCGGCCAAGGTCCTTCCGTGGATCAAATCCATAGTCGGCAACTCTCCTTGGGTTTTTCAACAAGATGGAGCACCCGCCCACGCTTCCAAGAAATCTCAGGAGTGGCTCAAGGACAACATGAAATTTTGGCCCAAGGACTACTGGCCCCCTCAGATCCGAGATCTTTACCCACTAGACTTCTCTATCTAGGTGCACGTGGAGACCAAGGCCTGCAAAAAACGACACAATAACATAAATGCCTTAAAGGCTGCTGTCAACAAGGCCTGGGCCTCCATGGACGCCGATTACATCCAGCAAGTCTGTAGCAGCTTCAGACGTCGCCTGAACAGTCTCATTGAGTCAAACGGTGGCTATATTGATTAAATTTGATCACAAACTATTTTATTATTCTAAAAATGTATGAATAAATTGTTTCTCAAGTCATTCGAAATGTCATTATTGTCCGCGATATGTTCTGAACAAAAATCGGTAAATAATTCTGCACGGCCCAGTATAACCGTAGTATTGATCTGGTGACAAATCTTGAATAACCTCATCACACAGTTTGAGAAGTGGGGGTCCAATAGAGATTCAGGGAAAGTTTTGATTGATATCCAAGGCAGTAACCGAGTCTAGCATCTTTCCTATTGGTCCAGATAATCTATTATCTGAGAGAGTTGGGCCATCAAGCTCAAGAAATATACAGTGTAAGGAAGTTTATTTGTATGCAGACTACATAACAACCAGACCAGTTTTCTTCCATACTGCATTTCAAGTTTTGCATAAATCCACCATTTACACCAGTGTTCACGTTTGTTGAGTCACATCCGATGGCCATGACTGTTTTATCAAAACCACTCTCACTTAACCAGTTAAATGTATACTTTGTAATTTGTGGAGCATGTGATTTTTCCTTGTTTGCTTTCTATGGTATACAGTGGAACATGTAATTACTCCCCGGCTCACTAACAACACAATAGTGCTCTTGCTAGACCCTAACCATTGCCCATTGCTTCCATCACCACATTTGTGATATCAATTCTTCCATTAAAGAGAATGCAAGAGATTGGCTCCTCCTCTCTACGCCTCTTCTCAAACTCGTATGTCATCTCTTTCATCAACTTCTCCTGCGCTGTCCTAACCTTATTTTTGTCAATGATTGTATTGGACTATCCTGTATGATGACTCATCAATTGAGTCTTTGTTCTTACTTTTGCCCTTTCGTTCACCGTTAAATGATCTAAATTAAATAAGGGGATATTTTAAGACAAATCTTATCAAGAGGAAACAAAACAAACAAACAAATATAGATTTTAATAGAAATAAAGCTTGAACTGGTTAAGCTTAATGTTTTATTAAACTAATTAATGACTCATTTATGATGTGTGTTAACTAATATAAATTCTATGTAAATTATGTTGAAACATATTTTCACTATGGATTTATAAATGTTTAAAAACTAACTTAAACTAGCGACTGGTCTCAATTATGACTTTACTGTAAAATTGATATTAGAAAAATTACCCAAATAGATCAAAGCATCGATGAAAAATTACCAGAGATGGAACATATAACCAGGGCTTTTCTAACAAAATCACAATTGAAACACAGTGTATTTTTTTTTTCACTCTGCGCATTTTTCAAGAATCCAAAGTATAATTTATGAATTTTGGAATGAAAGCAAAGATGAGATTGTTTTTGCTGAAGGTTAGTGATAGATCTAAATTTGAACATCTTTTTATATTTTATATCAAAGCTATGGAATAGGACAAAAAATAATGCAATTAAAATCTTAATATTGTAAATTAAACCTTTAAATGATATAAACAAATGAATACAAATTAATTTTCAAAAAACTAAATTGTCTTCAGGGTAATATTTTGTTGATTTAAGGTAATTGCAAGAGTTTCATAAGTTTAGTTATATGTAACTTTGTATGTTTAAAGCTTATTAAAAATTAGGAAAAAAGAAGCAACAATATTTCGTTTCTGTCAATTTTCTTCCTCGGCCAAATATTACTCCTCGATAAATTTTTCTATTACCTGTAAAATAATATTTAAACATTCTAAAAACATAACGATCTATTAAAGAGTGAACAATCTACTTTCTTTTTCCTATCACATTGTAGTAAGTAGTTTTCATTAAAATCTATCTTTAGGATTGTAACCCATTTAAAATGGATGAGAAGGGGACACCCAATAGCTATTTGATAAATAAGACCTCAAATGACTTAATGAAGCTACATTGCAATGAAATATATACTAGTGTATACTAATAGGATTGATGAGAGGACTGCCGGAGCGGAGCCCTAAAAAGAGATTATATTTCTATCAAAAGAATCTACCTATTCTGCTTTACTAATTATTATTCTACAATAAAAAATAAATATGTGATAATTGATGGCAAAGAATAATAAAAATCAAATTTTCTTTCATCGTCAACAGGTATTTAAAAAAAAAATAGGTTCTTTAATATGTGCATTGGCTTTGATAAAGCTGTAAGTCTATATAAATTATGATTCCAAAAAGATGTATAGACTAACTTTTTAAATCATATTCACCACAAATATAGTTATGCACATGAGTGTTTCTTTTTAGAGAAAAAAATGAAGAAATACGAAACTTGAGCTAAATTGATCGATTTTTAGAAGTTGTACAAAGCCTTTCAAAATGTAAATTTCAGAATTTAATGAAGAGGGGGAAGTTCTTAACAAAAAGAAAAAAGAAAAGAAGATCAGTGTAGGTCAAAGTAAAGTAACTGTTTAAGATAAATACAACACCTTCTAAAGTTTTATACATAGTTTTCCAGTATCATGGTTATCTGGTGTGGATAAAGGATCCGTGCCTTTTCCAAATATTTGAATCAACAAACTCATATATTAATTCCTCTTTTTTCAACTGATGCAGGTTTGGACAATCTATTCAACAGCAATAAACCAGCTGCTTAAGAGCCCGCGTTCACTTTAATGATTTTGCCACCAACCTAATTAATAACTGCAACACAATCCTTAAAAACACTTTTAATTTAAAAAAAAATCTATTAATACATTTAATTGCTATTTCCATAACTATGACTTTGCTACAACTCTTCTTCTAAGGTAGTGACGAACAATTTAAACTAATTACTAATATATTCAGCGTGCTTTAGCTTATTATAAAATTCTATGTTTATCATTTTAATTCGACCTATAAGTAACCAATTATATTGAATACTAGTAAAGGGTTACCTGGTGTTTCTCGGCCCTCAAGAAGGGGAGAAAAAATTATATTGACAGTGGTCCATAGAATTTTATTAATGTTTAGACCCCTTTGGTGCAAGGAAGCGTTAAGTATTTCATAATGCATTGTTAAATAGCTTCTGTTTATTATACGAAATATATTAGGTTATGAATGTTTTAGTTTTTCTCATTTTGTTTAGATTATTTAGATGATAAGTCCATCTTTTACTAAAATAAAATAGCATTTATTGGCATTGTAAAGAGGAACGCAAATCTACCAAGATTTTTTTTTTGTTCTTGCAAAACCCCAAGAAGTAATGGAGAATAACGTCATTGAAAAAATAATCCCATATAACTCAAAAAATTATGTAATAAAAAGTTCCGAAAATTAAAAATAGATTCAAATTTATTGTCCAAAATAGATCTTTTTGTGGCATTTCTTTTTAAAAATTGACGTTTGATAAAAACAAGCAAAAAAAATCAGAATCTGATAGATATTTCAGGTAAATATCAATTTTTATGAGTCAAATTTGTATGTAAACGAATCTTAAGACAAATTACTACAAGTCTTATTTTATCTATGAATGTAATATTCTATTAAAAATTCTTTTATTTTTATTTTGCTTCTAAAAAAAAAAAAAAACTGCAATTCTCACCGATTTATTTTTTTTGCCCATAACTTTTTTCATTTTTAATAAATTTAGAAATCCTCTTGGGATAGTTCCTATCTGTCTCTATGACTTTCAATCATTGGGATTGGTCCATAAAACCGCAAGTCCTCGGGGCCTGTCCTTAACTGTCGGTCCTTGGAAATTATATTGTAGTTTTATATAGCCAACACCTCTAAACATGTATCAATATGGCTCAAACATTATATTTCTTCCTTTTTTTAACAAAAGAAACACTTTTAAATAAGAATGGGTACTCGGTAGAGTGCCCATTCCTGTTCAAAAGTGTTGATGATGCATTTTTTAGGCATTGTGTTACCTTGACCTCTAAAAATTTAATGGCCTCTTACTATGACCATAAATAATATTCGTACCAAGTTTGATAGAATTTGATATGGCGTAATCCTTATAACTAACAAATAAAAAAAGGCCGAAACATAACCTCTCTTCAACTTTATTCGAGAGTTAATGATGTAACTTCAACATTTCGAAAAAAAGAAAAGAAATAGAATCAGCCTATTACATATATATATATATTTATATATACATAAACACGCTACCTATTGCTTTGATTTATATAGATTTTTTTGGGGAGGAGGATTGACCTACTTACCCACTGCAATAAATGCATTATCTCAACTAGACTCTTGCGTACATATATACAACTATATACTCCCATGATTTTAGTTTCAGCTTGACTCGAACAATTATTGACTTGAATCATTATAGTTTTTAAATATACTCAAATGGTGATCAGTCACTTTTCAAATTCGAAAAAAATAAAGTCCATCTGCCTAGTGATATATAATATTCAACTAGAATAAAATCTTGTATTTATTGGTCCAAAATAGATTGTATGGATTTTTCTCAAGGGGTTATATTAAGACATTTCCAGCAATTTTAACAAATTAACGTGATAGCTATATTGAGATGTTGGACCACATTTTTACTTAATATGAGGAATACACTTTTACCAAAAATAAGACATCCAATATTAAATTTCAAGGACGTGTCCGGAGATGGCACAAAAACCTCCGATATAATAATCTTTTGATAAATGACGTTCATCATACATATCGAACATCAATTTGGACAATTTTAATAATCAAAATTTATAATTAAATTATGCTTAATTTAAGAATAATAGCAAAATACTCATGTGTTTTAAAGATACTTACTAAACTATTTTAAATGGTGAATAACGGAAATACTTTCATAAATCAAATTAGTTCAAATGAAGCCAAGTAAAGGATCCTTTAAAAAAAATGGATTTTTTTAAGTCCTTATAAGAGGAGAAAACAGGATGAGACCGATTTGAAGTCCTTCATTAAAGGTTAGATACAAATACTTTGTACGGTTCCCTTACTTGTAGTAAGATGCAACTTTTAAAATATATGAAAAATATTACAGGACATTAACTCTGTCATTCATTCTATGTCCCCTCCCCCTGTCTAATTTAAAGGAATAAATATAGGTCAAAAAATATGACAAGGAAATTTCGCGCTCTTTTTGTAATTGCAATCAAAAGAACACTTTTTATTTAACTTACCAAAGCTATCAAAATTGTTTTTTTTATTCTTGAAGGGAGATAAAAAGTATAAATTCATGTTCAATGACGAAATAGACGAAAAGTCACTCTGATAATATGTGGGAGAGTTATAAGACTCGGAGTAGAATAAAAGATCGACATCGGAGTAATTCTTGCCCATATCATTGCTAGATACGCAGTATAATTTGTTTTTATTTCTCTCCCGTAATAGCTCCAATGGAATGTCATAACAGCTCAGCTGCTCTCCTTACAAACTGACAGGGTGACCACATTTGCATTTTTTTAAACCCAGTAGTATTTCAAATTATTTGAATCTATGGGTGTGCAACAATTAATAGAGTAACATCTTCGACAAATGAACAAGAAGTATATATATGTGGTTTTTTTATTTGTTGTAAATACGTACTGATAAAAATTGGCGGCAATTTTTAGATTGTTCGATTTTTGTAATGTTCTTTTTCTCAACTGTTGTTATTATTATTTGTCAATTCCTGAGGTGTAACCCTCCTTTTTTTTTTGCTACATACAACATATAGAAAACCAGATTGAACATTAGGATGTGCTCTTAAAAGACGGAAAGTAACACTGAGTTGGTTGAGAAGTTATAATTGTAAGCCCTTGTTGGACTCAGAGTAAATTTGAAGATTCATATTAGAGTAATTTTTGATTAATGAAACGTCATGATAACTAAGCTGCTCTCTTTCAAGACAAACATCAATTTTCAGACATACCATAGACTTAATTTCGGTTTCTTCCTTTTTAACACTCCTAAAATACTCCCAATTAGCAACACTCTAAATACTTATTTTCAACCTGTTAATGAAAGAGCTATACATTGGAATAAAAATAGTTCATATATAGTTAAAAACTATTGGAAAATAATAAATAATGCTTTGTTCTTTTAAAAAAATCCTATTCGAATTTATCGATAACATCACTCGATACATCACTAAATTAATAAACATTATACACCCATAAATTTCCTCAAATAAAGAGTCTAAACAATAAATAATTTTCTAAAGAAAATAAATATGGAAAAATGTTAGACAATTCTCTTTATAGAGCTATGAATCTATTTGCCTGTTTCTTAGAGGCGTGTAATGACTTTCTTGATAATAATAAATATTATTGTTATTCTGTAAGTGCACAAAACAATAGCTCATTTTGCAAATAAGCATTGTTCTTTTATTATTCTTATTCCCTTGCAAAAATAAATAATAATTATGTAATGAGTATTTCATATTAATTTATATCGGGAATAAGTTGACGTAATTCAATGTTTTGTTTAATGTTATTAGACCAACAACACTTTTGTATACAATAAATGCCCAAGTTTTGGTTATACACTGCTCATAACAACGCCTCAAATAATGAGCTGAAGCTTTAGCTAGAAAAAAAAGTTGCCTATAGCGCGGTGTAGCTCAGTAGAGAACGTGCTAGGAAGAAATTAATCTATAGAACGCAAGATATATAATTTTGATTTGCGGTCGCTCCTCGAGAAGGGAAAATGTCTTAAAGAGCAGGAGCAACTTTTGTAGTTGCAACTACAAAATGATTTGTTTCTTTTTTAGAACTGTTGTCATTTTTATTTAATTCTTGAAAAGGAAACATCAAACCATAAAGTAAAATCTGGTGCATATGCTCTTGAGATGGAAAGTAGCAATGAAGGTTTGCTTTGTTTCTTGTTGGACTCGGAGTAGAAGTCCTCTGCCTATGTATTCGTTATATACAAAGTGGGGCATGTATTTATTCACTTCCTCTTACGGCTGTGTGCAGTTGATCTAATACAACGGGATGCCAATTAAGCTCATCTCCTCCAAAGATATTCTAGTTGTCAAGGTTACCACGTTCATTTTCCTTTTGTTTCATTTTTTCATACTTACAGATCCTATTTTATGCATGTCTGGACATTCGTATTTAGATAATGGATATATTATTATCAGAGGTGTATAAAATATGCCCTAGAATGTTAAAGCGGCATTTTCTATTTGACAATCAAAATAGAGTTTTTATTTTCTCAAACTGCTTACATTATTATTTTGTTTTTGAAGAGAGAACATCTTGGCTTAAAGGTAGAAATAGTGCATTTGCTCATTTTAAAAAAACACAAATTTTGCTTCAATTATATGAAAAAATTCCTATTATTACTTTAATAGATGTTATTTTTTTGCCTCTGTTTGTTTGTTAGTTAGTCACCAGGATTACGCCAAAAGTAACTGATTAATTGGATCAAACTTATTATACAGATTATATAAGGTCTTATAACTATGCATAGAAAAATCTGCGTCACAATATCAACTTAACAAGCTGAGCTGAATATGCTATAAGTAATTTCTTATCAAATAATCCCCCCTCCCCTATATATTTTGATAAGTAAATTTGAAATTTGCGAAAAAGTATTGTTGTCTCTTTAAAAAAAAAAAAACATATCAAATGTCACCTTTTGTAGCTACATATTTACAAATGAATCACTGTCAATATGTACTTGTGTCTTAAAGACGGAAAATAATATATTTATATATATATTGATCATTTTACATTTTGGCATGAATTTATTCACGTTTCACTGATTTGTACAACCTTTTTAAGCTATTATGCGCTTTCAAAGATTTATCATTTCCCGGGATATTGTCTTTGAGAGAAATCCCGGGAAATATTGGAATCTCGTTTGTTAATAAGTATACAGTAAAATTTAAATATTTCATATTATATTATCATAAGAAATAATAAATCTTAAACTAGTCTCACCTATAATTTATTTTCCGTTTTCATTTTTATCATTATAACTAACAGTCAGCAGCAGGCTGTTTGTAATGCTCACAAGTCCATTGCAATAAAATTACATGAGATTATCTGAAAATAAAAATATATATAAATTAATAAACAAGCTTATTTTTGATAGATTATCAATATTAATAAAACAAAGTATGTCTGTCTGTGTAGCATAAAAACTTATAGCTCAGCGTGTCATATTAAAGAAGAAAAGAAAAGAGGATTACAAAAAAAAAATTGATGCAACTTTAGATTAAGTTAAGTAACGAGCATACGCAGCTAAAGCTCAACATATGATATTAAAAAAAAATTAAAGTTCATATATATGTAATAAAAGCTAATTTTGTCTATTGGTGAAGTTTGCGACGCCATAAATCAGTGCGTCATAATAAAGAAGAAAAGAAAAGGGGAATACATATAAAAACATAATTCATGCTACTTTAAATTATGTTTAGTGACGAGTATCTGTAGCTAAATCTCAGTGCGTCATATAAAAAAGCAAAGAAGAATAATGTATAAATCTATATTATTATAGTAAGCTTCATTGGTGCTTAATAATTCCAAACATGCTGGTACTCTCGCAAATGTATAACGTATATTATAAAATAATGAAGTACAGGATTTCCCAGGAATTTCCCGTAGGCGTAAAATCCCGGGAAAACAGGATCCCGAGAGATAAAGTATATTTATTATTTACTGATGTGTTCCTCATCATTAAAAAAAAAAAGAAAATGAGCCGATATCTTCTAAAAAATTATATGTTAGAAAGGAAGACATGACTTTAGTTGTCAACGTTTTCGATGGATGAGACACGCGCTAACGAGTGTCTATGAATACAATGAACACACATAGAACAAGTCAATATAAATGAGAGAGAATAATCATGAAAAGAAATGTCAAATTCAAATAGTTCTCACTTTTCTTTAATATACACTGAGTGCATACATAAAAAAGTCCAATTGAATTATTTAATATTTTTGGCAAAAATAGCAAAATATGGGGTTGCATAGGCTCAAAATTTGAGCATCCCATCCTAAATCTTAAGGATGCGTCCATTTTGACTACAAAAGTAGTCCTAAAGCATATTCTCTGCTATATTGCTGCAACATATATATCAGCTAGTGACGCTATCATAAATCAATCTCAACAATCAAGGATCCAATGTTTATCCGATGAATAAATACATAATGTAACGCGCACGGAAAGTTGCACGTGGAAATTTTCTACTGAAAAAATTTAATTTGGGAAAATTGATTAGAAAAAACAGAGAACATAGTGAGGAAATAAAGAAGTAATCAGGTTTATAAGGAGTCACAGATACGGGATTTTGAGTTAATTTCTAATGTATTCATTGACTAAAGGCACCTTATTCATAGTCATGATCTTAGTTGAGGCTTGAAGAAATGTAAGAAACTCCATTCATAGAAAGATAGCAACATTCCTTAAAATAAAACTCATATCAAATTATGAATTCGATAAAAAGGCGAATAAGTCATGCTGTAAAACCTCCAAGAGGCTAAATTAACAAAGGCAAAAATGGTTGCGTCAAAGTGATCGACAAACAAATTGTAAGGTTTAAAGTTATGTAGAATTATATAATAGGTAGAGCGCAAAGAATAGTCAGTAACAAGACATATGGTAGTTAGATATATTGAATACCTGAATTAGGACCTTTGTGAATATCACTTCCTGTTTTATGATTTTCGAAAGAAAAAATGAATTACTGCTATAAAAACCATCTATATTTAAAATAAGACTAGCGCAGAGAAAATATAAAAAGTATATTTAAATTCATATTTGTATTTATTATTATGCATTCTGAAATGCACCAACGAACGGCGAGAATTCTTCCTTTAGAGAGAGGTATTAAAACACCCACTGCTTATTAAATAACGAACAAAAAAGAAGAAAGATCAAATCCAACATCCGTTTTTCCTTTCTTATAGATACAACTTAGTTTGATCTTTACACACATCCCATCCCTCTTTAATAATAGGATTCCTATTAGATACATCAACATTCTTAAACCAAATTTCTTCTTCGTGTGGGAACTAAACGTTAAAAGGGTAAATTATTTCATGTGGAAAAATCTCCAAGTATGTAAGTAAATGTATGTGGCTAAATTACTGGTCACGCTATGAGGTATAAGTATAATTATTTTCATCAAGCATGAGCTTAATGTGAAGTAGAACACAATCAGAAAATTTGACCATGACGATATTGATCTGAAATCTTTAGTCAAATCTCCCCACAAATATATTCTGACAATAACTTTAAAGTAGAAATGGTTGGAAAGGTGAAAAAAAGTTTTTATCACCGCACTTAGGCCCAGAGTCAAGGTTGATGAGGACATATTATAGACTGTTTTACTTAACTGCTTCATTGTTTGTAAATAAAGACTAAAAAACAAAAAGAGTCCACGATCTCTGTGAGGCACATTTGTTATCAAAATAACAATGTTGTAGTAAATGTCCACTCTGTTGGTCAATAAGAACATGGCAAACATGATGGATAAGGAACTACAAAAGGTTCGAAGAAAGCTTACCATTATCCCCAAATTGTTGATAAATATCCTGAGAATGCTGTCGTTGAGGTTTTTACGACCCTTCACCAAGTTTAGAGGAAGATTAGAGGAAATGATGAATGCTTGTTGAGGACCTATCTGAAAATATGATAAATTTTTTTTGAAAGTATATTCTTTTTTATTGTCTTTCAATTTTTATTCTGAGTTTCATACGTCATTTAAAAAAATATACTTTTTCCTACGCACCCTGTATAAATTGTGAGAACAAGACAACAATAAGAAAAAAATATATAATTTTTACTTAGTCATTGCATATGAAGCATTAAAAAAAGTGAAAAAATATCTTCATTTTTTGTAGTTATCACGTTTTATAAATACTTTTAATTCATACTTTGTTAGTCCAAAAAAAAAAATCAAAGAAATTTAATATAACACTTCTCTATGACTTTATGCCTCATAGCAATAGGCACTATTAAAATTGTACAAGGCCAATAAGCCTTACTTATACTCTTAAATATCCCTCGCCCGTAATATTTTTTTTGTCAAATTTGTAGTATTTTTTTGTTGAGTACTGTTGTCAATAAATAAGTTAAAAATGTCAAATTGATTCTTTTTCTAAAATTAACTTTTTTTTTTAAATGTTTTTATATAAATTAAAAAAATCATAAGAAATGTGTCATGAAAGAAAAAAGAAAATTAGTTTTTATTTGCTTAATATTATGTTACATATTGGCAAATTTTAGAAACATATCCTTGTTATAGCTCTTCTCATAAATTTTGACAAAGAAACATTATAGTTAATATGCTATACTGTAAAAAATAGGCTTATTATGTCTATAGAAAAGTCAATTGTAGAAACTGTAATACTTATTTGATATGAACAATGTTTGGATAATATTTGGCCTCTAATGTTTCCCCAATTTGTTTTGCATATTTGTACAGAAATGACTCCTAATCTGCCCGTTTTGAAACATATACATATACCCATTTGGTCATAATTGAAGGTATCAAGTCAACCCTGCTCTCACAGCCACCGGTTTTAAGCATTTTATTGCACGAAGCGGTCATATTCAGTTTTCAAATGTTTAATTAATACAAAATAGAATATTTGATTCAATAAATCATCTGCATAAATCTGTCACTTTTTTGTCAGTTTTCTTTACTAACAGCTTAATAAGGGTTTGACTGTATATCCATAGTGGGGATCCAAAACTTACCGTAGCATGAACCAAATATATGAAACGTCATTTTTTTGGAATCAGGAAAAGACAGTTCAAAACAAATTGTGGAATTATTTAATTACTTTGTGTAGTTATATTTTGTATTCAACATGTCCTACCTCTCAAGAAAAAACAGCCTTACACGACGGCCAAAAGATTGACAGCTCTTGACGATAAAGGTCGTGCTCATGGCGTACCACACTCTCATAATGGCAACTCTGAGTGAATACACATTTGGAATAAAGGTGTGGCAGATATTTTTTCACAAGACGCTCCAATCTGCAAAGTCCAGGAAGTAGAGGTCAGGGATTGAGGAGGGCCACATGGATGTTGGCCAGAAGTCAGCCATATTGTTGTTTTAGAAGGTTTGATTCTTTTTGGCCGTATTGGGTTATAATGGACTTTTTGATGTTTTAGGCCGTCCATATATCGATGTCAACGGTCACTACAGCCTTCCAGGCACTGACACAGGCGTAAAGGAAATAGCACATGTTTTGTATTTTTTTGTCGTTTCTCGGACATTTTTACACTTAAATACATGGGATGAAACAAAACTACTTATTTTTTGTTTCAGCTGTCGTTTGCTTGCATAATGAAACCTTGTAATAAAAAATACCAGGGATAAAGCCGTGATTAAATACTTTTGCATGTGTTGGGTCTCCTCTCTCTACATCACATAGGACCTATTTTTCATTAGTTTTTTTAATATTTAATAAATATTTTGAAAAAAAAAATTCTATCATTTTTACTATTTATGTTATATGTTAGAATCACCTGAATTCATAATAAAGCCTTTTTACTGACCCTTACAAATAGGAACATCAACTTAAAAGACATCACGTTGAGGATTTAGAGTTGATGTATTTATTAAATGGACAAATTTACGAAAAAAACCTTGATAAAGTTTCATCTAATGGACAAATTTAGAAATAAAAAATTGAAGAAACTTCATCAAATGGCTTGTCAAACATTTCAAACAGTTTTTGCTGTGGCTGTCTCTATTTAAATCTGAAGACAACAGTTCCGTCCTGGTTAAATAGTCTCTTGTCCTTTTCCGTACTACATATCAGTCTTAAAACTTATAAAGTGATAACGTAGCTCAGAATTATTTCTTCCTCGTTTCATCCGTTCTAGTTCTGACAGTCCTAAGGGATTATATTCTTAGCCCTTTCTTAGACAACTGGGATTTTCTGCACACAAAATTTAATAAAATTGCTTTAAATTTGTTTAAAATAGATTTTAATGCTGGAACCAGCATTAATATACTTCTGTAATTTTTTTCATTAGAAATACAAAGGCTTTTGTTGAAAAAAATTATTTTCTCAGAGCTATTCGCAAATTTTGATCAAGTTTTAGTAAATTTGATTAATATTGGCACCTTTAAGACATTCTTTTAGATGTTTATTTCCTTTTTTTAAATTTAAAGAATTCCCATTGCTACAAATATATTATCAGCTGTTATCCTATATAGGAAACTCAATCTCATTAAATTTAATGAATAGATTTTCATTATTTAAAGTTTGTAAAAAGTAATTAATATTTCATAGCAGATTTTTTTTCGAAAATGAAGTTATAGTATTAAAATAATCACAAATTATATCTTGTTGCTGCACAAATCTAATGTTATTGTTATTAATTAGTGTACGTTTGAGTCTATGTCAAATATGCATCAGGAAATAAAATTCACTTAATATTTGGTTTAACATTTAACCTAAGTTCATCAACTAAGTTAAAATAAGCGGTTCACTAACGGATGTTTAAGAACTGGTCCCAAGGACAGACAGAGTAATACTGTCTACAAAACTCCTGCTACAACCTGTAAATAAAAATGAACTATAACTTACTTGTTTATCAATCATAGAATGAAGGTTAAAGAAGTAGACGCAAGGGGGCATGAAATCATTCTAGAGCTCAGGTTCTAAAGTTTTCTTTGAAATAAAGCCAGTCGCTATCATGTGGTGGAATAATAAAGATTGTACATTTGTCGTAGAAAATAAATATTATCATATATGATTTGACATAATATTTTAAGAAATTAAACTAATTGTAATTTAACTCCTGAGGGTTACGAGTGTGATTTATGAAAATCTGTTAATTGCCTCACTTATAACATAATATACAAAAACCGTTTTTTTCAATTCATTTTCATAGATTGAAATTTGCAAAATTCTTTCATCGCACAAAAAAACAACAACTCCACTATTAATGATGCTAAAGAGCTAAAATTGTTAGAATCAGATCTGGTGTAATGTAATAACTCTAAATTAGTACATTTTGTACAAACCAATTAATTGGAACTGGATTTATATCCGAAAAACCAAGATTTATAATACTTTTGCAAAATTGCCTAAAACTATAAACTAAATCAACTAATCAACCACAAATATAAAACAAGATAGGTTGCCCATGAAATGTTGCATCTTTTAAAAAAATTAATTATCCTTTTAAACCTCTGAATAAAAAAGTTATTTAAAGAGAAATGAAAAGAGTAACAGGGTATTGAAATACCAAAGTTGGACAATGGGGGATGTCTCCCCTCCGATATAATTTTCAAAGCTGTGTAAAACAACATCTTAAAAGTAAATTCTCAATATAAAACAAAAATTTAACTTTTTCCATTAATAAAACTTGTTTAATTACCTTTTGAAAAAAGGAAGTAATGTTGATGCACCCTGCATAATGAGCTCTATTACTGAGTGGACCAATAAAATATGAACACTTTTAATTTAAAAATTCAACAGGATATAATTAATTAATTAACAGTAGAATTTCAACAAAATTAATACAATAAGTGGATTTATTTATCAACTCTGTTAACCATTAATTTAGGGACGCCTAAATTTAGGCGGTGGTGGAAGGCCTGACACCTGCTTCAGATGTAGTCCTCTGGTGTGGCGTCCCAGTGCTGGCCGGCAGTGGATTTTAGAGCCTTGGTGTTACGATGACAGACACTTCAGGTCTTCATCTCAGCATGAAACCAAAAGGTGTAGTCGAGGGAGTTGGAATCACGGCTGTAGTGTTTAAAAAACTAATTCCAAAGATTCTTGCCACAGAATAGGTGGTTTTCTTTCATTGCTGATATAAAAAGGGGCCTCTTCACCCTCACACGGCTCTTTCTATTCACTATTTTGATAGTTATCTGGACATCCTAGTTTGAAACCCCAAATTATCTTGCATGGGCCCTCAAGGACTTGAGGGGATTGACCAGGGCTGTTTTATTTAAGAGTCCCGGGTCCAGTTTGGCCTTTTTGACAGAGCCATTATTCCTTTCCAAAGTTTAAGATTTGCTGACGGCATATACGGTGGTCCTGGAGAAAACTAACTGCTTAGAGTGTACAAATTGCTTATGCTTAAATATATTGAAATCACTCAACCTTCATTAATTATTAAATTAGGAAGTGTTCATATTTCAATACACCACCTGGTAATATATGCCACCAAGAAAAAAGAGATACTATATATATTTTTGATCAAGAAAGTAAAAATTTAAGTACTTTCATTTGTCAATCCTATTTTGATATCCATATACATCAACGCAGTACTTCAGCATTTTCTGTAATATTAAGGTAATAAAGTTTATTTTCTTATAAAATTAAATTGTTTGATTCCCCAAAATGGCCGACATCCACAATATCCACGTCTTATGAAACTGCTCTTTAATATATATTGCCTTGAATAATTAATAATTATCACTATTTTCATTAATATCTTTTTTTGATCATATATTGTTTACTGTGTTTTTTTATTTATAAATTAATGCACTTATTGGTTTTTAAGTAGTACCAATTAATAATATGGTGAATTTTAACATATATTAAGCGTATGGAGCCCGCCATTTTATGTCCACACTTCTGTCCAAATGGAAGCTATATGTATCAACTAATTATTTTCGCATTTGTTCTTTAGTAACAACTCCATTCGTCGGTGATTCTTTTAAACACACTTTGACCACCGACAACCTCAAGAATGGTAACCAGTCATAAATATATATACATAATTAAATTACAATTATTTACACTTTGCAAAAAATAGCACAAATGAGACCCCTGACTGTGAAGGATTGCAAATTGAGCTCTTTATTATTAACTTTTTATTTGTAGAACGGACTGGAGACAATTGAAACACTGTTTATTTTTGGCTCAATTACTCCAAGCTGGTTTGATTTACACCCATCAAATTATAGCACTAAATATATATTTTCTATTTTTGGAATCCAATTAAAAGTTATTCTGGTTATTTTTTTTTTCTAATAATCTTTGACCCAATGTAAAAACAATTTGACTGGCAATACATAAAAATACTAGAAAGGACACTCTGTAGAGCACAAGCCTCCGCCGAGGTTCATTTTTACTCAATAAAATATCATTTCTTCACCATGTTTAAGTAACATATGTGCAAAGATAAACATGTTGCATTTTATTAAATTCAGTGGCGTTGTTGACCTCTTTTTTTTCACATCTTAAATATATTTCTAAGTCTGCTTTTGGTGTTATCACCCATAAAATCCATAATGGTCGAACAAATCAGCCCGAAATTTAGTAAGTATACGTATAAAATAACCAAGCATGTTCCTATGATATTTTTTGGGCCGAAGATCATTAAGAGTCTGCTTTTCATAGAAATAAACTTCTTTTTTCTTCTCTCTTTCTATATCTCTATCCTTCTCTTTTCTCTTTCTACATCCTTCTCATTGCCCCTTTTTTTGTACATTCATTCTTTGTTTCTATTCCACTATATACTAGCTTGCAACGCGGGCACTCTTTGCTAGTATATAAAGAAAAAAAAAACCTATTTATATAACTACTTAAATCATAGCATTGATAATTTTTGGGGCTAAGCCCCCCCCCCCTCCTTTTAGTTAAATTTAATATCTATTGCATTCATACACTAAGAGATGATTTCAACTTTGTTTCTCAATTTGTTCAAAAATTATATCTTATTTTGTAATTAAGAACATAATTACAATCTTCACATTTCATAAATTATCATGGACATTTTTTAATTTAATCAATGTTTTGTTATTATTAAAAATATTCCTAATATAAATGATGTAGAAAAAATAACTCCATTATTTTCAATGGACTTTTTTCTTGATTTTCTTTCTTTTAATGTTTAATTCCTTGACAATTAAAAAAGTTCTATCATGACGGTTGAACTCGACATTTTCGATTATTTTATCCATGTTTTGAACAATAGGTATTACAGTGCGTGGTGTGCTGTTACAAAATCAAGGAACTAAACACTATTGAGCTTTTAAGTATCCTGGCTTGCGTTTTGCCTTCTCCAAGAAAAAATGTAAAATATGGCGTACATTCCTTTCTTTGTGTCCATCTTTGAGCATCCCTCAAACAATCCTAAATCAAAGAATCACAAAAATGTATAACAAGTTTTTTTGTACGAAATCTTATCTTTCGAACACTATAAAACTTAAATCAATAGCAGCTATACAACGTGAGATTTACGTTACTAAAGCCATCTATTGGAAAATTAATTATGATATTTTTACTACTAGAAAATAATTACAATCTTCACATATAACAAATTATAAATAGGTTTTTATATCTCTTTTTTCAAAAAATGGAAGTCATCAAACAATTCGAATAATTAGCCAAGGCATGAAAGTCATTATAAGAGGTTTATGCATTTTTATATAATCTTAATTATTGATTGGTCTAGAGATTTATTATTAATGACGAAAAAACTGGTTTAGTTTGTATATTATATATAAGAGGAGGCTACAGGGTGACCCCCTAGTCACAATATATATCCTCAAGTTTATTGTATAGTGAATATAATGAAGAAGAAAATTTTGCTTGAATATCTTTTGAAATTCGATACTTTTTATTTAATCTCTGCAAAAAAAAAAGAAGATATTTTTTTATGGATAGCTTTAAATATTTGTAAGGCAATACTTTACAGTATGTGGAATCAATTAAAATTGCCCTTTTGGCTTTTCATGCAGCACGGTATGACAATGATTATCTATCTGCGTAGAGTCAAAGTATACTACGAGGGTTAGAGGGCCAAACTGTTTCAAAATATTAGTATCATTCGATTTGGTGTGGTCCTTCTTGATCTTCTTCTCCAAGCTGGACAGGAACTCCGGATCTCCCGTTAAACTGAGCCCTCCATGTCCTGCGCTCCTGGAGAAATCTTCTTCATTTTAGCCTCCTTCCAAAGTAGGCTCCAGGAGCCATCATTATTACCGTAATCCTAGCTACCTCAACTTCAGCATCTAGGTTATGTGATACACGCTACCTTTTTGCTTTTTGCTCACTCATGATGATGAGATAACAAAATGTTTTTTGTCGTTTGCTTGTTAACAAAAGATTGCTGAATCAGAATCAGAAAATCAGAAAAAGTAGACATGGGCTATTTACAGATCCGATTTGGCTGAAAAATAATTTTCCGATCTTATCAAATACTTAAAAATGATTTGATGTACCCATGTCCCAAAAATTATTTGTTTATTCATAATTGTTTTGTTACGTGTTCTATCAGATTTATATCCTAAGGATACAATTTCGCTATATATATGTATAGGTTACTAGCTTTTCAGGGACTAGATATATCTAACTAAGTGGATATAAATTCAAACATGAGAATTGTTATATATCAATTAATTGATCTTGTGAGCCATCAGATACCATTTTTTATGGTTAGTATATTTTTAGTCATAGTCATAGGTCGAAATGATCATTTTTAACTTTAACTTAACCAATGATATTCTCTTTCTTTTCCTAAATAAAAGAAAGATTATGAAAAGTAAGCAATTATCTTTTTCATATATTTTTTGATAAAAATGACTTTTGGACTACGGATCCCTTTGACCCGGTTATAATAAACGATATTTTACGTTATAAAAAATTCAAGAAACTCATAAACCTAATCAAAAGTTCATATATTTAATTGCATTGACTAAATAAGACTCATTTATGTTGTTTTTTTAACCAGAATAATAGCACTGTCATTGAAGAAACAGTAAAGTAAGAGCTGCGAAGATATATAAAATGCAATGTTTATGTAAATGAATGTAAGACAAAACTACTTTGCTCCAATAAATACAAATACGTATGAGTCTAAAGCTATATAATCTCAAAACAAGTTAAAATTTAGGACAATGAAATAAATATCGGTTTTCGGTTATGAAAAATTCATCATTCAAAGTTATTGAAGATTTAAAAAATACGAAATTTGAAGATTGACTCTTTTTTTTTGTAAATACTAAATATTAATTAGTTTTTAATTACCACAGCTGTCATCATTATTCTTTTATTATTCAAGAGAGAACAGTAATTGGTTAAAGTATTCACAAGTGCATGAAAGACGAAGATTATCTATAAGGATTTGTTGTGAAGTGTAAATCCTTGTCGGAGTAAGAGTAGCAAACAAGATTGGCATTGCTGTAATTCCACCCATTATCATTCCTCAAAATAGATAAATTGTTTAAAAACTTGGGAGTATAAGTCAAAAAGAAAAATATATGTTGGCAACTTTGATAGACGGCTAAGTATAGTGGTCGTTACTCGTTAATACATTTGTATTTTCAAAATTGGGATAAATAATTAATAAGAACACTAATATTACAGATTACAAACTTTTGTATACTATTTTTTTAAATAAATAGTTGCGGGGATATGGACAATTATGATACCCCTAATCATTCAAGATGGAGAGGGGGATTTTTGTCTATTTTTTTCATATTACAGCAGCTTGCAACTACTCTAATGTAACGTCATGATAGCTCAGTTTATCTCCTCCAAAACATTCTTCAAATTGTTAGAGTGATCACATTAATTTTTTGAACATATTATTTGAATCGCTGATAATGACAGAAAATGATAGAGTGACGACATCTTTGGTATAACAAAAGCGATATCTTAGCAGAGGGAAAGATGTCAATACGACCAGAGATGTACTCAAGCATACAATCGCATTTCACAATATTGTTTTAAAGATTTAACGCCACCCCTTCCTAGTTCTGGTACCACTGAGGCCCAAAGGTTGAGAAAATCCTGATCTTTGTTATGGAAAAGGAAGATAGATATGCTCGCATATACGTATAAAGGTCTCAAAATATGTAAGTTATTAATGGTTGGTTTGTACATAATTTTGAATCTTATTTCGGGAAATGACCTACCCATGCTTTAATTAATGATTTCTATGAATGTAAAAAAAATAAAAAATATTAATTTATGCAGCGTCATGAAATGACAAGAAACTCTGTAAGGGAAAGGGAATATTATTGAATATCCTAATTGCGGCCTTGATGCCAATGGTTTTCTTTTTTCTTTTTATGATTATCGTCCTTTTATTCGAAAGAGATATCTTAAGGACAAAAATGATGATGATTATGATAAAATCAGTGAATATTATATATGTATGTATTTATGAATATGGAGAATGGTAATCGTTTTCGTAAATTAATCAGCCATAAATGGCTCGTTTGTAATGAACTCAATTATAATTGGTAAATATACAAATAAATAGTATCTTGTGAGAAGTTGATTTTTTGATTTTTTTTTTCTTCATAATTTTATGATGCATTATCAGAGAGTTCCCGTGTTGCAGGGCTGTATAGAAACGAATAGAAACAAAGAATGAAGGTGAAAGGAAAGAGATAGAGGGGGAAGAAAGAAAAGGAAATTTATACCGGTAGTTACATAAATACGCGGACTTTTTGTGGTAAATAATTAAATGTGTAATAAAATTCGTATGACGGATTTTTTTTAAGAATTATATAAAAGATAATTTATTCTTGTATAAAATTTAATATAATTACTGAATATAACCGCCATCAGCTGCTATGCCCCCCTCCAAGCGCCCGCGGAAGGCCTTGCACACATTGATGATGTAATGGTCTTCCATGGCTGCACATTGTTCATTGACGCTGGCCTTCAATAAGTCCAAATTCGGGTGTTGGGTAGCAAAGGCCTTCTTCTCAATTTGCCACCGCACACTGTAGTCAAGTGGATTCAAATCAGGTGATTGAGGTGGCCAAATGTTTTTGTTCCAAAATGGCATGTTGGCAGCGAGCCAATCCTGAGTCATTCCAGAGGATGAGCAGGTGCCCCATCCTGCTGGAAGATAAAGGAGACCCCATTAGATATCTTGAGGGCCTATGGAAGGACCTTGTCCTTCAAAATCTCCAAGTAGGCCTCTGATTTAAGTCTGATTAAGAGTGGCAACCATATGATTTTTGGCCTCGTCATTCATTGTAAACGACTTTTTTTGATGCGAGTAAGAAAAACAAAAACAAAACCAAAAGATTTACCGAGTTACTTGTGCTGGAATTTTTTATTTCTGGTCACGGAATCTCGAGATATAGGCGTTTAAAAATTAGTCTGCGTATTTATCCAACTACCGTTATAAAAAGAGAGAAGGGTAATGAGCTGTTATTTCGGTCAAAACAGCCTTGGAATAACCTTGGAGGCCTAAAAAAATATCAGAGGAACTGGGTTGGTTATTTTATATGTCTACTAGCAAAATTTTAAAATGATCTGTTTGATCTTTTCGAATTCCATGTCTGATAATAACATAAACAGAATTATAAATATATATGTGATATATTTGATGATGGTCCATGCTACAATATTAATGACTATCAATTCTCGAAAAGTTATAGAGTCAGAGACGACCTCGGAATAGAGGATTGTAGACAAAATGGGTACATAAGAGCTCCAACACATTCAGTCTAAACGATTGATTCATTAGTATTGTCACTAGAATATGAATAATTGATTTAGTGATCAACTTTCTCTCTTCTTTTAACATTTTTCTCTTCTATTTTATTTCATAACTAGTAATAGTGAGCGGCATGGCCCTGAATAATTCGGTGTTGAGAAACATACCAACTTTGATGCTTTAATATAGAAGATACCTGTCCAATGAAGAAGGAAAACAACAAATTCAGCAAATAAAATAATTTGATTTTCTTTTTTAATAAAGAGTAATAAGTTATGTCTGGGAGTACTTTAGTCTCTAGAGTACTCCCTGCTAATGTTTGGCTACACACACTTGTTGTTAAAAATGAGTGCTCAAATTATACTTATAATACTCACAACTATTGTATAAAATTTGAGTTGACCTAAACATCTGCGAAGTTTTTTTCATTTTGACGCACAGGTTTTATATAACTCTATACATATATATTCCCGTTTCTTTCTTTCTTTTAATTTGATGAGCACGCTCGATTGTATTGTATTTTCTTATAACTTTACGGATTAGATGAACATATAAACAAACAAACATACATACAAAAACAACAAATACACAAAGAGAGCTAAATATTAGTTATTAGGCCGGCAGTTGTCTTGATTTTTAGTAGAATTATTATTTGTAATGTTTTTTAATGTCGTTTTCTCTGAAAGAAGTATCCTTCAAAATAAGTAATTAACCCCTGAATAATAATAATAATCAATTCAAATTCCATTAACACGAGTACTATTGAAACACAAAATCCTAATGCCCGTAACACTTATGTCCTATATATTTAAATATTTACCTTATTGACCTTTTGTGATAGCAATATGGTAAAAAAAATGACGCACGTTTAAATCGGTTTTTTTCTTCAAAAAGTAATAATTGACTCCATGAATGGGAGTCGGTGCTTTTGGTGAAGGATTTGTAGTAAAGTCCTTGATAATGATGATACTCTTATTACTCTAGATATGTGTGATGAGTCAACACAAAAATCATTTTGAACAAAATTCAAGAAAATGAAAAAATCCCAAATATTATTTTTACTTCATACTTACGACTAGTGTTGTATCAGTCCTTATTTACTATCAACTCTTAGGAGCAGCTTTAACGGTCCATGGGACCGTTCTTTAATTGGTGGTTCGTGATATTTTCCTAAAAATGAGGATGCTTTATAAAGCAAAATTAGATATATATTAAGAACATTGCACATATCTGTCAAGAATTCATGTTTCTATTATAATAGGAATTTTTTATGTTTTAAATTAGTTATATAATTGATGATATTGTACATGAAATAATAATAAAAAAAAAAAAACCCCTTCAAAGAATAGATTTTGTATTGTTTATGGACCTACAATTGGGACTAGGCATGACTGAATAGGACCGTACTGGACTTAACCACAGTACTAAATAAGTACCTAAACATCACCCTTAGAACCCAATATTTCTTAGATATATTTTTATCGATTAGAACCTTTGTACTAAAGTTTCTAGGATAAATTGAGATACTACAGGATGTTAAATAGTCTAGAGCATTAATTTGATTTATGGATTTTGTTTTGTTTTAAACAAAATTTTAAACAGAGTATATTAATTTATCATTCGTCACCGTGATAATGAATTGCACGTGCACGTCTCGAAAAATACTTACATCCGACACGTTTTGATCATTCCTCTTTTTTTCTTTTGGCCAAAATCTGACAACCTTTCGACTCAGTAAATTAGTATTACAGAAATTAAGTATAAGTTTCTTATTTTTATGAAGGAGACATATGGTGATTTACCAAAGAGACGTGTCTCTGCAACGATGAAAAATAAATGATGAAAATAATTTAATATACTTAATATAATGATATTTTGTTGTGTAATTCTATATATAACTCCATATTAGTGATTTTATACTATATATAGTGATAATATGGTCAATTAACTATTTTATCTTAAATGAGAAAAATTATCCACAGAGTGGAGAGCCAAACCTTGCAGTTGGACATGCATTACAGCTTTATCCCCGTTAAGTTTAATTACATGGTGTCAAGTTTTAACCAAATAACAAATAAAACAAAAATAAACAAATTTAGTTTTGATCGCATGTTTGTAAGTGTAAAAATGTTGGACCAACAGAAAAAAATATGACGCATGTTCGATCTCCACAACATCAAAAAGCCAATTTAGGTTAGAAATGGTAATACAAAGGCTGCAAAAAAACCAAAACTCCTACTAAAAAATTGTGGATGACTTCTGACTTGCTTCCATGTGGCCCTCCTGTAGCTCTGATCTCAACCCCCTGGACTTTGCAGTTTGGAGCTTCTTGGAAAAGTACCTCACTTCTAAAGCTTGGGAGGGGATATATATACTTAATGAAGCAGTGGCGGTGGTATTTTTATGGGCTTAAATGATGTGTGCCATTGTCATTGCATAAAACAAGTTTTGGACCAAAGTTTAAAGATTTTCTTAGTAAGAGACGGGAAATTTTGCCAATAACAATTTTCTGTTTGAGTGAACTTTCCCAAATGGCACTTTTCTCAAAGGCAACTTTTCTACATATAAGAATTAATATATCGTCGACACATAGCCATGAATTATTTTATTTGAGACTTTTTTACATATAATATTTTTTTAATTATTTGACATATATCTATGTATTTTCTTGTTCCTACTTTTCAAGTATTATATATAATTTTAAATGAAACGAAATTTTATTAGAAATTCTATAAATAGCAATTTTTATTTTTAGAATAATAATGTGTACAATATTTGGTTATTACTGGGTTTATGTACTCATCATCCCCAAAATTACAAGAATTCCACCTAAATGACTCAAATATATAATACTAAAAGTATTATTCATAATAGGTATTATTTCATTTATATAGTAAAGAAAATAGATTTAATTTTCTAAAAGTTAAATTTATTTTCAAAGACACTCTGAATAATCAGTATATTTACCAGACCGTAAAAAGTTTTGAAACATGGCTTTAATTTTGTTTGAGAGATTTTGGTTAAAAAAACAAGAAGTGGCTCGTTTAGTCTGCGTTGGATTGAGCAATTCTGAAATTGTAAAGACCCTTAATTTTGCAGAACCATTGTCTGTGGGGTAAGGGTTAAGGTCAACAATGGTGTAGACATCAGTGATCGTCATAAAAGTGGAAGGCAGATCAAATTAAAGTCTGAAACTGCAAAAAAAAACTTTTTCGAAAAGTCAGCTGATAACAATGACGTTATAGCTGATGAAGCGTTGCGTGAGTTATTCCACAGTACCGAATGCCGTAAAAAAGCTGTCAGCAAGTCTCTCCGACATATTGAACTCCCCTTGCTCACTCTATAACAACGACTTTTACGATTTGATCGAAATTAAAAAGCTTCACATTGACCTGAGGTATCAAGGAAACCGAATTTTGTTCTTCTCATACGATAAGACATTTACAGTGGATCCTGCGTAAAATAGGTAAAATGATTGCGTTGTATGTTTTGGAGGATACACTTGTAACCTCCGTGAAGTGTCTACCACCAAACATCCGGTCTCCCCATGTAGGTTCGGTGAATGGAGAATGGGAGACGTCACTTATCTGATATGATTTTCAAAACTATGTATTTATGTACTATTAATATAAGAAAAAGAATAAAACCTTTTATAATTTATAAAAAAGGTTTTATTGCCTTATGCACAAAGGAAGTAATATTGGACCAACCTTTATTATCTACTCATCTCCATGATGCAAATTGAGAGAGGTTAAGAGTCATTTTTTACAATTTTCTATGAACAATCTTGTAGAAAACATAATTATGAAACAATTTACAATGTCTTCAATTCAATCTTCTTTCTCAAGGCCCCAGTCTACTCCCCGATGGCCTTTTGGGACCATTCCGTGAAGAGGGTTGCTGCTATTTCAATCCTCTTCTCATAATGTGTGCGCAGGATGGCGACTAAGACAATGTTTTTCTTAGCAATTGCCGGCTAATTATGTTCTAACAACATCGGTTATAAGAAAATTGTACAAAAATGACACTTTAGCATTGAAAATGTGTACAATAGAGATGAGTCAATAATAACGGTTGGCCCAGTAAAACGACTTAAAGACAAGGGTTATAAAAACCATAATTTAAAACTTCTCAATTTTTTTGTGTGTGAGAATATATTCAAATATTATGATACCCAAACTCCCAACTTCCGCAACATACATTCAAATGTTAGAATTGAAGGTATATACTCAATATTATGTAGATGTACTATACGCACTAACAACATGACATAATCAGAATATATTAAATAATCCTCTGCCTGCTTGAATGTTAGAATCTTGACATTCAGTCCGCCCTGTAGGAAGTTTTTTTTCAGTTGAGTTACTTTTTTTTTCTTTTTCGCAAAAACTGGCCTTTAAATATGGATTAAATAAATACTCCTCTATCCATATCTTTTAGAAGTAGCTGTTTTCATATTTTTCATAACCAAATAAAATATATGTTCATCCATTTTTAAAGCCATATGAGTCGAAAATAAGGAAAAAAAAACAAAAACCTCGCTAAATAAAAGTTAATTCTTCCTAGACAAATATGCCGTATAATTTATATATATATTGAGTTAGAATATTAGAATATATATATATATATACATATCTAATATACATTCTATATATGGGAATACATTTATATACATTAACAATGTGTGCTGCACGTGTGAATGTGCCAACTATTACCCTCTAAAATGATTTACGTATATATATATGTGTCATACGATAACAAATTACACTTTATAGTAATTTTTTGGTTACAATTTGGTGTTTTGAAACTCAAAAATGAAATTTCAGATCTGTATCTCAATCCATCTAATTTATAAAGGTATGGTGGTTGCTATTTATATTTCTGGACTAATAATGAAAAATACATATAGTTAATGGGGAAAATGGCTTTATTGCTTTTCATAATAGGCTTCATGAAGATCAATAAACTTTTGCATACGTATGAACCACTTTCCAAAGTTGTTTTTTTCCATTTTGATGTAGCTTACTCAAAGATGTAGGTTTTGAATGCATCAGTGGCTTCTTCCGCTGATGAAACCCGATGACTAGATAATTTATTGTTGATGTATAAGAAAAAAGTCATTCAGTGCTAAATAGGGGCTGGAGGGTGGATGATCCATCATTTCGTCTTTTTGATTGAGCTGAAGTGTGAGCAGTTGAATTGTCATGATAAAAAATAATTTGCCTCTTCTTTTTTTTTTTTTTTTTCAGATTTCTCGAAAGACGTTTGTGAGATAAAAATCATTGTTCTACGCAGCTCTAATGTTATTGAATCTACGGGACCTGTTAAACCGAGAAAAAAACAGGAAACCTTTTACTTTGACGTGTTTTTCCCCTAAACAATTTTTGTTGGATTTGTCTCATCTTGAAAGTTGGATGTTTGCATATTTTTATAGTTTGTCACCTGTATAAATATAATACAAAGCTTTTGATGCAATTTTAATAATAAAAATATTAGTTTTTATTGGCACCAATTGACGAAAGCCTTCTTTTGATGATTTTTCAGATTACATGGAATGCAACGTGAACACATATTTTTACAGCCAAATTTTCATGCAGTATCCTATAAATGCTGGTCATACTGATCCACAAACATGCCTCAATCTCCTAATTATTCACATGACCATCTCGTTTTATTAATTCATGCAGAGCATCTATGTATTCTGGCACAACAACCGATATTGTATGACATCACGAAATTCGTCGTAGAGAACTCCGGCCAGGGTTGAATTTTTTATGACAGTTTTTCATTATATTGTAGGATGGTGCCTGATCCCCAAATAAAGAATTAAGTTCATCAATGCACTGTTGTCTTGATAATCTACCTCAAAAGTAAGGAAAAATGATTGCACGAATGTGCCGACAAGTCAATTCCCTTTTTGATTGGAAATAATATTTCAAATCACTATAAAATATTCAAATCAAATGAAAATGAAAATTTTTATTAAAAAGTTGATCCTTTTAAATATAAAGCTACCAATAGGATACAACAAATGGAGCTTGGTTTCATTGAGGTGAGAAATATACGTAACAGCCTACGTATTTAAATTACTTTTTAGTTTGCAGGGACAAATTAAAATATTGTAACCTTAACTGTATTTTGCAACCTTTGGCCGCAAAAAAGAGTATAAAAAATTTTACAAATAATGTTTTTGTGTATTTAAGAATTTGTAGATAATTTGAGGATTAATTATCAGCAAATTATATATCTATAGCATGGTCAATTATTGATAAAATCAAATGAAAATCTGTAAATTATATGCCAGTGATGTAGTGTTTTGATTCATTTGATGTGATCTCCTCAAGCTTCAATAACTTTTGTTATAATTGTCCTGAATTGTGATGCAGCCTTGATTACAGTTGGTATCATAGCGCTGTTCTTGGTAATGCTGTACTGTTAAAGCGTTTGTTAACCTGTTTTTTGAATGATGATCCATAGATAGCAATCAAGAATGTTCAAATCTGGATTATTGTTAATCCTCATTTCAGCTTGCAAAAGGAGCACATTGTTCAGGCCAAACTTATCATCTATCATCGGTATCAAGACGTCCATAAGGCTCTTCAGGGATTCAGTTGTGTTTATCTGAAATCCAATCTTGATTAAATGTGGTGGCATGATGGAACCATCTCTGGCCACGCTCAAAAAAACAAACAAAACATGACTCCAGCCGGATTCTTGGACTTCAAAACTGATATGACTTTAATAAAATCACTGGAGATGATTCTTGCATTTTGCCGAATAATTTCTGCGTCTACTACAAACTTTATCATCGACGTGCACGATGACTTTTAAAGTCGTCTTGTGCTTGAAGTAGTTCAAAAGCTTCGGACAGACATAATCTCTTAAAGACTTGGTCTTCTCTATAAACAAAGTATCATATGAAACAGAGTATTCATTCAGTTACATCAAAGTAATTTTTAGATAATGAAGGTAAAGATAAACATCTAGATTCGCGGACACAGTACTAAAATTGTATACTCCCATCATCAATGTTCTTTTTTCTTTGATTTAGCAATTTTGCAGAAAATATATCATTATTTTGGAAAATAATACACATACCTCAATTTCTTATATACGAACAATTTTTCTGATACCAATTTGAAAATCAGAATGATATACCTTTTAAACTATTTAACATATTTTCTTAGACTTCTATAAATAAAAACCTAATAATCACAAAAAATTGATTATTTTTATTGTTCATTTATTTTTATTTAATACATTATTTTTCAAAAAATCAAATCATTTCAAATATTATATTCTACAGCTTGAAGGAAATTCTCTCTCTGGTTGGGATTTTTTTAATATGTTCGCATATTCAGTCATGCTTGTTGATCCTCTCTCTACAATACCCGAATACTATGTATATAATTTTCTGCTTCAATGTAGTCTTCATATCCTGACCGTGATGTAACAGGGTCTTGGAGCCAATCTGATTCTATATTCAGGATGGCCAAAAAAAGATACGATTCTGGACCAATAAGATTATCTAATTTAGGTTTTTCAGTTATAATCTAAAATATATGTTTGCCTTTTCTAAAGGTGTCAGGTTTTTTAGTGGAATATAATTTTAGGGTTATATTCCTCTTTTGATCTTAATCTAAAAAATTAACCTACTCCTATGTTAAATACCATATGAAGAAGCTCATGAAGCTTCTTCATTACAACCTCTGCTAAATTATTGTTATTTCATCCTAACAATAAAATTTCTAGGAAAATTGTAAGTCATTTACAGGAGCATTAGCTGCAAATACTAAAGTCATCTATATTAGTGTATATTTCCTTTCCTCAATGAATAAAAACATATTTTGGGAGTGTTTTATCAATACTTTTTCTCAAAAATTACGCGCAAAATCAGCAAAAAAACCATTTTTGAAGAACTTTAAGGCTGATGAAGTATGGTATAGGATATGCTTAGATCCCCCTCCCCCCCCCAAAAAAAAAAATTGAGCTTCTCACATCTTAAAGCATGAGAAAAAATGGTTTGTTTTTGATTAGGTCTACCCTAATATATGTATATTCTAAACAGTAATAAATTACTTAGTAGGATTAAAAAGCGTGGCAAAACTTAAATAGAGGTCAAAAGGTCATTTAGTCACCTCATTTATTCTTTGTTTCTCATGAACAAAAACAATATTATTTATATTTTTTTGGAAACACTCAATACTGACCTCTTAGTCACCTTGAAAATCTCATTTGAGATTTTATAAAATATAAGTATGAATTGAACATTTTTTCATTTAGCAATTTATTTCATTCATTACTCCTTTTATGGAATCATATTATAAAGGTTTTAGTATATACAATAATTGTGTACTACGGATACTCAGTCATACCTGAAGATTACCTTTTGATAAGTTTTATTTTTTGTGTATTTATATATACCTAGGTATATTATATTTTGATAGCAAGGAGCTTTAATCCTACAGTAAAAGTTGGAGTTGTACAAATACAAAATTACCTTGCAAAATAATTAGAAATAGCTAAAACCTGGTCTACTGGTCACTAAACAGTCATATCCAGTTGTAACAGAAGAATTACATAACATAAAAAGTTGTATCAAGGGTATTTCTGCATTCCGGAGACAAAAATCTAACAAATTCTAACATTATTTCAGTGTGAGAAATCAAATTGCCCTCCCTCTGCTGCCAATATTGTTTCTACACAGACCCTAAAGGCATTGCACGACCAAACCACAAAATCTTCCAACATATAGGACTACTCTCTTTCAAATTAATATTTTAGGTTTGCCAAATTTTTGTGAGGTGTCGGACAAGCCTTCCTTCAACTTTGGTCCATGCAGCATAGTTGAGGAATGAATGTTTCTGTCAGGAAGAAGGCTACATTTCTCATTTCAAAAATCCTGGCTAGTTTTTCTTCCACGAATGAGCTTCACTATGATTGAGCAGAATCCTGTTGTCAAACGTAATTGCCTATTGTGCAGTTCTTTCTTAGAAAGTCCTTCATCAACTTCTACATGACGGTCAGGTAGAAATATTGGTTGAATTTTAGGTGTTTTTCGCTGATAAATGGGTCAAGAACTCAACAGACCGTATTTTTTGTCCCCACCACTACTGAATTTCCTGTTAAAGTCTCCTTTTACCCTGCTTCAGCTTCTTGAAAGTAGCCAATAGTCTCCCGGAGTAGGGAATGTGATGCAAAATATATCCACTTGAGAGTTCTGGATGGAGAAGATCTGACACGCACTCCCTCTTGGACTCTATTTTAAACAGAGTGGTATATGAAAAATTGTGGAGGGATCCAAATTGTCAGGTTTGAACAACTTAACATTCTGTTATTTAAAAAAAATGTATTAAATTCAAAACTATCAAGATACAAGTTATCAAAGCGATGTTTCCGTTTTGCTTCCCCAAATTGTACAAGCTAGACCTTTAGATAGGTATGAAAATCTTGGGTATAATAGGCTGTTAAAAATAAGACACCGAAAAAGGCGAGAAAGAATAATGTTCATGACGTTTGATTAGATCAGCTAAATCAGCTTTGACAAAGGAGGAAAGATAAAAGGCTTAAACAAGAACATTTATTAAATTTCTCCCATTTCGATCCCCAATTCTAATTCGGGTCCCTCAAGGACTTACATTTATAACTCCGCAACAAATCCTCAGGATTAAGTTTTGTCTTTTATGAGTACACATGTATGTAAAATCAAGTTTTGAATATAATTAAATCTATTTAGGAAAGGATGTTGACTATTCAGCAATTAAATAATAATGACAGCTGCTAAGAAGAATAAAATTCATTTTTCAGATTACCAATTCCAAAAAAAACGATGTACTTACTATTAAAAGTCCCTTTTTTAAACATTTATAAACTGTTGAGTGGAAAACAAAGAAGTGATGACCGGCATATAGACCTAGTATTAATCCTTTTTGACGAATTAATAAATAATATTTGCATGCATGTGAATAAATGAATGTATTTCCCTCCTCTCCAATAGAAAATGAAGACTATCGAATAACTAGTCAATGTAAACTGAATCATTCAATGTATTTTTTTAATCTACTGTTTTCAGCTGTTGAATTGTTCCATACTATCAAGGCTGGTTTAAGAGGTAAACAACCAGAAACAATGCTATTTTAAATGTGGAAGGTTTTTTTTCTTTTTATAGGAGTATTTCAGTTTCTTCCTCCAAATCATATATCAGGCAGATTTTATTAACAAGGTTTTCATTAAGTAAAATAATAAGTCTCACTTCCACATTTTCCCCACTCTCTGACAAAAAAAAACATCTTTAATTATGAGTAGAGATGAGTTGTTTATAATAAAACAACTAACTTTAAAAAACAAAGAAAAGGAAAAACGGTTGTTGTTTATGCCCTTTCTTCATTTGTGTTCATTATTTAATCGGTGGTCGTGATGTTAATTTTTCCCTCTGAACTCAACATTATTGACTATATTTGGTGTAAATTGAATTAAAAATGCATTTTCCAATAAATATATATGAATTTAAATGTAATTCTAATACTTTTTTTTACAGAAATTCTATTTTAAATGTAAAAGATTCTTTTTCTTATAACATTAATTCATTTAATCTTTCAAAATCATTTAATAGGCAGATGATAGTAATAAGGGTCTTATTTCAGTCATACCATATGTCTTGCTCCCGCTTCTCCTTGCATTCTTACAAAAATCACTTTTCTAATTAATCAGTACAACTCCATATGACCAATTAAAGTAATATTTAAAACAAAAATGAAAAATAGCGAGTAAATAAATAATTGTTTAAAGAAGTCTTTCTCCAGCCTTTTCCTAACGCTCTTTTTTTACCTCACAAAAATGTCGTCCTTAATGAAAAGTAGGCATGGGATTTTGGGGAGCATGAGGGGAAGGGGGAACGAAAAGTATGGTATTATTGAACTAAGACCATTGTTCATATCAGCTACCTGTAATATGGTTTTGAGAGGAGAAAAGAAATTAAAGCTATAAGCGGATAACCTTCTACATTTAAAATAGCCTTAGTGCAGGAAACTATTATAATTATATATATATATATATATAGGTAGATTAATATTTACCCTTAAACTATACTTGCATTTTAATGACAAAACCCCATTTTAAAGGAAACTGGTAGTAATATTGATTAAAGTTTACCCTACTAGATACCATGCAAAATAATAAAAAATAGATATTATAAAGAAATATTTACACACATTTTATTGGAGATATAAAAATTGTTTGATTTTTTTGGTTGATTTATTCGTTCAAAAAATGATAAGAAAATACGTAAATTATTATTATCTGTCAATAAAATAGAAAATTATTTATGTATCTAAATTATCTTTTAGCTTGCAGAGGCAAATAAAAATATTTTAAGTTTAATTCTATTGTGCAAACTTTTGCTGAAATAAAAAAGAAAAGGCAAAATCATTTTGTGCCATTATTCTTCGAAAATGTTATGTCAAATTAAGTGTTACGTACTTTAAATCCGCAATGTTTTAAATAATACAAATATGGGAAATAATATGAACATTTTATTCAATTAAAATATATACATTTACACTGTTTTTGTAGGGACATGTTAGTCACTCTACTTCGGAAACCTTGATGCTTGTGTATTCCAGTTCTTCTACCCTATTTGTAGCCTTTGCTTACAGGTATATCGTATTATATGATCTGACCTAGGAATCTTCTTTGAAGTCAATGTATATATCAATCTCAAAGAATGACTGGGGCTCGAACTTACACACCTATTGTTCAAGAGAATAATTTCTTCCGCCTGGAACTTATTACCAAAAATCACTAAAATTGTTTAAAAATTTTAGTGATTGAAAATGGTCTCAAAACTTTTCTGCTACAATTATTTAGCAGGATTTTCCTTCTCTTTTTGGTGAAAGAAAGGTTGCAAGATATTCTGCAACCATCCGTCACATATTTAAATAAATTCCTGAGCAATTATATATTTATGTATATATTATTTCTAGAGAGAGTTGTTGACTAACTATATTAGGACAAAGTGGATTTGATATCAAGTGACCACTTCATTTCCACCTTCCCCCTCAAAATAAATCCATTTGTACGACTTGAACATATTTTTATTGAAATATTATCAAAACATACTTGATACAACATCATTATTATAAGATCTATTACAACATTTTTTTTAAAGCCTTGAACTCTTGAAGAAAAGAAAAGAATAAAAGGACACTCAGTAAGGTATTATTGCTTAATGGGGTTTGAGTTGTTGTCTTTTTTGATTTAAACCAAATATGTATAATGCATAATTATACAGGGTGTAAACTAAGAAATTAAACACTCCAACAATTTAAAATTAAGCAAACATGATTATTTTTTAATATATCTAAGAATGGGATCAAAGTGTGACTCAATGTCACAACTTTCTTTCGTGCGGGTCAATTTCCAACTTTTATTTCAATAATAATTGTAGTGGGCATGGATGTTCATATTCCAAATCACATCATTGTTAGGAATGAGATTTTTGTAGATAAAAATGGCAGTTCTAATATCCTGGCACCCTTTAAAAGTCCCATACTAGAGTCGTGTCCGTCCTTATTTGGTCAATCCAGTCAAGTCTTGGGACCGGTCCTATACAAGACCAACTGTTATTATTTGCTTTTCTCTATTATGCAAATTTTGAGAGGTTAAAATTTATTTTTTTGAATGTTCCGATGAACAATATTATAGAACACATAATTAGCTATCGATTGCTCTGCAAAACATTGTCCTAGTCGCCACTATGAGCACACAGTACGAGACAAGAACTGAGATTGCACCACCCCTCCGTCCGGAGTACTCCCAGAAGACCATCTGGAAAGAGACTGGGGCCTCAAAGATAACGATTTACAATGTCTCCAATAAATAAGTGTTTCCTATTTATTATTTTGTTGAAATATCCGTGTCGCTGTGTCAAAATCTGTTCTTATTCCTAAAAAAATATAATTGGAAAAGATTCAGCGAAATTGAAAAATATTTAGAGATAGCTCAACGCCCTCAAAGTTTTGAAAATTGTTAACTTTAAAAACAACAAAAAAATTTTTTTAATAATTTTAATCCATTTGGCAGCGAACTATTTTCGCATCGCAATTATTAGTAATAAAATAGTAGTTGCGAAATATTAAGTAACAAATAATATAAAAATTTTCAGTCAAGAGTATGGCGAAGACATAAATGAGTTTACTCTTAAACAAAGTACTATTCGTACTAAGAAAATTGAATAATGATAAAAAATATTACGAAAAAAATTCAATGTAACATTCCTATGGTAATCATTGGGATGGTAAAATGATGTCCAATCTAATTGGATAAGATATGGTCGATCACCTCCCAATAATAATTCCTGGAATAAAAATTTCCAAATATATTTTTGTTCCAATGCCTCGATCTAGTACAGGTGAAGCGCCAGCTACTGCAATTTTTGAATCAGTTCAAGATTGGGAAGCAGCAGACAATATTAAAAGTGTTTTGAAAGAACTAGCTCAAACACAAGTAGCTAAACTGGAACTTGTGGTTTGTTAGAGAAAATGCTCAATAAAAAGTTTTAGCATCTAGGCATCACATTATGGAATTAATAATTATCTCAGTTTTTTATGCATGCATGGGAGATTCGAGTTCTCCACAGGTTCTACTCATCAAAAGATTTCAAAAAATGTTGCAAATGATAGACAAAACTAATTAAAAGCCTGGAACTGTAAATAGTGAAATAGCACCGAAGATATACGACAAGAAAGTATCAATTTTTGGAACTCTCAATATTATCTCTTGGTGGTACTCCAAAACATGGAATAAAATTTAAGTATCTCGGTCCAATAAACCAGGCTCGTTGATTGTCTAAGGTATTGTATATTTTAAAAATTTGGTTATTTAAGTCACAATCTAAATTAACATCAAAAGAGGAACAAGAATTGCAGAATATTTGTATGTTTATTCTACAAATATATTTGAAAGTATAGGATTCTGCACCTGCAGCCTTAGATGCTCCCTTTTATGATATGAATGTGATGATTCCATTAAAAAAATCGTACTTTATTGATACCTTATAGTCACTTTAAATGATATTCATAGCAGAGGAAGATAGTTCGATACCAATGACACTATTGTATACGCAAGGGCACTAGCGTTCAAGCAATACATGGAACGATTTCAGTTTATGGTGCCAAAGGCTGTTTTTACTCGGATGTGAGGTCAATTTTTTAAATTGATGATTGCATCCTGCAATGCTATTTTGCTATATTTGCCTTTTATTTATTTACAAGGTGACGGATTGAAATTGTTCCCTTTCCAGTTGTAAATATTAAATTTCAAGTTAATTAAAACACCAAATAAATAAATTTAATCAAAATATCGGAAAATCTATATAATAAATATTATTGAAGAAAAATTATTCAAAGTTTGAGACTTTGAATACGACAAACTCGAATATACACGACGAATTTTTCCCCATAAATTAACCCCTACTCATGCTAAATGAATGTCTGGATGACGTTCATATGGGGATGGATAACTTTATAAACCTTCCTCCCTACTGCGCCCCAAAACCATATTCATTAGGGCGGTCTAACTTCTTTGCATTTTTTTTTTCAAAATTGTCTATGATAATTTATTTGGGAAATTTGTTCTCTGAAAGTGTGAAGTCAATAAAGACAGTTGTTGATTAGGCAAGGTTTAAAGTGTATCTGTATTTTCTGTAAGAGAATATCTGCCCTAGTAATAGCCGAGGGTTAAAATATTGAACAAAGAAATAACTGACAGTAGTATTGGATACAGTTTAGGATCAAGTAATATTTTTATATTATAAACAAGGGCTTCTGCAGGTAGTGGGCTGGAAGAGATGTATCCCTCCGCCTAAATTAAGGATTTTTTTTAAAATTTCTAGTTATTTTTTCGGCAAATTATAAAGCAGAGCAAAAAATTTAATATTTAAAATTTATTTTTTTGTGATTAGCTATGGATTTTTGATTTGTTTTTCAAAAAGTTTAATATCTTAAATTGCATTCATTATTTTTTTTCGCAAAAGATTTAATTTTGTATGATTAAATATGGATTTTTGAAGAAAAAAATTCCAAAAAATTTTATATATGCAATTAAATTATTCAATTATTTTTTCCACAAAATTCTATTTTTCTTCTTTTTTTTTTTTCAAAAAGTTTAATTTTTTAAAAACAACTTGCACAGAAAATTTTTCCAAAAAATGAAATCTCTGATTTTTTTTTTCCAAAGAATGTAATATTTTTATTTAATTTATTAATTGTTTTTCCGAAAAATTTAATATTTAAAATTAAATTTTTTATATCATTTTCAAATTATTCCAAAACCAAGCCCCCCTTAAAAAAAATTATTTATATATATAATATCCTGGGCACACTACTATATAAAGTATTTCATAATAATATGAAAAATGTTTAATTGTTTAGTTCCAACCCGGTAAATATAATACCCAGTTATGAGTATAAAATATTCCATGTTTCTTAGCCCTAATGATAATAAATATGATGATGCCATTATTGGTCTGATTGCGGGTTTTTTTCCTAACTCATCTTAAATGTCAAGGAAAAAGTCCATATAAAATTTTGGGGGTCAACCTAAACGTGTATTAATAAGTACATTTTATTAAATGTAATTTATATGAATAAAGGGATTTTTGAATCAAACAACACCAATTGCACTATCACACATTAGTGACGCTTTGTTGAAGGCATGGATGATATCATATTAGGTGTAGTAAAATAAACCCATTTTTAAATAGATTTTTTTCATATTTGAATTAATTTTCCGTTTATACTTATCTCCTTGGGAATAAAAACAGTGATTACATAACTGTCAGACTCAACGATTTCATTATTTTATCCACATATTCGACAATGAGCCTTCCAGAGCATGCTGTATCTTTGACATCAAAATTGACGAAATCAAGAGTACAATGAACCAGCTGCAGCTCCCCCAAATTGAAATGACCTGCACCATGCCAAAAATGGCATTACTGTGGTAGAACCATACAAACTATTCAGATGTTCATCCGCCTGGCTTGCGTTTAGTCCTTGTTTGAAAAAATGCTGTGAAATATCGCGTATTTTCTCTTTGTTTATGACAATCTTTGATTTGCACTCAAACAACATTAAGTACAAACAATAACAAAACTGTTTTATGTTGTTTTATTACACAATATTATCTTTCTAACACCATTGAGCTTGAACTGACAACACTTATACAATGCGTGATACCTATCACTAAAACAATCTTTTAAAAAAATAATAGATTCCTTTTTACTTGATATATTATAACATAATATGTACAGGTTTCGGCAGCAAAACGTGGGCTCGCAGGGTTGCTTTAAAAATACTTATTTACTCAGAAGGTGGCGTGGGCTCTCTTGTTTTAGGACAATCCCGTGTCTCTCTTCATGAGCCTTTTGATGGTCCTAGGAGCCACGGAAAGTCTTTGGGTAGGCGATTCATCGATTTGGTCGGGTCCTTATTGATCTTCTTCTCCAAGCTGGACAGGAACTCCGGATCTCCCGTTAAACTGAGTCCTCCACTTCTGCTTTCCTGGAGAGGTTTTGTACATGTTAGCCTTCTCCAAAATCAGACTCTTAGAGTACATCATAATTACCATATTCCTAGTCACCTCAACTTCAGCATCTAGGAGATATGAGATGTGATGCCTTTTGTTTTTTTGTTCAATCATGATGACGAGAGGACAAACTAATCAATATAGCTAGTTTATACACAAAAGATCTCTATAAAACCAAACCGAGCAATACTAGTGGCAATGATAAAAATGGAGAATATATTCATAACTTTTTTCTCTTCTTCTTAGAATATAAAAAGAAATACATAAATTTCGCAATTTCTGTTATTTTTAATGTAATAAGCTCAGCCACCGAAGTTGAAAATAAACGTTATTCACTTTTTTAGCAACCGTTTTTGTGTTTCCGCCTTGTTCTGTCAAAACTGGCAGATGGCCACATTTTTCTTTGCTAGTGCCCATCTTTGACTACCGCTCAAACAATACCAAACTGAACAATCAAAAAACTGTCTGGAAAGATTTTTAGTATGAAATCTTATCATTCTGGTGCCATCTAGTGTATATCACCGCACTTATACATGTAACTAAAGCGATCCATTGGGAAAATGAGTTATTTCATTTTATTATACCTATATTATTTCAAAGCGGCGGATTTTTCAAAAACTTTTTCATTGTGACTAAGGCCACGTTTTTGGTGGATTATTTGAAAATTGGCTTAAATTGTACACATGAGGGTTGAAAAAGAGCTCATTTAATGTATCTGCCTCCAACATCAATTACAGCCTGGATCCGTGCCGGAAAAGGGAAGAAGGAGTTGACGAGGAAGTTCCTTGGCATGTTGGATATTGTCTCTTTTATGAGGATAATCAGAGAGTACTTGATGGCATGAGATGTTCTATTATTTTGAATATTCAAAGTATCCCCTAATGTTAGATTAAGAACAATACTACTGTGGCGGTCAGTGCTCACTGAGTCATTTCTCCAACCTGTCTGAGTCATGGCAAGATGCTGAGTCTTGTTGCCAGACCTAAGGCCGATCTCCATCAAAAGCCAGCCACATTTGGAACTTCCTGACTTGAAATTTCCATTTTTTTAGAACAAAAAAAAAAAAATTATAGGACATCACTGTTCATTGTCAGTAAATTCAACCTTCTTTATATCTGGTGCAGCTCGCGTATAATACCCAAAATTTTAAAATAATTTGTTGTTATAAAAACGTTTCTGCCGGCAAAAAAGAACGTTATCAAACAGCTACATGATGACAAAATCGCGGGCGCACGCAAGCACCGATTTGCCCTTAACACCATGCATATCAAAATTAAACTTATATTATAAAATAATTAATGGTAGGATTTTCCCGGAAAAATAAATATTTCACAAGATTTTTCCGTACGTGTCAAATCCCAATAAATTTCCTGAAAACAGGATTTAAAGCAGGAATCCCAAGTACTTACATCTTACCCTATAATGATTTGAATAAAAGTTGAATATATTTTCCACCAAATGACATTGTAATAATAAAAAAAAGTAATGAGTATAACTTTTTTCTTTATTTCCTTACCTCTTCTCGTACGTCGGACCTAAGTTACTTTTATTATATGTATAAATACATTACACACCTTATAGGTATTAAAATAAAAAATGGCGTGTATAATCTGGATAAATTACTCTGATGATATAATTTCATCATCATTATGGTGTATCGTATAGAATGTGTATAAAATGTATATTAGCCTGTCCCGTTTTCGGGAAATTATTTCTTCCCCTCCTCAAAAACTTTTTCTGCTAAGAACAGTAAAGAAACGGACTTTTACAAAGGGCATTTCAAGCCATATTAAGCCTGGTAGAGGACATTTTAATTGCGAAATAATGGTATTATTCGGTCAAAATAAGCGTTCTTAGGCCTTTTGTGCCGTTCCCAATGTACAGAATGATTTGGACTTTCTTTGTTTATTTACTCAAATATAACACATCAAAATTTAACTCTAGTTAAAGGGATCGTTGTTAAAAAAATCAGTGAAACTTTGTCTTGTATTGGGTTTGATACAACAAAAGCATCGCAAATCATTGAACATATCTCCTTAGAGACTCTACTGTTAAACCCAATATGTAATCGATATTTTTCACTGATAAACAACCGAATCCTAAATAATACATAAAATACAATTTTTGAATATTATCATAAAAGATGATTGTCAGTGTAAATAGAAACAACCCCTACTTTGTACAAGGATAAGCGTAGAAATTACTTCGATTTCGATCTTCAATTCTATTCAAACTCCAATAGGGGCTTACAACTATAAACAGTGATGCTGATCGGTAGCATTTTAGGCATGTTAAGAGAAAAAAAATGCACAAAATTAACATAGTAACCTTGATAGTTTGATGAATGTATGTGTGAGTAGAGCTTAGCTGTCGTGACGTTTAATTAGATCAGCAACAAGCAGATGTGATGAGAAGTGAAAGGGTAAGGAAATTAAAAAGGATGCAGTCAAGAATGTATCGAATGTTGACTTTAAATTCTACTTTGAGTACAACAAGGACTTACAACTATCATTTATTCAACAAATTCTCAGGGTGACTCTTCATATTTAACGCAATATTAATTATTTTATAATTATTGTTCTCTCTCTAAGAATAACAAATCCTATTCTCTCTGCTGTCATACTGACAGTCTTAAGGACCGGTCCTAAGACTGAACTGGACAGAATAAATAAGGACTGATACAATGATAGTTAGCTACCGAGGTGTATTGGAGACAATCTTTTCTGAGAATAGGTTACTCTCTGTTTTCTATGAGCACACATAAATATTTCATCCAGTTTCGTATATATCAATTACTGCTTTGATGTAGTAAAAATAAAATTCATTTTCTGGAATTAAATTATAATGGAAGCAGCATAGGCAATAAAATTCCCTCTTTTGGTTGCCATCTCTAAAAAACGGGAGAGTTAAAAATGTCACGGATTACCATAACTAAATATCATCATCTAATTTGGCACGATTGTGCCAAACATCCTTTTTTTTCTGAGCTAAAATTAATGTACCATACCGAAATGGATTGAGAGGCCATGGACTTTGGACAGGTTGAGACAAACGCAGAAACAACCTACTGTGATACTTCAAATTATTGAGATATCTATGTCCCTTTAATTATAACAAACAAGGTGCTCAATATTTGTAACTCGTAAATTGAATACTTAAAAACATAATTTTTACAATTTATAACTCATAGTTTTATATTGACGAAGGTACAAGAGGCCTAAAATAGTCCATTTTAATTAACTTTTCCAGCCCCAAAAATGTTCTGAGAGGCCTATAACTTTAATAAAGATTTTTTTTTTTATTGTCTCCAGCAAAAAAGGTCTTTGCAAATTGGGAAAATGATATTGGCCCAAAAACGAGACAGTCTAATGTACATGTACCCATTTTACGTATGAACCTACTGAGTGTTTCAAATAAAACGTGAACAAATGAGGAAAAAAAAAAAAACCTTTCAACAATGTAATATTTAATCCTGGAAAATTAATGTAATTCTTTTAAATATTCCTTAAAATAATATAATTGAGAATTTTCAGGACCATGAGGGATTGAGTCTTTAAATATGTACGTACTTGGGTTGGGTTTCGAATGTGGGACCCGTTTGAAACCGTAATAATTTTTGTTGGACGGAACAAATTCGAACCTATCAAGAAGTTCGATCAGGATCTGTTTCAAAGAAATATATTTTTTTAGATCGTTTCTATAAAAAAATCGAGTTTGATCATTTATTGAATCACACTACCTTTCATTCTAAAAGAAACAGAAAAACCGCCCAAAATCAGTTAAATTGTCAATAGCTTACAAAGAGCTAATTCTAATTCAACCAATCAACGCCCAACACATCTATTAGGAGAAAATAATAAGTAATACCAACAGCTAACAACACAATACTTGAGTCGGCTTTGTGAAGTGGATCGTTTAAAATTCAGTTCAAATGAATTTTGTATGATGTCATGTATGTTTTCATTTGGGAAACATAATTAAAATGACGTTACATTCAGTTTAAGTTCATATGTGTACAATTCGTAGAAATCGGCACATAAATGAAAACAACGATTAAATTCCGGTACACGGTGTGAAATCCTAATCTTGATCGAAATATTGCTTCAAATATATTTATCTTTTTGTATTTCACTGGCATTCCTCCATAACAGGGATAGTGAAGTGGCTAAAAAAAAACCAAAAGTATAACGCATTTACACATTTAATAAGCTATGAAACGACTATAAATATTACTTCATTTAAATTTTTAAATCCTTTTTTTCACTAATGATTCCATTTTGCACTCGTAAATGTCAATTTAAAAAAATGCTAAAAATACTTGTACATATGAATATTAAACATTGAGAAAAAAATTAAGCCTCACTTTAAAATGATCTAACAACGTGAGTTTGGTAAACAAATATAATTTGTTACTCAAATAATAAAAACAAATTATTTTTGATAAATAATATGTCAAACTATTCATTACATTTTATACAAATTTTGGGAATAAAATTATTAATCATCAGTTTTGATGAGGGTGCGTGTATTTCATATAATAATAACTACAGTATTATAATTTTGAAGATACTCTTGTTTGCCTCATTACTCATAATATATATAAAATAATAAGAATCTAAGAAGTCATAAATGAAAAAAAAAACCAACGTCTTTTTTGGGAAAAAGTTAATTAAATTCACTAAAACTAAACAAGTGAATATCAAAATAGATAAAGCATTGTATATAATCTGATTTAAAGTTTCAGGGGGATATTGAAAAGTTAGAGCAGTAAAATGTATATTTTAAGCAAAAATAAGCATTTTTATAGATCTCGGGGTGTATACTATCCCAGTTTACTAATGGAGAGTCAACAATATATATTGTGTAATGATCTAGTTTCTAATGCTAAATCTAACCTATTCATATTTCTCACTTCATTGATATATATATATATATATATACATGTATACTATAATAATTGCCATATATGTCGATAATTTATAGAAAAATACATTTAAAATTATTTAAATATTAAATAATATATCATATGCATTTATTTTTTTATAAGGTATTCAGATCTATTGCAGGACACACCTTAAGAAATAAACACATTTCTATTTTCTTAATTTTATCTTTTCAAATTGGTGTAAAATGAGACTTGGAATCATTAAATAGTATTACAGCATAAATCATCATCAAATTTATTCATTATTTTTTCGGCGTTGTGTCCGCGCACAGTTAAATCGAATATTGATAGAAAAATTTACGTAGTCTTTAGAAACTAAAATAATACATGGATCATCGCATCATATTGAAAAAAAAAAATCACAAGAATTTTATACAAGGTTGTACCTGCCACAAAGCCTTTACTTCATATTAAAAAAAACACAACTGCATTATATACAATAAAAAAATAATTAATGTGACATTGGTTGAGGTTTAGCATCACGGAGTGTAGCTAAAGCTCTTTCAGCTAGTGCTTTGGAGATAAGCAATCTTTGGCTCATCATATGATATTTAACAAATATAATGAAGCTGATATTATTATGTTACAATTCTTGAGGAGAAAACATCAAACTATTGAGTAACTACTTGTGAGTGCGCTCATGAAAGACTGAGAATAATATTGAGCAGATATGGGGGAGTAGTTATCTTATATGCCATATTATTAAAACAAAGTCGGTTTGTTTGTCGGCGCCTAATAACCCTAGGTGTACTATAGCTAGTTAATTATAATTTTTTCTATTTTTGACTTGAGCTGATTTTTTAATAAGTATTGATTTCTTCTTTTTTTCTTTAAAAACCCCAGTGAAATTGTCCTTTTTGTTCGAAAAGAACATTTGTAGGCTATTTCCTCCAACGCCCCCCCCATTACACACACATTTTGAAAAAATCCATTTGAAGAACTAGTCTAATATATATATTAGGTAAATAATATATTGGTAAAAATGTATTTAAAGCATCTTAAAGTTACGAGGGATTAATTCTTGGACCTCAGGTTTTTTATCTTTTTTTAGTCTTTTATCGTTCTTATTATTCACATATTTATTTTGCATTTATTTTTAGAAATGCAAATTTGAAAAAAAAAAAAATCTCAATATTTTATATTATAGGTATGGGTACAATGTTTGAAATAGTGTATACACATAGATTGATGGTTTTAAAGCTTCACAAAATAAGAACGAGAGACTTTTAAATACATATATTATTACAATAAGAATTTTTCAATATCTGCATACATAAATTATATCATAAATCGAGGAGATTATGATTTAAGTATCGAGTGGTCCATAAAAATCTAAACCCTTTGAATTTTAAGCTTCAACGAGATATAATTTATTAATTAGTAATATAATTTCTACAATAATAATGCAATAAATAGATGTGTGGCCAAGCTCTCTTAATAGTTAATGTAGACGTCCTAGGTGGGAATGATGCTGCCGAGGAGACAACGAAAGTCCTGGGACCCACTTCAGATGTAGTCCTCTGTTATAACATCCCAGTGATAGCTGATAGGTGCTTTGAAGGCCTCAGCGTTGGATGATGGGCACTGCAGGCATTCCCCTCGACACACCCCAAAAGAATTAATCAAGGGGTTTTTATAGGGACGGTAGGAAAAAAGAGGTCAAAAGAACTCAAAGGACTCATCATAACTGATTCAAAAGAGGGTTTCACTTTGGAGATGGGTTTCTTTAATTGTTGGTGTCCAAAGTTACCTCTCCATCCTCACAAGGATCTTTCCACCCACTTTTATGATAGTTCTCTGGAATGTCCAGTGTCAAACTATAATGAACTTTCAGGGATTGGCCTGGAGTGTTTTCTTTAACTCATATGGGTCCATTTGGGCCCTTTTGAAAGATTATTTCTTCCTCTCCAACGTTTTGGACTTGCTGACAGCATAGACGGTTGTCCTGGAGACGCCCAACTGCTTGGAGTGCACAATTGGAAATTGGTCGATCACGTTCGAGTGTAATTTTTTCGACTTGTACATAAGCCAGAGATTTTATGTTTTTTTTTTTTTTGTAACTAATTGTTTATGTTTTAATATATGGAAATATGAACTAATTTCAATCACTTCCGTCTTCATTAATTATTGAATTAGTAAGTTGTCAGATTTAAATGGACCTCACGGTATTCGACAGCAATTATTAGAATCGATACCCTGTATAAGTTTGCCTGCACGTCATACTTTCTCTCTTTATCTCGAAATTGGAGACAGTGACATTGGAAAGTTGAAGTTCAATCCTCCCAACCTTTTAATAATGGGGAAAGTACTTTGTTAAGTTATGCAAAAATAAGTTGAGCTAATAGTACTTGTAAATCTTAAATTGCTTTAGCTAACATTGCGTACTCATTAATCACACGCATTCAAAATTGGTCTCAAGTATATTGAATCAAAATCCTTTTTTTAGTCTTTGTTCACATGAAGGTTTGATAAGCGCATCTTCCATATCAGAGAACAAATGATTAGCTGTGGTAGTAAAATGGGCGTATCCGGTTATGTTTTTGTGTAGCAAATGATCCAGAAGAGACTTATAAAAAATATGACCCTTCATCATTATTTATGTGTTGATGACACTCAGAAATAATGACATTTTAAACTATACTCTTATTTTTTTGATATGATCTGGTGACCCCTCCAAATATGCCTGCGACCCCAGGGGCGGCGTCTGTAGAAATATAGTGGGGTGGGGATCTTGGTTATTTATTTTTTGAAAAATATACAAAAATTTATAGCTTTTCATTAAATTTAATTTTTTTGGAAATATATATTTCAAAAGTCCATACCTATTCTCACAAACTTTGGTTTTTTTGGGAAATTTTTTTTCAAAAATTCAGAGTTGTTCTAAAAAAATAAATTTTTCTATGAAAAAAATTTCAAAAATAATATTTTTCGGAATTTTTTTTTAAATTTTTATAGGTATCCTCAAAAATATTTTTTTTGAAAAAAATTTCAAAAATTCAGGGAATTTCAGAAAAAACTGAAATTTTTTGAATTTATTGTTCAAATATTATATTTTCTAGTAAGAATAAAAAATTACTTAATTTGCGGACGCCCATGGACCCAAAAATTGGGATTTTTTCTTGTATATCTTGTCTCATCCTTTAGTTTACCGATCGACTCCGAGCCCCATCCCCACATGAATACTTCATCGGCACGTAAAAAAAACCGAAAAATATAGAAAAAAGATTGAACTATATCTTTTTTCAAGTAAATATTTCTTATTTATAAATAGTCATCAAATGAAATATGGGAATAAATTTATTTGAAAAGTCCAATATCTTTTTCTATAGAAAAAAATCGTTCTATATAAAAATGTAACATTTTTCTTTTTTTTTTCTCCCGAAAAAAAAGGTCATTTAACATTTAAAAAAAAAAAAGGTTGAGCTTTTTATTTTCTACACTAGAAAAACCCCGCACAACGTTTTTTTTCTGTCCTTGTTCCCGCTAAAATTGACTTGAACATTGAACAACACTTTTAATAATTAAAAACTTTAAAAAAAATACAAAGTGAATTAAACCTGTATTTGAAGTCATAAGACACTAGTTATAATTATTTATTTTATTTTATGTCCGTACCAAAATGAAAACTCATTGTTTTATATTAGCCCTCAATTTAACACCTATTTTATGCCTATTTTCTGTTCATTCTTATCAATGTATGTATATATGGGCTATCAGGCACGAAAAAAATGACCCATGAATTAATGGGTTTTTTGTAAGAAAAATAAAAAACTTAACATTTTATTATTTGATACAATTATATGCTGAGGTTTAAATTTGATGATTTATTTAGACATGATTAAGCCTATAGAATTTTTGTTCCTATAATATATGCAAATTAGAAATATTTATTATTTTTATTCTTTGTGATCTGATTTTTTATTTCTTTATTTTTTTAATAAGACATCACTTTAAAAAAAAAACAAGTTCGTCAAAATACTTTGATATTTTTAAACCTGAAACGATTGATAAAAAAGGTATGTTTTTTACTTTTTTAATCCGAGGTATTCACCTTTTTTCCCCAATATAACTACCCAGCATTTATCAGTCGTCAGATAACAATCAGGCCTCTTTTTGTTTATAAAGTGACGTCATAAAATTTGCTGAAAGACATTTAAAGAAGGATTTTTTTATGAGGCATGATGCCTTGGAGGTGTGATATATTAAAATAGTTTATAGCATTTTATGAAGAATAATAAAACATTTAACCCAATAAATGATGAGATATTATTAGCTACTTATTTTGGGTCTTCTTGAGATGACTCATTCCTTCTAAAAATAGTCAAAAAAAAAAAAAAAAAAATTGGGTTGACTCCTCATAAAATCTTCCTTTTAATAATAATAAGATAAATTCTAATGATATCACTTGAAAGATTGAAAATATTATCTAATTTACAGTGTGAAACAGTTTGAAGTTGAAACACTGATGATTTGTCCGTGAATTATAACTACAGGTCCTTGTTAAACTCAAAATATTATTAAAGGTCGACAAAGAAATGATTTTAACCATAATGTCTAATGGATTTGTGTTAATTTCCTTCCTTTTATAGCTCCTTGCATATGTCTTAATATAAAGACCATGTTGTGTTCCAAAACATTCTTTAAATTTATCAGGATTACCATGTTTATTTTTGATTTCTTTCATTTTTACGTACCGGCGGGACATAACACATGCATTTCTGAAAAATGCACAATGTCTCAAAAACGATCTTTTTTCGTTCAGCTTAAGCTGACTAATTCTCATTGTCTGATTATTCTTTCACTTAGATGAACCGCATCATATTGCTATTTTCTCAAATCTGTGTAAACATCAGAAGGGTATCAAGATATTTCCTTAGGGTTTTTTTTAGTTGACAATATGAACAGCCTTTTTTATTATGAGTGCAAGTCCTTGTTGGACTTGGATTAGAATTGAGGATGGACATCGGAGTAATTCTTGACAAAATATGTCCTTGTTATATACGAAATGGGATTTGTATTTATTTTCTTACGCTCACGACTGCTTGAAGCTCATCCGATATAAATGTCTGGAAAATTTGTAGGCTTCTGGCTCTGAAACATTCTTCAAATCGTGAGGTTTCTCTCAATTTAATATTTAGGTTTCATTTTTTAACATACCCACAAGTCATATTTTCTACAACTCTAGGTGTAGCTGCTATATTGGACAATGACTCAAAATATGTTAAACAAAAGAATAAATTATATTTTTTTCTTTTTATGAAAGAAGTTTATTCCTTTTTTTATAGATTTTTAGCACATTCTAATCACAGCTTCCAGTAAAAAAGAACAAACCGTGCTTTTTAGATTGGGTAGACTCTGGGTCAATCTTGCTCCCTCGTAAGATCTCGCTTTTTATAGTACACTAGATGACGTCATTTTTTTTTTTTTTTATGACATACGTGAAACTTCTTTTTTACAAGTCAACACACTAGCAAGCAATAAATAGCTACTTTTGAACAAATATTGATCACGTGTTCTTCGTGGTTGTTTGTCTTGGTTTATTAAAAATTACAATTAGGACCTAAAAATCCAAATAACACTAGCCAAAAAAAAAAAAAAACTTTTCAAAAAGCTTTTAATACCCTTCTTCAATGATAGTAGTATGTACTTAAGACATTTATTACGACTCCAAAATTTGTTTTTGAAACTCAAATCAATTTTTGGCCTTTTCTATACGAATTTTTTCAGTATTTATACTACTTTTATAGGTTCGACTCAATTTTTGAATATTAATCAATCAGATGAAGCGACGTAACTCAGTAAAAATCCCGCTCCGGAGAAATTATTATCTTGAACTCAATGTGTCTAGGATCGATACTCGGCCGTTCCTAGATTACAGTATGTCAAGAAATTGATTTTTTTAATTTGCTGCTTTCCTAAAAAGAAGTTCAAAAATGAAAACGGGAAAAATAAAAATAAAATCACGTGGGCGTAGATACTTTTTAAAATCTGTATCGACCCAAATTTAAGGTAAGGAAGCAACCTTTATGCATTTTTCTTTTTTTTTCTTCTTAATTGATATTTACAAATGACAGTTAAAAAATATGATATCCCCTAATAATGCGGGATCTCTACTGGAGCACCCAAAGCAGGGTCAAGAAAAGTCATTGAGGAAATTAGCGTCCAGATTCACGTCAAATGATCATCCAGTGTCACACGAGACTCATAGAGTTTTAGAAAGAAAAAAACAAGTTATTTTTTGCCGTGAGAGGAAAAATTAATCAATAAATAACTGGAAAAGAGTTATTTTCTCTGACTGATTCACCATTCCAATCGGCAACTGATTGCATTTGGACTCACAATAAGGAAGATGTTGTGCCAACTCCGAATGTGAAGTTTCCCTTAAAAATTTACGTCTGCAGTCTTATCACCTACCGGGCTCTTAGTGAGTTTCATTTCATTCCTTGAGAACAAACTGTGAAGTGTGGACTCTATACTCAAGAAGTGTCGTATCACTGCGATGCAAAGGAGCCGAGAAAAGGAATAAGTTCTGACGCGAAAAATGTTACCAAACATGTAAAAGGCCATTTTCTAGCAAGACGGAGATCTTGTTCATAGCTCTTACATGGCTTTAGGCTAACTTGGACTCATTTTGGGCAAATGGTACATGTCCTAGCAACAGTCTAGACTTGTCTCCGATAGAAAATATATGAGCCATTGTACAAAATAATATTAATAAATTATCACCTGCAACCAATGAAGAAACTCTCGTCCAAAATGTAAAATTTGCCTCGTCGCTTATTCCCAATGAGACTTTAGATAATTTAATTGCTTGTATGCCAGAACGCATTTAAAAAATGTAAAATACTTAAGTGGTAATAAATTGGGAAATAAAATTATGCCACAATGCTAAATTTAGTTTCTTTTATGTATGTTTGAAAAAGAAAAAAATTTTAATCAGCTCTAATACTATCTTCAATGTAACATCATTATTAAGGACCAGTCTAACACTGGACTGGACCGAATAAATCAAAGCTGACACAGTACTAACTAATATGTTTACTTATACTTAATCAGTGCTACTCTATTTCATCAATTAAAATAAGACAAACAAAATATATAAATGTAAATATATATCAGTAATCTACATTTGTATATATACTGGTAGTTGCATAAATACGTCGACTAATTTTTAAACGCTTATATCTCGAGGTTCCGTGACGGAACTAAAAAATTCTACCACAAGTAACTCGGTAAATTTTATGGCTTTGTTTTTGTTTTTCTTACTTGCATCAAACAAAATCGATTACGATGAATGACGAGGCCAAACGTCATATGGTTGCCACTCTACTCCGCGCCGATAGGTCTGTCAAGGAGATAATCAAGGACACTGGACTATCCAGGACTACTGTGTTCAAGGTCCAGCAGCTTGTCAAGAGGGGAAAAGATCTGAAAGACCTGTCCATCCTCTGGAATGACTCAGGATACTTTCTCGCTGCCAACATGCCATTTTGGAACAAAAACATTTGCCCACCTCAATCACCTGATTTGAATCCCCTTGACTACAGTATGTTATGGCAAATTGAGAAAAAGGCCTGTGCTACCCACCACCCAAATTTGGTCTCATTGAAGGCCAGCGTCAATGAGCAATGGGCAGCCATGGAAAACAATGACATCATCAATGTGTGCAAGGCCTTCTGTGGGCGATTGGAAGGTGTCATAGCAGCTGATGGTGGTTATATTCATTAATTATATTAAATTTTATACCGGAATAAATTCTCTATTATATAATTCTCAAAAAAATACGTCATACGAATTTTATTACACATTTAATTATTTGCCACAAATAGTCCGCGAATTTATGCAACTACCGGTATATATAATGGAGTTTGTGTGTGTATCTTTTATTGATGCCCACCCTGTTGGGCTTAAGAGGCTGAAACTTTTCAATGGCGCCTAAATCCGGTCCAACTAAGACAGGGGTCTCGATTTTTTTTTTGGGAGGGGGTCATATTAGGGGCGCTCATTCTATATCTAAAACAAACAAAAACAATTTTTTTGAGCTCAACCAGACTAGATAGGGAGCTGACTTATAATTCAAAAAGTGACTCCCGTCTCAAAAAACAACTATACGAATAATGACAATTTCTATATTTATTCTAAATCAAAATGTTATGAGCAAAAAAATAAATTGGTGAAAATTACAGTTTTGTTTTTTTTTTCAGATGCAAAGGAATGGATTTTTAATAGAATATTGGATTTGAAGATTAAATAAAGTTTACAAACATTAGTCTTGAGATTCGTTTGCATATATGAAGATTTGACACATAAAAATTTATTTTTAACTGAAAGATCTGTTATTTTCTGAATAATTTATCTTCTTTTTTTCTTTTTGTAATCGAACGTCAATTTTCAATCAGAAATGCCACAAAACGATGCATTTTGTATAAAAAAATATAAGCCTTAACATTAATACAATATAGTATTTTCAATTTCCGGAAAATGTTATTATATATTTTTGCAATATTTACAAAAATTATCAAGATTTATTGGATCGACGACAATATTCTCCATTACTTTTTTAGTTATGCAAGTATAAATGAAATATTGGTAGGTTTTTGTTTATTTTTACAATGGCAATAAATGGTAATTTGTTTTTTATTTTGCAAAATTAAGGGAAAACAGTTTTTTGTAATTTTCTTGTCAAATTTCGATTGAACATTTTTTGATGTTCAATATGTTTGTATGTTATTTGAAGTTTATAAAACATTTTTTTACTAAATTCAATATCTAACGCTCACCCCACATTAAGAAAATTGCATTGATTATTATCAATGTGATTTCCCGCTCCCTCCTTGCCCTGAGCAACGCCAGATAACCCTTTGCATGTGTATACATATACATATATTAACAGAATTTGTTAAACAATATTGATTATATATCAACATACAACTTGTTATCTATGCACTATGTATTTTAGCACATCTTAATGTTCTCATTTTTTCATCAGAAAATATAAACAGCTTCTAAAATTGGAAATAATCATATAATCATTTTTTAAATTAGCTCATTTTTTTGCCAAATTTCCGATCGTGAATATAAACCATAAGGACTTGATTCAAAGTACAACTTTTTTTTAGTTTTCTGTCTTTTCTAACATAATTTTTTATATTTTTTGATGGGAATATAGAAAATTTGGTTAATTAATGACAAAATATTTTTTGAAGATAAGTCATGAATAAACTTTATTTGGGTAAGATATTATTGCTCTAATAATTTTTTACAATTTCAATAACACACTAGCAAAAAATCAGATTGATTTATTTACTTGAGTGAGCTATTAAAAGTTAATCAGATTTTTACAAGAAATTTAATCAATTTGAAGATCATTTACACGCATTCCTCAAACGATAATTATTTAGTATGTATGTAGATAAAGTAGAATGAGTCTATATGAGGTACGTCAGCATAATAACAATCTTGAACCAAAATAGGAAATAATCCCAATATTTTTTTTATTCATATAAAAAATGTAGAGTCCAATAATTCTTAGACATATGTATTGGAGTCAATTATAGGCTTTATATTCACATTTGATTTAAACGACTTAGATTAAGTCCAATATGGCTTATCAAATAGAACTGATCAATGAATCATAACTTTATTGAAACGATCTATTTTAGCTAATTGAAGTGCAAATTTGCAGCTCTCACAAGGAATAAATGGAAAAATTAATAGGTAGAAATGCACGATAATTATTTATTTAATCAAGTATTTTGACAACTATAATATCAGCAGTGTAATTAATAAAAACAGTGCTCAAACTCCCAACTACAAAAAAGAAAAAAAAAATCACATGCAAGTAAATGCTTATAACTTACGAATATAATTATAATAAATAAATGATGCTATATTTATGGATAATTAAACCAATTTTAGTAGTTCAAATATCATAGATAGATAAATATCCCATCATATTATATCAAAATAAGTTTTGGTTATTTAACTAACAGGCAAGGGGCAGTCAAAATGTAGACAATGCTATTTTAGTAATGTTTAGTAATTAAGCGGAGCTCCTCTAGCGTTCATTTTATGTACTTACATACTTTTACTCATATGAATACTTTTTATTAGTGTTGGGTTCGAGGCAAAATTGCTTAGTTCGGTCGGGTTCGAATTTTTTAGTTCTGTGTCAAGATAGTTTGTGTTAGAACAATATCCTAATTTTCGAGTTTGGTCGAGTTCAAACTTTGGTGTGGGTGTTTGGTTCAACTAACATTTATGAAACAAGTACTTTACATAAAATTTAGAAAAATGAATGTCTAGGTATTGAGTAAGTAGCTACAAAGTTTGTAGCTACGTCGATGCCTAAAAACCACCGGCAATGTTGGGTGCTACTGCAAGTCTTTTAACAAGAAATTAGATTCAGTCTATCTTTTGATTTGGATACTAGAAATGTGATTTATCACTACTCAAATATTTCGATCAGAATTCTAGTTAAAATAAAGTCGATTTAAAAGGAATCAATGAATTCGAATTTTTTTCTGAAAATTGTCACTTTTAAAATGATCGAGTTTATTTAGCTCAAGTTGTACTATAATCAAACACTACCCTGTATTATTGAATAACTAAACTAATACAATTAGATTATTTATATCCTGTAACATATATTTCTTTACTTTTGTCGTCAATAATAGAAATGATTCGACAATGACGTCATTGGGCGTTCAATATAGAATGTATAAAAAAATATCCACTCATTTGATATATTTTAGTCATATAAAAATATTTAATAACAATTAAAATAAAATATATTAGTACAAAATCCTTGGACTCTTCATTGAAGAACAACTGTCTTGATGAATAATGTACAACCGAGGCGAATATATCAAAATTTTAAATCCACTAAAAATGATAATTATGATCTTCTCTTTTACAATAATATTTTTGCAAAAAAAATAAAGTTTCAATATTTTGAATATATTTCAAAAACGAGGAAGAAGGATAAAACGTCAACATAAAAATATCCATCAATGCACCAGTAGCCTAAATAAAATAAAAATTTATATGTATTTTAAATTTAATTTTTTGCTAGATACCCCTCAGGATTATATATATATATTTGTATTGTTTTTTAGAAGTGGGGGGGGGGAGCATAGTTTTATAATTTATTTTTTTTTGCAAACAAAATCCAAAAATAATTTTTTTTTCTTCAAAAATCCATAGATATTCACAGAAAATGTAGTTTTTTGGGAAAAAAAAGATATTTACATAAAAATGAATTTTTACAAAAATAAATTTCAAAATTTCAAAAATAAAAAAAAAATTAAACATATAATTTCAAATATTATATTTTTTGGAATTTTTTTTTCGAAAATCCATCTCAATTATTAATTTTTTTGCTTTACTGAATAATTCTTTAAAAATCTTTCAAAAAAAAAAAAATTAACCCCTATTTTTGCGAAATTTTGTATTATGTCCATAAATAATTTTAGTAAAAGGAAAAAATACTTTGTTTTTCGGAGGGAGGGATGTAGCCCCTTCAGCCCACTTCCTGCAGACGCTTCTGCCCTTATACCACGTAGAGGGTTATCGAACAACACTAATGTTTATAAAAATCTTGGATACGTACCTCTAATTTACTTATCAATTATTCGGGAAATCCTTTTTTATTGTATAGCCTCGTTCTCCTCTTCTTTCATCTTCTTCTTTTCAGCAAGAACAGCCTCCTTTGTTTTCATACTCCTATACTTTCGGTCGATATAGAACTGTTCCATCAAGCTCATCATCTCAGCTCTACGCTCCCGTTCCAGGCGCTTATAGCGCATATACTCTGCTGTCCGGTTGCAAACGCACTTGCAGAGTGGTGGAGGATATCCCTTGACGTGTGGAGCCATGTTGTGTTCTACTCGAAAGGATGAACTAATGAAAACTGAGGAGTTGTTCGTTTTTAAGTTAAAATGAAAGAGAGGAAAAAGTGTAGCAGTTGTTTTTAGAGCTACAAATGTGTGCCATATAAAAAGACGGATATTTGGTAGCAGTAATTGAGAGATTATAAGCTAAAAAAATAATTTAATATTCAAAAATGTCAATATTTTATTAAAAAATAGAGCCCTTTAAGTTAAGTTATAACTTGCTTCATAATTGAGGAGATACCATCTAGAGGACTCTCTGTTAATATTTTTACTAAAGAAAATTAGAAAATGTTCAGTTATTCTTGATGTAACTTCAACAAGTGGCTTTATCAAATAAAAAATACTTAATACCTCCATTGAATGACAAACATAGATATTTGAAATAAATTAAAGTAATATGTTACACACACGCTCGAGTATTGTTGTGGATTGCCGGCAGTTTTCTTTCTGGTAATTATTTGTTTTCTTTTAATATTAAAAAAATGTAGGGATTGATGTCATACTATAAGGAAATGTGTTCCTATGTTATATTATTTTAATTATAATTTAAAATTGTTATAGCATGCTCTATTTTATATATTTATGTTAAATAAAATGATGTATTTAAAGAAGAAGAAAAAAAAGTAATATGCTCTGAAAACCCCATAAAAAATTTATTTTCTTACGCTCACGACTGCTTGAAGCTCATCCAATATAAATGTCTTGGCAATTTGTAGGCTTCTTGCTCCGAAACATTCTTCAAATTGTGAGGCTTATCTCAATTTCATATTTAGGGTTCATTTTTTAACATACCCACATGTCATATTTTCAACAAACTCTAGGTGTAGCTGCTATATTGGACAATGACTCAAAATATGTCAATCAAAAGAGTAAATTATATTTTTTTATTTTTATGAAAGAAGTTTATTCCTTTTTTATGGGTTTTTAGCACATTCTAATCACAGCTTCCAGTAAAAAAAAAAAAAGAACAAACCATGCTTTTTAGATTGGGTAGACTCCGGGGCAATCTTGCTCCCCCGTAAGATATCGCTTGTTATAATACACTAGATGACGTCATTTTATCATTTTTTTATGACATACATGAAACTTCTTGTGGCAAATTGAGAAAAAGGCCTGTGCTACCCACCACCCGAATTTAGACTCATTGAAGGTCAGCGTCAATGAGCAAAGGGCAGCCATGGAAGACCATTACATCATCAATGTGTGCAAGGCCTTCCGCGGGCGCTTGGAGGGTGTCATAGCAGCTGATGGCGGTTATATTCAGTAATTATAATAAATTTTATACCGGAATAAATTATCTATTATATAATTCTCAAAAAAAATACGTCATACGAATTTTATTACACATTTAATTATTTGCCACAAATAGTCCGCGTATTTATGCAACTACCGGTATATATAATGGAGTTTGTGTGTGTATCTTTTATTGATGCCCACCCTATTGCGCCTAAGAGGCTGAAACTTTTCAATGGCGCCTAAATCCGGTCCAACTAAGACAGGGGTCTTGATTTTTTTTTAGGGGGGGGGTCATATTAGGGGCACTCATTTTATATCTAAAACAAACAAAAACAATTTTTTTGAGCTCAACCAGACTAGATAGGGAGCTGACTTATAATTCAAAAAGTGACTCCCGTCTCAAAAAACAACTATACGAATAATGACAATTTCTATATTTATTCTAAATCAAAATGTTATGAGCAAAAAAATAAATTGGTGAAAATTACAGTTTTGTTTTTTTTTCAGATGCAAAGGAATGGATTTTTAATAGAATATTGGATTTGAAGATTAAATAAAGTTTACAAACATTAGTCTTGAGATTCGTTAGCATATATGAAGATTTGACACATAAATGTTGATTTTTAACTGAAAGATGTTATTTTCTGAATAAATTTTTGCAATATTTACAACAAATTATCGAGATTTATTTTATCAACGACAATATTCTACATTACTTTTTTAGTTATGCAAGTATAAATGAAATATTGGTAGGTTTTTGTTTATTTTTACAATGGCAATAAATGGTAATTTATTTTTTATTTTGCAAAATTAAGGGAAAACAGTTTTTTTGTAATTTTCTTGTCAAATGTCGATTGAACATTTTTTGAATAAAGTAATAAATGGACTTCTCATCTAGAAATATTGTTTTCATCCATATATGTTTGTATGTTATTTGAAGTTTATAAAAACATTTTTTTATAAAAATGGCTAGATTTGTACATTTTTGATTGAAAAGTAAAAAAAAAAATAGCATATTCGTTCTATGGTAGTTGTTAATTTATTCTACAATATAGAAAAAAGATGTTAACATGTATGTTACGGGCAATGCGGAAAAAAAGGTCATTTTACAATCTATAAATATATTTTTATCTTGCAAAAGTGATTAACTAAGCAAGGAATTTTAAAATAAATGTTTAGATAATTTTTTTGAATCTTTTGATCCTTTTATTGATTGTATTCATCAGTTGTTGTTTTTTTTTTCCTCTTTTTATTAGATTTAAAAATTTGTTTAGGATTAAACATGTATCTTTTTTAGTGGACTTTATTGGTGAACAAATTAGCAAGTAAAACATGTACTAACATAAAAGAAACTTAAACAATTATAAATATATTTTGAATGAATACTTTATTATTGAATGTAGAGTTGCTCATATACTAGATCAACGTTTCCCAAGGTCGGGACTACCACCCCAGGGGGAGGTAATGCAAAAAGGGGTGATTGGGGAAGGCGATGGAGAAAAAAAACAGAGACTACATATTATTAGACAAAACAAACAAATTGCTTTATAAAATTAAAAAATTACTGCTACAAGGCAGCAACAATGAATATGTTGAATATTATGTAGTTGATAGGATAGAAAATTTTATTAATTCACTTCACTATTGGTGGCTATATATTTTATTTTATCAGTCTACCTCGAATAAATACTAATGTTTTAGTTAAAAACTAAACTAAACCCCTAATTGCGTACCCTAAAACTTCCAGTAATTATAAAACTGTGTAAAGATATTTTTTTTCTTTGTAAAAACTGCTTTGATCACCTCACAGTAATCTAATAACGTTATACGTGTTTCTTACAACATATCTCAGCTGATTGCTAGATCTGGTAAAGCTTACACGATTGAGCAAGTGAGAAAGATTATGCATAAGTCACCCCACCAAATTATGAAGTCTATATCCCTCAGTATTAACTCAGTTCAAGGAAGAATAGATGCAATTCCTGAAAATAAAGAAGATAAATAGTGGAACATTCTTACTTAGTATACAGTTAGACGAGTCCATTTTACTAGGAAATGAATATATGCTGCTCACTTATGTTTGTATTTGTCAATGATGAAAAGTTGGTTCAAAAAATGATATTTGTAACAAATCTGATAATAAATACTACTGAAGATGTGTCAGTATTTGATATTTTTTTCCAAGAGACACAATTTCCACAATTCTTGAGGTCCCAATGATGGTGTATGTTTGAATCGTTTGTTTGTGATATGCTAAAAAACAGAGAGATAGGGGGAAGGCTAAAATTCACTACTTTTTAAATAGTTCAAAGTTAGCCAATTATATTAATATTTCCGGATCAAAAGTGCACTTCCATATCGATACGGAACCAAAATATGATACGGATACTGAATCATCTATTTAAAATGATACAGATATACGGTACGGACTAAAGTGAAATTAAGTCCGAATGAAATCTACCAAAATTGCATCAATTTAATCAAATTGTACTTCTTTACATCTGTATTCGTTTAATCTCTCGAAACCTTCAATAATAAAAAGTAGTACGCAGAAGCTCTCCACCCATCACTTCCCCCAGCCATTTATAGCATCCTGACTGGACTTCTTTGTCGAGTATAACACCCTTCTTCCGTCGTCTGGTTGACTGGAATGACTCTTCAGCGTAAAGTCGGATATCTTACTGATCTAATAGTTCTCCCTCACCTCCTACAACTTTGAGAGGCTTTTATTTATTGATGAAAATCGTGTGTATTTTGGGCATGTTAAAAAAAGAGCAAAATCAACATAGTAACCCGGACAATTTGAAAAATGTTTTGGAGGAGACCAGCTTAGCTGTCACAACATTTTATTTTATGAACCATAATCAACTCTGACAAGGGACTAGGGGGAGAATGAAATTGTAATGTATTCGTAGTTCCTTCCCCCTTGCTCTCTTTCTTCTCATATTTTCTTGTATGTATATATATATATGTGTAAAGTACAGTCTTTTACCTCGTTTTAAGTATAAATAGTCGTGTATTTTATGTATGTATCAGAGTAGGTTTTTGTTTAACTAAGAATATAATTGTTCCTATTAGACAACCTTTGTTTTATTCCTCCACGTCTTTCCTCTCCTCATTTCTCTCGTTCATCCTGGATTCCTTGGTTTAAATAGTTTGTGTTTCCTCAACCTCGTCAAGACACAACAGAAATAAACAAAGATACTGGCAAGAATTACTCCAATGTCGATCTTCAATTATACTCTGAGTCCAACAAGAGCTTACAAGTATGTCTCTGGAAGAAATCTTTTCAGATACTCTCCATCTTTGATGAGCACACACGAATGTTCAATTTGGTTCTGAATATAATTTAGTTTAGGAAGTTCACTACTCAGGTGTTTAATAATAATGACAATAGCTAAGGAAATGAAAATCAATTCTTCAAATTACCAATTCCAATAAAACGGACCTGCTAAAAAAGTACAAAAGATTAAAATCACTACTTGTATACACGAGGGGAGTTAAAGGGGAGGAGTTATTACTTTAAAGTGTTATGTGTTTAGCGTTTCTTAAATGTTTTGTACATTATTTTATATTCAAATTGTAATAATGTTGTATAAAATGATTATTTAAAAAAACCCTCTCATTTCATATTAGACAACTATATATCAATTTATATAAACTCACCAACATTAAGCTTCATTATAAAGAAAGTGCATTTATTTTAGTTTTTAGGACAATCTACTATTTGGCTAATTATAAAAAAATGCTATATAGATCCTCGGGCGTGCCCCTGGTACAGAGCTTACAATAATGGTCACACGGTGTTCGTATTCGAATGTCATCTGAATGATTTTTTATTTTTTATGGTACAATTATATTAGCTAAATCTAATGAACACACTTTGATACACATAGATCTAAGGGTTGTCAAGATTTTGAGATTCAAATGTATTCCGAATTTAAAATCTTCACCCTGTATATGCAGCACGAAAATATTATCTGAAAAAATGATAATTTGTAAATGGAACAAGGTACCTCAATGGACAACGTGCTCGGGAGAAATTATTCTTTTGAACTCTCAATTTGCATAGGTTCCCGTATTGGTCGTTTACAGATAAATAAATATACTTAATGGAGATGAACTTCATCGACAATTCCTTGGTCTGGTGAGTAGATGTATATAATATTATAGTTTAAAAAAAAAAGATACAGAACCAAACGAACACTTGGTACATAATAAAATGATACGTTGCTCAACCTTACAAAATATACATTTCTTCTCCAATGTTTAATAGAATTTTTATTCAGTATGTAAAATTCTTCCTCGATGGGACGATCTATATACAGTTTGTGTGTGCAAAAATGCATCATGCATGGAAACTGAAATACATTCCAAACAAATTAACGTAGGACTAGGAAATATACATTGATTAAAGGAACAGTCTTGACAATTATATACGTATATAATTTTTAGTTAAACAAAGTCAGTTTCGTGATTTCGCCAAAGAAACTTAGAGTACTCCAAATGGAGTTCCTGTTTGTGAAGTGATCAAGATTGTAGAAGTGAAAAAGTCCACTGTTTTGAGAATCAAAAAGACTGATGGTAGCTATGAACGGAAGCCTGGGAGTGAGGGTCACAACATAATGCGGGTGGAGGAGTTTTTGAGTTCCTTGGGAGACAGTACTGGAGCAAATCCTCAAACATCGATTTTGAAAAGAGCAAAGTGTTAATGGGGAGATGATCAGAAATAGCCTGAACTTTGCCCAGGCCTCAAAGGAAACCCAAGCAAGGTGCAGTGAGAATTTACCTAATATCTTGCCCTGAACATTGTGGCCTCCTTCTTCACCATATATGAGCCCATTTGACTATTAGATTGGGGGTGCCATTGAGGCCAATGCCTCTGCTATCTCCCACAGAAATACTGTTGAGCTGAAGGCCTCTATTTAGTGTGAATGGATGGCTTTGTCTTATGAGTATATGATCAGAGTGTACAGGCCTTTCTGATCTCGTGTAGAGGCTTCAATTGAGGGTTAAGGTGAATAAGGAAAGTATATGTGTTTTCGCGCTAATTAATAAATTTCAAGATGCTAAAATTAATCACTTTTTAGTTGTTGATGGTTTTATGGTTTTGTTAATGTTGTCCGCTATGATGCATTTATACTTCAGCACACTGTATGTGGATATAAGTATCTTCCCCCCCCCCCATGCATGCTGACCGTTTATCTGACAGCAATTTAATACACAATTGATATAATAAATTCCATTAACTCAAACGTATATACATTTCAGAAAAATAGCATCTTTTACAAAGCAAGAATGCAAAAGAACATCAATTCCCCCCCATCTATTTTTGAAATAAATGACCATATAAGTTTAAATTAATAAAAAAAAAAAAATCCCTGACTGGTTCTTCTAATTTTACTATTGAATTAACCATAATTAGAATGGCAAACAGTGCAAATTGATTTCGAAATAATTGTCCTAAAGGCTCATCTTATATAAGAGCTTTTGCTAATGTTGTTTTGTTGCAATTTTTATGCATTGACGTAAGAATTACTTTGGTTGACTATTGCTGGACTATTAGGGGGGGGGGATATAACTCAATGCATGCCTCTTATCCATCATATAAAACACCACACCAGTGGCTCCGGAGCCATAGGAGGAAAAAAAATTAATTCCCAATTTTATACAAAAAATTATTATTCTTCCAATTTTTTTTGTCATTTCTAAATATAATTATTAGTTAAATTTTGTATTTATAAAAATAATCCCGTTTGACGTCACCATTATATAATTTGAGATAGCAATTTACAAGCAAAATCTCATAGGTTGGACAGTTGTGCATCAATTGTTTGGGGGTACTGCAGTCAACTAGAGATCTTAGTCTTAACAGGGGTCCAAAAAAATTATTAAGGAGCCCTTTGACTTCTTATGAATAAAAGTGGTTCCGATGTCGAATGGCTACAACCTTGCTCTTCACTAATAAATTGGTTGAGGGAAATACACACTATACTTTCTGATGTTTTTTTGATGTCAGTCCATGCAGCAATTAATTAACAAATTAGAGAAGATAGTACAGAAAAATAGGAACTACGGAATCACAAAGAGTGATTTAATAGTGTCTAGGACGTCAAGTCACACAAATAAATTCAAAAATAGAAGACTTCATAGCAAAAATACAGTCCGTCATGTACGCAGCAAGGGCTAATAAAATGGCGATACCTGAAGGGATGGAGGAGATGGTCAAGAGATCAATATCAATAATGGACAGTTTTGATGAGAATTGGTTACTGGTTTAAAATATATATATGAAGAAATATGGTGTTGAAATTTGTGTATTGATTTTTTTATTTAAATTTCGTTATAGTTTTTGAAATAGTGAGTTTATAAACATTTTTTTTAAGTTCAAGTATCGTTGAATGATTCAAAAATTCACATAAAATTGTTATTTTGCGTCAAAAAAATTGGTTCTAGAAAAAATTGTATATATTTAATTAACTGATTAATAATATATATTTTTAATCGGTTAATTAATTGCAAGTTAAGGGGGCAGGCAAATTCAAGAACCGTGACATTATCAGGGTTGCCCATTATTTTTTTTATTTTTTTTATCGTAAGGCTGTTTTGACAATTTTAACTGTAACTTTTTTCTTTAAGGAGACAAAAAACTTTTTTGATAAGTTTTAGAAATAAATTTGAAAAAAGATAAAATTTGAAAAAATAACCTTTTTTCATTTAAAAAAAATTATTATATTATCTACGCATTTTTGGCAATCGCTTATGAAAATTGTTTATTAGGCTTGGATCCGTTCGTACTTTTTCGTTCATCTGTTTATTTTTTTAAACTAAACCTCAACAATGTGATCCAAATTAAGTTACTCAGGAAAAAGCTTTTATTTACAACACACGTACATTTTGAGTTAATACAGATGACCTCACTTAATCAACTATCAATCAGTTATTAAGTAATTAATTATGTACTTATCCCCCCTGGTATCAAAATTTTTCTTTTAAGCAGATAAATTTGTACAAAAATAGATCAGGTGATCATCGTTTCGTCACTTGTTTTTTAGATTTGATCTCCAGTAATATATGTCTTTGAAACACTTGAAAAAACAACAGCAAAAAAATAATCGGCATTAACAAAAAAATCTTTTTATTTGTTCAATTTTTATCCGTTCAGGGTCATTGACGTACAAAAATGATATTTTCTTTTTGTTATCCATACTCATGTTTTTCAATCAATAGGAATATTATACCGATGTTCTTATTTCGAAATTCATTTTAAGGATTGTTTGAATGATGACGTATTACAATTCTATAAGTAGCAGAATTGAATATTAATTTCAACAAAAAAATAGTTTTTAAAATAGATTTACAGGTAAAACCACATATAAGGCCCCTGACCTTGCAAAATATGATGAGTGGTATTTAAAAATCAAGCATGATATAATCAAAAATACATAGGCAATACTTGAATAGTATGTATTTTTTTAGGGTTTGGGTAAGAAAATATTTTTTATAGCAGTTTTTTTTTTTTAGTTTTTTTGCTCAAGTACGAAACAAAATGTATTTTTACTAGTTTCTTAAAATTAGAAAAAACTTACAGTTATATTGACAAGAAAAAATTTCATTAAGAATATTGTTATACTAGCGGTAGTATACGGTGATGCCCGTAGCTATTTGTTGTTGACGAACATACACATTTTGCTTTCATGATATAAAGGATAAGACCACAACAGATCATTCGTGTTTTCTCCCTTTTTCATAAGCAAACACTCACATGTAGCAACACACTCAATACTTACATATTATCTCCTCAAGAATAAAAGGATAAAAATAGCAGCTTAAGAAAAGAAAAATATATATCAATAATTGAGCCAGAGAGGACTTTAGCTTGTTCCTAAAGCTCATCTGAAGTCACATTCACTTTTTTAAATTTTTTAATATAAAGTACTTCTTTTTTAATATGATTTGAACTAAACGCCTGCGAGATTTAATTCCTTTTATACAGTGCTCCCTGTATAGTATTCTCTCTTTTCTTCTTACAATTGCTCTATATAAAGTGCACCCCGTAACTTTTTATATATATCCAATCAGAGAGCAATTACAAAAACAAACCCAAACATTGTTACATATTTGATGCTACATGTGCAGACACGGCTGCAATATTTCATAATACGACTACATTGTTATTTCTTAGATCCGAATATGTTTATAATATACATCAGGAACTGTTTTTCATACATACAGATAAACTTTGTTTATTGTTGTGAGTAGATGAACAAATGTGCTTGTTAAAAGTTGCAACTTGCTTAAGTAAATTGTACAAGTTGCTTGGAGATCTAAACATATAATGTATCCACGAGAGTTTTTGCTCATGAATGACGGAGAGTAACGCTCAGGCATTGCTTTGGAGTCTAAGTCTCTGTTGGACTCATAGTAGAATTGAGTCATTCCTGCTTGAAACAGAGTAGAACGATTGTTTGTTTCCTTCATATCAAAAAATTATTTAATGAAACGTCATGACAGCCAGGCTGCTCTCTCCTCAAGCATTCTTCAATTTGCCAATGTTAATGTTCACTTTCTTTTTATTTTAATAAAAGAAAAGGAAATACGATTTACAACTTTAAATATGGACAGTTGATGACGTAATGATATCTTAGGTTTATTCTTGATGTTAATTAAAAGTTATATAGATAGAATTAGTTGATACGTAATTCTATTGTTGCAACATATAGAATTTCCAATGCCCCCTACATGTTCATAGTCTCTTTAAAATCATTTGACATCTTGAAGGGGAACGGTATCCCTTTCTGACAGTTATCTCAAAGTGATGTTATGAGATATTGAAGTCAGTAGAACATGAGCATACATACATACAACTAGGAATTTGACTATAAATTGATATTTCATTCTTAATCCTTCATTAATGTCAGTGACGTGTGTCTATATTACCACTGCTCATGGCCAGAATCATTTATTCTGTAAAAAAACTTACCTGTTTTAGATATGTCAAACATTATTTTTAAATGATAAATGCAACGATGTTTATATTTTATTGAATATCCCATCAAATAGTGAGACTGGGGATGGTCGCAACACTTGATGTTTCTGTATCAATATTTGTATTAAGACTCTTTGCAGTTGAATACAATTGTCAATCTGAAAAGTGTTATTTTATTCTCCCAAGTTGTGATAATGATTCTTTAATTTTGGAGCAGGGAACATGTAATTATTAAGTACGTGTGCACAACAATATTGGAGAGTAGCACTGATTGGTTGGGGAATTATAACCAAACGTACAAATTTATTGAAATTGAAGAAAAAACAATAACAAAAAACCCGAAAATGAACATGGCCACCCTACCCTGACAGTTTGAAAAAAGTTCGGGATAAGAGCAGTTTTCATTAGATTAGCTGCGAGCAACTATGAGATGAGATAAATTAACACAAGCTCCTCTTCGTATCTATCAATGATATATACAGGAATTACTGCAATGTCGATCCTCAATTCCATTTTGAATTTTATCCGAGTTTCCCTTCGTTTTTCACGCAGTAGGAGTTATTTTATACTTATTGTTCTCTCTTCAAGAATCAAAGAATAATGTTAACAGCTTTGGAAAGTAACAAATCCTGTTTGGGTCGCAATTATGAAATTATAATATTTATTTAACCAAGGTTTATAAGTTTTAGCCCTTGTTTGATTCAAAGTACAGTTGATGATCACATTGGACTAATAAAGGTCTGGAAAAACTAAATTTGTTTCGAGATACGAATAGAATGGATGTTTAAATCATGTAGCTCATATTTAATGCCAGTTTTCTAAACTTTTCTTGTATCAAACATTATTCAAACAGTCGGGGACCATGTTACAATAATAATTATTATTTTAAATACTCACACAGTATTTTTATAACTTTACTTATATGGACCCAAAACTTGCAGTAGATGACTAAATTACAAAGAAAATGATTTTTATTGAATTCTTTTTTAAAATGTTGCAAACTAAAAATGGCAAGGAGTTGAGGTCTGAGCTTGAGGAGGGACACATAAAGGCCGGCTGGAAGTCAGCCATATTTTTGCTGCTTAAGTTTTGGTTGTATGGGAGTTAAATCAACTTCTTGATATTGTAGGCAGTCCGGATTGAAATGACAACGGTATCTTCAGCCTCTTGGCACTGACATCGTTGTTGAGGATATCACAAGTTGCCTCTTTTGTAGCAATAACGACATTTTTACACTTATAGATATTGAATAAAAAATAAACTTATTTAATTTGTTTGAGCTCTCACTTGGTTACGCAATGAAACTTGACAATATCGGGAACAATTATTGTAATTAGATGCTACTGTAATTTTTGAGTCCTTACACTGTAAATATGTCTGTGTAATACCTAAAGTTTAATTATAATGCTATAAGTGATCAAAATGTGTGTACAAATTATGAGGCTGTAAATATATATGATTGCACATTTTTCCTTTTTTCAATAATTTGTTGTACAAAGTTGTCTTTATATTAACACAACACAATTGATATTTTTTTTCAAAAATAAATGCATCCAAATAATAGATGGATACATGGGTCAATAATTTGCTCAACATTTTTTGTGGTCCGATCCACATACTTAATCTTGTAGCTAATCATAACTAAACTAACTCGGAACTAATTGATTCATAATTACAATACATTCAAACAAAACAAAACATTGAGCGTGTGAGTGAGTGAGTAAAATAGCGAATAAAAATAAAGGAATGTTGTTTACATCTTCTTGAACGAGAGCTCTCATTTTTCAAAGTGTCAATCACTTGTCATTACATATTATTATGTTTGTATGCTTACTTTTCTCTTGAGAATTAAACTCTGTTCCCTGTCTACATCTAACATTATATATCTTAGGCTGCCCCGTGTTTAAGTTAGTACTAAATTTATATTACCCACTTAACGCTCTCTCATTGTCCTTTCAAATTCAACCGTAGTTAATTTCTTGGGCTTTTAAACACCTCAACACAAAAATCCACAGTATATTTGTTGAACAAATTATGTGTATTGATGACCAATTTCAGAACTTTTTTACTTTTTTTTTGTGCGTGGACACTTTGTCAAGAACCTTATTTTCAAAAGCAACTTTGCCGAATGACCAATTTGCCAAACAGACACTCTGCCGAAAAAAATAATTAGTAAATTTGATGATGATTCATACCGCAGTATATTTATTTATGATTCCCATTCATATTACACCAATTTTAAAGGATAAAATAATAAATTGTTTGCCACGAGTTGCAAAGATTAAGTGTTGAAAATTAACAATTGATTCATTTCATTATGAAGGTACTTCAACATTTGATCGGAACCTCTATTAGAACCATTGTAAAAAAATGTAATGACATCCACCCAATAATGTAAGGATCAAAAGTGTTTGAGCTCTTACTTACCTGGTCTAGTCCTAATCGACGCTTTTCTCTTCGGAGATCGTCTCTGACTTTATAATTTTCAAAATGTGTTTGTTTTTTAAGTAGTCTAGTAGATCACTCCATCGAGTGGTATTGCAGTATGCATCATCAGCAAAATGTCCATTTGGCAATGTGTTCATTCAGGAAAGTGTCCGTTTGCCAATATGGTTTCTGCAATGTGTCCTAAAAACATTTGAATTTAATCTATAATTATGGTTAATTTGTTATGATAAAATAGGAGAAAAAAATAGCGACGAAATAAATATACTCTTTAATAACAAAACTGGGGCATCTAAACACCCCAAGAAAATAGAAAACGTTAAATTATATACATTGGATTGTCCTTTTTTCGAGTGAATAATTAATAAAAGTTAAAGGCTTATCAGCCAATGTAAATTTGAAAAATAGGATTCTTGAAGGTCTAAATTGTAAGGTTTATATAATAAGGTCTAAGCAGGTCCGCGACTACAGGAGAAAATATAAAACTTTTTGTCCAATATATCGAAAAAATCACACAAAAACGAAAGTACATGGAAATAAATAAAATTCATTTTGGTAAAATTTTTGAAATGAATAAAATTTATTTTTGTTTATATTTTTTTATAATAAAAAAATACATTCTAAAAATATAATATTTAAAAAAATATCTTAAAAACAAACACATTTTTAAATATCTTAAACGGTCCCAAATATGAGTTAGAAATTTTTACTTCTAATATTTCTTATTATTTATTGGATCAGTTAAATATTTTATTATGTACCTCGGTTTTGATAATTTGAGAGTTATAATGAGTTCAATTAAATGATTTTATCAAAGATAATGTTCTTTATTTTTTTTTTCTTTCACAACAACCATCACTTCAACTAGATTTCAACTCTACTAGGTTATAGTTGATAAATCAAGGATTCAACAAATCTTTGAGAACATCTTAGGTCCGTTCACACGGTAACGTATTTTAACATAACTATACTTCTTTAATTCGTATTCAAAAAGTTTCACCTCCACATGAAAAAAATCTGCTGATTCTGAGCCCCTTAAGAATGTTGATGTATGTAGTTGGAATATTTATTATTATTACTTATTAGAGAAGTGAGAATATCCGCACTTGGTGTGCAAAAATGAACTTCTTCCTTTACTTTTCACAATTTGCTTATTAAAGTTACAAATCGTCTGTATAAGTAACTTAATATGTAAACAACGTTGTGTTATAAGTTTTATGTCAGTTTTTATTTATTTGGTCCAGTGTAGTCTTAGGACCGGTCCCATCAGTCCTTTTAACGTTTAAAAGTGATGGTCCTTCTGACTGTCAGTTCAACTAGAACGGATTAAAATAGAAAAAATAAAACTGAGTGACGTCATCAAGGACCGAACTATATAAATTTTATTACTGATATACAGAACTGGAACGAGACTGAAATAGACGCTACTGCAGTCTTTAGTCCTCAACAAGGATATAACACAACAGTAAGTGTCAGATTTTTCACTCATAAATCCCTTATCCAAAAACGTTCGCGGACCCATTGTCGAAAGCCGTTTTCCCGAACAGACACTTTGCCGAATAAAATAATAAATATATTTGATAATGATTTATGCTCCAATACGTTGTCATTATGATTCCACTTCATGTTACTCCAAAATTAAAAGATAAAATGTTTAATTATTCGTCACAAATTGCAATAGTTAAGTGTGCATTAATTAATAATTAATTGATTCATTTAATTATGAGATGCTTCATCGGACATTGCGAATGAAGAATAATTTGGATGGAATGAGTTGGAGCTCCTATGTACCTGCTCAAGTCCTGATATACACTCCTCTATTTGGAGGTCGTCTGAGTAGAATCCAAATGACATTATAATAGGAACTTAAGTAATAAGTAATTGTTAGTAAGTATGTTTACCAAGATTTCTCTATTTTTCCTAGTAGACAGAGGTCTTTATGCAGTGTAAAATAAATATTATCCTAAAACCAGGACAGGCTAATTTGTATGTATAGTGTCCGAATATTTATAGTGACATGAAAAGACAGTTATTAATGTACGTTGTACATAACATTATTTGGGTCACTTGATGTTTGGTTGACAAAATACAATGATATATAAATAAGTACGCAGGTACTATATTTAGCTAACGGCACATTTATAGACAAATACATATTTTGTAAAGCAAATTTGTCAAATAGGACATGCCCTTATTGAATGAGTATTATTGATTATATTATTCAATAGATGAAAATTTATATATGTATTGTACATTTCATATTCAATAGTTACCTAATATTGCCACGATATTTTCGAATGGCAGTTCCAGTATTTCGACACTTTTTGATACTTGTTTGACAAAACATATACAGCAAATAACTTAGTTTGAGATTGTGGATTAGAATAGAAGATTTTAGAGCTATTTTAATGATTTGAAGATGATTTTTAGATTAAGACCCCCAACAATTCTCTTAGTTGAACTTGGGAGAAGAAGAAACAAAGGTCGAGTTTTAAAGTAAACAAAATATAATTCCCTTTTTCTCGAGAGCCTCTTCCATTGTATCTGATTAGAATAATTTACAAAAAAACTAATCTGGTGATTAAGCTGAGTACACCAATTTAGTAAATATCACATTCTATTTTCGAACTACAGCTCAAAAACAGCACTGGGATACAGTGGAGAATGTAGTTTACTATTTCTATCTTTCTGTTTAATCCTGAATCAATTCCCCTTCTCTGCTCAATTCAGTATCATCAATTCTGTATTTGCTGTCACCTTTTCAATGACTTACACTTGTGTATAATGCACCTGTCAAATATAGTTCCGTATCTTCTTATCCTCTCTTGGTGTAATCCACCTATAATCTAACTCTGTCTTTCATTCTTTTTATTACTGAGGATTTGTTGTGAGCTATAAGTTACAAGTCCTTGTACGACTCCAAGTAGAATGGAGGATCAACATAGTCTTAATTCCTGTACATGTCCATGCAAAATACGGAGTGGGCCTTGTGTTTATTTCCTTAATCTCATAGCAACTTGCAGCTATTTTAAAGTAACGTCATCACAACAAAACCATACTACTCTACTTTTAGACTTTATTCAAATTTTCAGGATTACCCCTTTAATTTGCGATTTTTTTTATTTAAAGGTAGGATATATTTCTACAGCTCGAGTAATATGAGGACCTTCAAAGGAACACACATGAAGTTAGAGAATACTTTGAGAGTTAAGAAAGTTACAATAAAAACTTATAGTTATTATTAATGAAAAAATAACTTCAAAATCTATCATTAATTTAAAATATGTTGCAATTAGTTCCAACATAAAACTAACTTCAAATAAAATAAGATTAAAAATGTGGAAAAATGATTTATAACTTTCCTTCAATGAAATCACTATAATACATATTTGGCATTGAAAAATAAAGAATAAAAAAATTAATTTGCATTATTAATTGAAAATATCTAAAAATGCCAAAATTTTATAGAATGTTGGATTTAAAATCAAAACTTCATTCTATCTATTTGTTTATTTATTTGATTTAGCTGTGAAAATTAAAATATTTTTGCCATACAATTTTTCTCATACTGAGAGTTTCAGTCAAGTCAAAAGTTCTAGTCTTTATATATGTGCATAGTTTCCAGTTTGTGTTTTTGAATACGATTTTTGAGTCTAGTTAGAATTCTCAGATTTTTTTAAGGTAATTTTATGTCCATAAATAGAAAAAAAATACATAGTTTTTTTTAATATCTATAATTAATCAGATGGAACTTTACCGATTAAAAATTCAAGTAAACATTGCAGTATAAAAATTACTCCATTTGAGCCAAGAATGGTATTAAAATTCAATAACTCAATAATTTATATGTATTTAAATGCAAAAATGAATCGAACCTACACATATAGAACTATGCTGTTGTTTTTCTTGAATTCAGTTTCACATAAATATCGAGTTGCAAGGCCTAGATTTCGAGTTCAAGTCAAGTCGCGAGTATTTGATTGCGAGGTCAAGTTGAACCATGCATCTCAAAAATATGGGCTTAGGACTAATTCGAGTTCTAAGTATCAAGCCACAGTCTACACCTCTACAGTTTTGTAAAAACAATAATTCAACATAATTTAGAGAAGTCCATTTCTTTCACTTATGGAAAATCTACGTTTTTTAATAATAGAGACCCAAGATTATATTACTATTGCAGTACCAATCACATTTTGTTATACTATGTATATATCAGTCCTTTATTTTACTATCACGTTCGATCCCTTCCTAAATCTGAAAGATGTGTCCAATATTGACGCAACAGACTCCTTTTGAACAATCTTAGATAAATTATTATTATAGATATGAGCCAATGACGGCACCATCCATCTATCTACATTAACTAAGCTCTTCTGTTATCTCTAAGAATTCTACAAAAGTCTTTTACTTTTTGACTACTGACCAAGAGTGCTAAAGCACGTTCGTGTTTTATTTCCATTTTTGTTCGTAACTTACCTAAGGAAACTCTAATTTCAACGTTTATCACTTTATAAATATTTGTCTGGTTACATCGACTGAGCCCTTCTTTTCACTTCACAAGTTCCTTCATCTTGTACAAAAGTCCTTGAGTTTGGGGTCATTGGCTTAGAAAGCTGCAATACGTATACGTCTTATTTTCATTTTTGCCTGTACTTTAGCTTAGGAAACTCCGATTTCAGCGTGGAGCACCTCGCTTGAAAGCCATGCTATTATTTATCCTTAATCAATCAGCATTTTGTCATATATATTCAACACAACCTTTTATAAATTTCTTTTAAATAAATTAAGGAAAATATTTTTTTGGGTCTAATTGTCATCGAGGTCAGAACCTATAGCCAAGACTGGTGTATAATGTAGTATCTGACAGCTTTCACTCTCAAGTAAAGCTTCAAACAGATATAGGTATGCTTGCAACTTGTATGGTATTGTTTCTTACTTATTCAGTCCTATCTTAGGACTAGCTTAATGGTCTTTAAGACCGTCAGTTTTTGGAACTGTAGCTTAAAAAAGTCGATGAAAGTTGAGGACCGAACTTAATCAGTGTTTAGGAATGATATGTAGGACTGAACTAGACCCAAAATGAACTGACTAATGAACTTAATAAGGACTGACGCAACACTAGTCACAACATCTGATTAAAATTTGAATCTGTGAATAATTTGGCTGGAATCAATGCTGCCATATGTCTTTGACAAGACTGTCATTTTGTTTGTTGAATTTCTAACTTACAATAAATATATTTTCGCCACAATAAATCGTGATGACATTTTTATGCACTGCATGTCAAATGAGCAAAGCATTTCTTTCTTTTTGTAATGACAATCTTTGACTAAAGATGACTATACTGAATTTTGTAAGGTTTGACCCCCAATGGAAGCCTTAACATTCTTGGACATAGTGGTTCTGCTTACATTGTGGCCAGCTTTTGTATGGCTCTTGATGGATCTGGCCTAATTTTTTCACAGACAGCGTTGACCAACCATTGAGTTCCCACAGTTTTGGTTGTTCAAATCACTGATCTTCTGTCAGACTCAATACCATCCTGCTTTTTACACCTTCAAACAATTTTTTGATTGACCTTGACAATCTTCTGGATTGACTTGGAAGTCTGACCAACTTTTAATAGAGCGTTGGAAAAAAATATATATTTAACAACAACACCTCTCAAACAGTTTTTTTATGCAAAACAAGCTTTTAAAATATGGGCCAATTTTAAAAAGAATCCCTGGCAATAAGAATGCTGACAAAACTTTTATCGTGATTAAACAATACATAACTGTTTATGGAACGAATTCAAGTCGTAAACATATTTAGTTTAATATTTCTGACAATAATGCCAAAATGTGGAGGATGTTTTAAAATATAGACACGTTGGCAGGATCCATAACAAAGAGGGAATGGGACTGATTTCGAGTGCAATTTTAAAACCAATACAACCCTAGGATATACTATTAGTTCGAAAAATGTTTTTTTGTTTTGTTTTGTATGTAACACAACGTTGGATTTATTGTATCTCACAATATTTCCTCCAAAAACCAACATCAGCACTAGAATCAGTCGATAATTTGTTGATTCTCCCCAACTATGGAATTTTTATTTCTTCAGCATTGTTTGTTAAAATTTATAAGAGTCTCCTATAATCAATCAATCAAAGTTCAGAACAATGATACGGGGAAAAGAAGGAAAAAATACAACAGCTGACAAGAAAAAAAAATCATTGTAAATTTTTATGTGAGTGAGTTAACTCACTTTTAAAGGTTTTTTATTAAAAAAAGGAAATGTCTATCCTAGTGTGTATATCATATCTCCAAATGTGGAAACAGTTAATTTGAAACATGGCTAAGAGATTAATTAATGAGTATTGAATATTTGGTTTTTCAATTTAAAAAATCTGATAAGCACTCATTGTTGCTACACCCATAGGAAAGTATAGAAAAATGTTTTGACTAAACATGCCTATTTACTTAAGCATATCAAAGTCAGTCTAGAGTGTATTTCTATGATTGACAAACAAAGGATGTTCATGATTAATGAATTTACCTTCTCCCCTTCATTGAATAAAATAAAAAAGTATAAAAACTACGAGCCACACTCTGGGAAGGTATTATCTAGACTCAGGTAAACTTTTTTTACAAATGACACAAAAAAACTTCACAAACTCGATATACATATGATATCGACACTTTTTAAAGAGTTTTGAATTGATTGATGTCAAGGATGTTGTGCATGGCAGGCCTTGGCCTATACCAAGTATTGAATACGCCCTGTACTATCTCTTTAACTGTGTTTTTGAGAGGTGTAGAGTGTTTAAATCATCAAGTTGGGTATATGAACTAAAATCTGTGGTTGTTATTTTTCAATCAGGATATTGCAACTAATATATCTCACTTCCGGACAAAGATAGAAACAAAAAGGTTAGAGATTACAATGATCCGTGCCTTCCATGACACCATAAACATCGCCAATTAGCTTGTGCTTAACAACTACACTATTTCCCGCATTTCAAGCGCCTTGAATAAGTGTCCACCCTCAAGGATTGTCTTCCAATCAGTAAATCAGTCAAACTAATCCCTAAGGCTGCAAAACACTATTTTGAGACCATGTTTACGGGCAAATTTGCAAGAAAAAAAAAAGTTCCAAGACCGGTATACTGTGTCGTAGATGGTCAAGGATTCTGGGAAGAAATCAAAGAGGTTTGACTCAAAAGCCTAAATAATTTCGTAAGAAGCGTTTTAGGAATCTTCTTAATGACTTCAAACTCAAATTCTAATTGTCTTCAGAACCCACTGAACTACAATATCTAGTGACAAAACAAGTCCAAGACATTCTAAGTTAGTCAGAGCAACATTCTTAGCCTCAACTTTGGTCCAAAGTCTTAAACAACGATCTCACATAAATTTATCACTCATAATCGGTCTTAAAAAGTAGCTTAAAGTTGAAAAAAGAAATTAATTAACCTCGTACCGAGTTACAACAGTAGTAGTCAGTTGATTTTATTGATACCCGTAGATGAAATTAAATCTGGGCATTAATGAACCAGATCACCAATCTTTTTACTACTTTACGGATTTCTTTTAATATTGTCCTTCTTCATAATGAGTAAGAAGTAGACCTAAATATATTTGTTGTGTTACCTTTCTCCAAATGGAAATGGATTTGAATTCGTTTATCCAGTACAAAATGAACTTTTTCCTTATAATAATGAAATTTGTCTTTTAGACTTTGGTACTATAAATATTCTATGAAGGATTACTCAATAAATGGAAAATACACTCGTTTTTCTCATTCTTTCTTCACCTTTTCTTAGTCAAACTAAGAGCAATTTTTTAAAATACATAGAATAAGTTAAAGAATCCTATTTTTGGGTGTTTAATTTATTTATTATGTGTAATCAGAAGATTATAATATTTAATAAAAAAATTGTAGATAAAATTGTTTGTGATTAAATTGTAAAATGAAGATTTTTTTAAATTATTTAATAGCATTAGATGTTAATAACAGATTAATTTTCAATTTGACCTCCATGAGCTTCAATCACTGCCTCAATTCTCGAATGAAATAACCATTTTTTGTCATAAAGAAAAATATGAATCTTACATCAATGGTCACAGAGTTCGTTAATTTGATTTCAAAATCAAGTTATAGTGTTTGTATTAGTAGATCTTTTAAGTATACACAGTTTTGAATAAAGAAAGATTGAATTATTTGCTCTAGCTATCCATTTTTCTCTGTGTTTCACTTTTTCAAGGAATAGACATATAATGAAACAAATTCCGAATTTTAAAACTGTATTAGACCTTACAGTATTATTTAAAATCGTATATACCTCTGACATTTTATCCATTTTTAACTCTTTTGTGTCATATTTGTATTTTTACGAATTTATAAAGTAAAAATGATAGTCAACATTTACTAGATAAAGAAGAAATCTAATTTTTTGTAAACAGTCCCTTAATTAGTTTTAATTACCTAATTTGAACCAATCTAACTAATTCTGAATTTTGGAATAACGGAAAATCAGATAGAATTAATTATAGCACTATTGTATAATTAATTTTGGAGTTATTTGCATTCAAAGAATATTGAAAATTTAAAATTAGCAAAACACTACATGATGAGTACAGATATGTATTTTGTGAATCACCTAACCTCTTGTATGACTAGAGCAAAAATTCGTCCGTGATGCCCTTACACGAGATTTTAATGACATCAAAGTATGTTCCAATGGTAGTGCACGGCTCTATCTATTGTATATAGTATTCCTTGGTCTAGTTTATAGAATTAAACAAATTATGCTATTTGAAGTAAATCTTGACCTTAATTCATGTGATCTGTAAAAAATTCCAACTTAACCCGTTATATACCTCCTTTGCAGAAAATTATCTGACAAACACAACTTACCATAATATTTTAAATCATTAGGCTTTTCGAGTAGCAGTATCAGGGAGCAGCCACTCCTTCGTCTTCCAGTAGTATGGGGCCTCTGCCTATACAGCTGACATGACGCAAATATGGTTGGAAACTCATCTTTGGAACAGTGGGTTCTGGTCAAAGTAAATCTGGCGCCCCTCCAGTCCTAATCTGAACCGAATGGATTACACAATTTTGGTACAAATTTAGGGGAGGCCTCAATGAATTGGCACTTTTCTGAGGTGGAGCTAAGGACAAACATTGAGAAACGTGGGAAGTGATACCTGCATACTACGTGAAAACAGTGTGATATGCCATTAATGCTGTTTGGAGAAGATAATTTCCACCCAAGCAGCAGATTGTAGTAATAGAACGGAAGATGATATGTTTACCATCAGTTTTTTTAAGATATATTTTTAATAATATGCATATTTAAGCACTAAGGGAAACGTAAGATTAATTTTTAAAACTGTCCAAGAGCTATTTGTGAAGCAAGTATATACAACATTTTATCCAGCTTCATTGTACCCAAGAAAGATTTAAATATATTCTTTGATCATAAACAGATGAATCTAGGGTAGTAGTTGTCATTCATAGATTCCTTGGGCGAAATTACCCCTTTTATCACATAATATTTGGATACACACTCCCCTAGACGAACTGTTTTATTCCTCTTGAAAGAAATTTAAATATTATTTCTTTTTAATAGTTTTCCGTATTTATCAATGATTTAAACTTCTTCTTTTTAAAGCTCTAGTGTGTTTGATTATTGGGTCGTAACTAATGCTTTTTTTTGCGTGTATATGCCTGCGTGATTCTGTTTGCAGTGAACCGGTTTTTGTTGTGTTGTACAGACATACATAGATATACATATATGCGGTGAGTTGACACAAAAACAATCTTGAACAAAAATCAATAAACTGAAAATCCCCAATCTATTTGTACATCAATATAACATAAATAAATTTCGGTCAACCATAGACTTTATATTCCAATTTCTGGTATAGGTTGAGATACTAAAAAACATTTTAACTATAATTTAAAACTTTCATTTGATTTAAAAAGATCATTCGGCTTACTTTCGTATTTTGTACTTGTGACGCTGAATTTTTGTTCCTTTGACATTAATTTAAAGGATTAATGAGAATAATGTTTTGATAGAAATTGATTGTAATTAGTGGAAGAATTGAAATGTAATCCAGACTCCCTTTTGAGAATAATCTTTCAAGTGTATTCTTGGATTGACATGCCAATTACGTACCGCAATGAATACTTTATACATGGAACATACATTGAATTTTTGTATTATGTATTCGGTGGATTAATTTTTTGATGGTGTATTGAGTGGGGACCCAAACCTTGTAGTAGAAGGAATAAACCATCAAGGTACTACGAAAAACGTGATTTTTATGGTATCAAGAAGATACAACTGAAAGCCCATTAGTGATATGTTTAAACACTATATTTTGTATTCATTATGTCCTCCTTCACAAGAACTTGAAACGCAGCTCTTGACGATGTGGCTGTGTCAATTAGCATACCCTGATGACATGTTGTTAGCTCGGAGGGAATCCAAATATGTATGAAACGTGTGGCAGGCATTATTCGTAAAGACACCTAACACTGCAAAGACCAAGGAGTTTTCAACAGGGCTGGAGGAAGGCCAAATAAAGACCTTGCCAGAAGTAAGCCATGTTTTTGATGCAAAAGTTTTGGTTATGTAAGCCCTTTCAGCATTAGTTCAACCATAAATGGACTTCTTGTTATTGTGTACAATCCAGATGGACATGCCAACAGTCTTTGCAACCTTTTCGGCACTGACAACGGTGCAGATCGTAGACGTCTTGCCTTTTTTATTTTTGCCACAACATTTTTACACTTAAAGACATGAGATTTAAATAATCTTGTGTATTTTTATTTCAACGATAGTTTGGTTACTTAATGAAGCCTTGTTATTAAAAATTCGGGGATAATAACGTACACAAATGCTCTAATATCAGTTTAGAATGGGACTGTTTCAAATGTGTTGTTATATACTTTACAGTATTATTTTACAATAATTTTATAATTCTTTAATGCAATAGTGTAATAAATGTCTCAAGAAATCATTATTGATATTATCTCAAAAATATTCATCCAATCAAGTTTTTTCAATTCCTGAAGACATATTTTCCACGACTGTTTTTAATTTATTTTACTTATAAAAAATTGCTTTAAGTTGGTCCCAAAAAAAGAAAAGAAAACAAGATTGCATGTTCTTACTATGGAGTTTTTCTTTTTGCATACACAATTAAAAATGCTATTTTCTTCCTTGTATGATTTCATAATTTTTAATGCTGAGACTGTAATGATTTGGAATAAAAAAACTCTGCAAAGAAAGTGAAAAGTTCTTTTTTTTATACTTTATGACTAAACCTGTATTTTTTGCATTTTATTGCTCATATTATTGAGTATTATGTATTTTTTTGCACATAGATTTGACATTTGTTTATAGTAAAGAAGATAAGAATTTTACGACTGCTTCTTATTGCATCTGTGTAATCATGGAGTACAGTAGGAAAGTCTTCCTATGACGCATCAATCCGACTGTCTGGTCCTTTTTTACGTAGCTATTAATTTTATATATGTACTAAACATGTCGGTACGACTATTCTGCCTCTACAACGTTGCAACAATTCAATGTGGTAGTCAATAACATCTAAAAGGAAGAGAGTGCAGTTCTTTTTTTTTAAAGTAAAATTATAATATCAACTCTGGGTATCTGGAGTCTTTGTAGAAGTGAGAGGACTTTGTAAAAGACACTAGTTGGAAGAAAAAAGTCCTTATACAGGGTGGAGTATCAAAACATAGACACCAGAGGTTGCTTAAGAAATACTTGAACATTTTGTTTATTTTTAAAAATACAGAGTATCACTATAAAAAAATATCAATATCTAGTAGAACCTTAAATTGACAATAATGAAACCTTTTTTTCATACCAAAACCTTGACAGTTTTTTTTTAAATTCGTAAATAAGGCTCAATCAAACTTGGTCACTCAATATGACCTAATCAGCATCGATCACGTGCTTTATACGTCTGCGGAAGGACTTGCAGTAATTTTTGACAAACTGCTTAGACATATTGTCTAACTCACCCACTACGGTGGCCTTCATCAAATCTGGTGAATAAGGGGGTACATATCTGTGTCTCTTTTCCTCTAGACTCTCTTGGCCTTCATAACCTCTGTCAGAAGGTGGCATGGGATATTGGTATAATCCGAAGTCGGTCTTCACGGGCCTCCTGATGTATTAAAGCCACGGAAAAGTTATTGAGAGTAGATTCATCCATTTGGTGGATTCCTCCTTCATCTTCTTCTCCAACCTAAACAGGAACTCGGGATCCCTCTTTAAATGCTGCCCTCCACTTACTGCTTTCCTGAGAGGTCTACTACTGCATCAACCTTCATATTAGCTAACTTAAAAACAAGACCCCTGGACCCCTTCACAATGTCCATAATCTTCATTACCTCAACTTCAGCATCTAGGAGATCTCATATACACCGCCATTTTGTCTTTTTGCTCACTCATGATTACAAGATGACAAATTTGTCTTAAATATTTGTTTATGCACAAAAGACGGCCGTACCAGAATATCAAAAAATAATCAACAAACCTTCCTATATTAATGAAAAAATTAACATTAACCTACAGTCCACTTTTTACTGCACAATTCTGTGCTCTAAGTCCAAGTGGCGTCGCAAATATTTGCTGAAAAGTCGGCACCAGAAATATTTTTCTATGAGTTCAGTTTAGGTCTTTGAACAACTTTACAGCTCTGGAGCTCATTATAAAATAGCTTGTGAGTCCAAGTCGAGTCTTATTTTTTGAGCCCAAGTCTCATCTCGTCTCTTTTATTAAGTTTATTAATCGTAAGTCTTCAAAATAGGGGCTGGATTCCAGGTCGAGTTGCAAATATATATGTCGAGTATAAGTCCCCACTTATTCATATAAGTGGTCTAATCAACCATTTGTTGACTTTGTATGTATATAGTAAGGCTATTTACATATGGCATACCATTGGAGTATAAAGGGAGCGGGGATCAAATTGTCGCCAAAATATTTTTCTACAAAAAAACAACACAAAATATACATTTTTAACTTTTTTATTGAAAATCAAAACTATGACGAGCATATAGGTATAGAATATCATTCGATATAATCACCGTTGGCATCAATAACGGCCTCAATACGGCCTCTGAACCGGCCGCAGGCTCTTCTGACCATCTCATTGTCCATGTTGATGAGTACCTCCTTGATGGAGTCCATCAGGCTGGCCTTGGTGCTATGGGGATGTCTGTTGGTATGTTTCTCGACATAGCCCCAGACAAAATAGTCCAAAAGATTAAGGTCAGGAGAGTTAGGAGGCCACAAATCCTTGGTTACGACGTCATAACAGCTCTCGGTTAACCACTGAATGGAGATTTTGGACACATAGCAGGGTGCTGAGTCCTGTTGCCACACCCAGGGCCTGTCTCCAGCCTTCATGGACCTGGTAGGGTTATCCTCAACCATCTTCTTCACCTTGTCGACAAAGTCGGTGTCCCTGACCTTCCTGTCAGCGCCCTCCTCCTTGGGTGCCCTCTTTATGGCGGCATCAACATCCCAGGTGTCCTCTAGCTTCTTACGGATACGCTGAACAGTCCGTAAATTCACTCCTAAGGTTGAAGCAATCGTTGAATTGGAGATTTCACCTCCATTATTAACCAATGCCATGACTACAGCGGACCTCGAAAGCTCCTCGTTCCACTTATAGCTCTTTATCTCCTCATATGATGACGACATGATGCTAACTGAACTACGTATCGTCAGGTGACGAGAATAGCTTTCCTATTTGGTAACCGATTTTTTATTTGATAATGTCGTCTTCAAGTTATCAAGGTTTAAAGTAGGCGACAATTTGATCCCCACTCCCTGTATTGTTGATTAGAGGTAGTCCTGTAAGGAGGAGTGCTTTAAATTCTAGATGACATCAAAGCCTTAACGAGAGTTCCTTCTTTTTTTTTTTTTTTTTTTTTTGTTTCATTTGTGTAATATTTTTATATATAATTTTTGAAATAAAATAAAAAATAATAATTTTTTGTGAAAAGCTATGAATTTTTGGAATTTCTTCCAAAAAGTTTAGTTTTTTCTGACCAGTTATAGATTTTTGAAATGTTTTTTTCAAACAAGATTAATTTTTGTAAAAATTATGGATTTTTGAATTTTTGTTCACAAAAAATTAATATTTGAAATATTTTTTTAAAAGATTTTGTATTGGAATTCGAATTTTTAAAATTTAATTCTCATCTAAAGTCACATATTTAATTATATATATTAGGCAACTTTAATTTATGAAAAATAGAATTTTTGAGGGATATTTATCCATTCTTAGAGTAGTGATTCCCAATCTTTACATCACTACAAAGCTCTAAGGTGCTTTTTAGGGGAGGGGAGTAATTTGTCTTGTATATTTGGGTTGAAGATTTCTTTTTATACATTTTTTATTGGTTTTTTAGAAAAGACATTTGTTTGGACGTATTTTTCTACGAAAATTTATGTTCGATCTTTATTTAGAAAATATATTTTTTATGTCCTTTTAGTCTTTTGGTTGAGAAACACTGATAGGGATGGTGGAGAATCCTTCATTGAATTTTCTAAATGTTATTATTTTTTTATACAACTTCTCCCCTTAAAATGATTCTATCTGTCAAAAAATGGAAAATTAAGTATTTTTTAGCGCATATAGAACACACTTTTTATATTCGCTGTAGATAACATAACATCTAAACTTTTTGTAAAAAGTGTTTTTTTAATAATAAAAAGGACATATATATAATATATCCCTTTGAGATTTAATTTGTACAGAGCATTGCTCCATGGCTTTATGTAATCAGTATTTATAATACGAGAGAAGGTGAATAAGTTAGTGGTGCATATCAAATTATGTTTTATCAAAAAAGCTTTATAAAACGAAACTACTAAATACATATTTATTACAAATTTAGGACAAATTAAAGTTTTTAAAGCCAAACTACTTATAAAAAAGACGCCAATCTAGCAAACTTATTCAGGGGCGTCCGCAGGATCTTTCCTTGAATTTTTTGAAGATATGAACAAAATTTTCCTCCATTCCATAATTTGATCGAATGACTTTCTTTTTTAGAAAAGTATTACTTAAAAAAAATAAAACCATTATTTGTGTCCACGTAATTTTTTCCCCCAGAGCAATAATTTTTCAAAAAATACTACTTGAAGTCAGAATGAGTAATGGCTGCAGTTAAAAATAAACAATGTAACCGGCAAGCTTCTTCTTGTTGGACAGGACATCCCTTGTCTAGACAATGATCTATACGACTTAAATTTTATACTTCGTCTTTTTTTTTAACCAATAGAAACATGTAAAATATACTATATTCCCTAAGCATTTGGAGAAAAAAAATCCATAAAAATTTAAGAACCCTTCTAATATGTGTGATGATAACATAAAAACAAGCTGGGATTATTTTTCTTAATATTGCGACAGTATGATAAACGAATCCTTTGATATGAGTACTATAATTTATATTATTTCAAAAAAGTGATAAAGTCCATAGGAGCCGGGGTTTTAAGGTTAACTGAACCTCATAAAAATAATTTATTTGTTCAATCTGATCATAATACCTAGATACTGAGACGTCATGACGTGAAAAGTATTTCTAAAGTAGAGGGTATAAGTATTCACATTGCAAGAATAACGGTAAGCAGAAAGGGATTAGTTGGTTAAGAACAAGCCTCGTCAACTGAAATTGATTCCGTTGAGGATATCAAAACTCAATTTAAAGTTGAAAGACCGCACGATCAAATTGATTGAACTTGTATATAATATGTTCATATAAAAATTTAAACAAATTTAATACATCGTAATAACTTGTTGGACAGTTTTTTAGTGGTTTAATATTGTATTTGACTCTTTCAAACATCCTGTTCAGTTTTTCCATTGAAGTAAAAAAAAAAACTTACAATGCGTTTTTCTCAGTTTCATCAAAAAAAAATCCCAACTTGCTTTGATGTTATTGCCACACATATACATTTAGGCAATAAAAATATCACAAGTTCGTTTTACATAAATATGATAAAATCTTGATTTTTTGTTTCTTTTAAAAGTGTGCAATTTAAATAAAATGGAGCTTCGTGTAAATCTAATATGTATCAACAGCTACCTGTTGAGGAAAAAAAAAACCATTCTTTGAGGGATCAACCCTTAAGGGATATCATCATATAACAAAAATAGGATGCTAATTCTTTCAAAAGGCCTTTTGCAAAAAAATAAAAAATAAATAAAACAACCAATTTATTGAAATATATTTTGTTGAGTTAGATCTTATTCAAATATTTTTTTTTCTTCCTACCATAAAAATCCTTTAAATTTTATGGTACATATTTATTTCTTGCTCATATGATTATGTATAAATGTAGATTAGGGTGAAGCGGGTGAATAACGATCTCTTAAGTTTTGAAGGATAACACTCAACCCTTTTTTGTTCTATATATAGACAAATACCAACAGAACCATAGGGGCAAGGGAGCCCTCCTCCTAATTTTGACAGAATTTTGATTATGACTTAGCCCCCCAAAAATTATAAACACTGTGAAATAATTTGTTATATAAATACATTTATTTTATATATATACTACCGTCCGCATTTCAGGGGCTGAATAAAGGATAATAGAAACACAAAATGAAGGTAGAAGAAAAGAGAAAGAGAGATGGATGTACAAAGAGACAGAGAGAAGGAGAGAGATATAGAAAGAGAGAAGGGCGATGAAGTTTTGTTTTGGTCGAAACATACTCCTTATGACGTCAGAGGCCCAAATAAATATATTAGGAACATGTTTGATTATTTTATATGTCAACTTGCTAACTTTCAGGGTGATTCGTCCTGCAATTTTGAGTTTCATGTGTGATATGACCAACAGACTTAAAAATACATATTAGATATCCCATTTTTTTTTCTTGAAACTTTTCAGGGGCTTTAGCCCTATAAACAAAAAGTTAGTGACGCCACTTTTTAATAAATAAAAAAATCATTATTTAGAAAAAATTTTAAATGTCATTATTTTAGAGAAAAGGAAATCAATTCCTCATATTTAAAAAAAAAATTGATACAATCTCAGCTCGAAAAAAAAAAGTGTTTGTCTTTCCTTAGAGGATTTAGTTGTCAAATTTGGCTTTAAAAAAAACAACTTTTCACTCAAAAATGGGCATTGCTCGGAATTATTAGGCTTCGACAAACAGATAAACAAACTTTATTTTAATAATATTTATATGTACTCCCTTTTTTTCTTTTTGAATATGAGGCTCTGAACTTGAGCTACACACACTCATTGCTACATTGTTATTTCTTAAATCAAGTAGTGAAATGGTTCTAATATATTTTGCACACACTCAAAAATGAAGTTTTTGAAAAACAAACTTGCTTTATTGACATATCTTCAAAACTGATGAAATTTTGGAAAAAGTATAAAAATCGTTCAAAATCCCACAGTTTGATATAATGGCACATTTTATACATAATAATATGTGTTAAACTATTATTTTAACACCATTCAATTACATTTTTGAAGATATTTCTCGACTTTGCTCCTTACATAAAAAAACAAACAAAGCTTCTTTATTTAGCTTTAAAACGAGACCTTAAGCATAACAGTACATCACTTAGAAGAAAAGAATGTATCATGCTGCTTTGATTAACACCAGAAAGAACATATATGACATCTTTGAGCAGCTGGGAATCAATGACAAGAACTAACATATATTTATAGTATTTCTTGGAACTTTCAGCCTTACCTGGGCTTCAATATTAAGGCCAATGGATAAAATATTAATGATTAATATGCTCAACATATGTGAAATAAATATGTTTTCAAAATTATGTGTAACTGCATCAAGTTAAATTTGTGTTAGAATATATATTAATATAATTATTCAATTAAGTTGCCCAGATGAGTTTATTGGGAGCATACTAGGACTCCTCATTTCTTGCAAAATTATTTTTGACCGGAATCCTGTTAGTAAATAATAAATAATGTTAATTTAAGTATTTTATTTTGTATAATAAATAAATTTCAAGCAAGTATTATCCATAATATATTATCAATTCATTTGTATCATTATAACTAATAGTGCACGAGTTGTTTTTTTTGGAACCAGAGGGTAACACTTTTTTAATTGTTTGAATCCCACCCACAAGAAAATAACTTAATTTATTAGTGATAAACTAGCTAATTTTGAGCAGAGCTTGGGAGTGTACATATAACATACACCATTCGATGCATAGGTTAAAAGTGAACTTGCGCATATAGCCAGAGTTCATATAATTCTTTTAAAATATGTATATATGAAGCATATTCTTACATTAAATTTGAAAATCTCAAACTACATAAAAACATATGTATATAAAAAAATCATAATTTCTCTCTGTGTCTGTATGCTATCCGTAAAGTTATTTTTGATTATATATTAAGGGTTTGTAAAAACTTAAATTAAGAAAAATATAAGATTCGAGGAATTACTTTTTAAAAACGAGCGTCAATACCTAAAGGTCATATCTAAAAAAGAATTATATTATTAAAACAACAAAATTGTAATGAGGCTTGGTAACGAGTGTGCTTAGCTAAAGCTCATTCAGAGAGGGAACAAGATACTAAAGTACTCCCTGGCTCCTTACGTCATGGAAAACATATCTAGTCCCGCTAGTTTCCTTATATTTTCAATACCGAACTCGTTTGCACATATGGAACAATATTAGTGGATTAAAGTCAAACTTGGTCAAAGTTTCATCTGTTTTAAGGGAATCTCTGTAATAAGCGACTATATTGAGTATTCATATGTTCACAGGTTACAAAATAGGAAAATTACTTTAAGAGGTCACCTGCACTAAACGGTCGCTTATTACATTTCTCTTACTTGACCGCTTAATACAAATTTGACTGTATATACATATAATTAAACGAAACTTATATAATGTGGGATTTCCCGAGAAATTAAATAGTAAATCCCGAGAAATATCTGGAAAAAATCTGTAGCAAAGGAGAAACATCTTGGACCAAAAAAAAAAAAAGGTTCTACTTGTTTAATCAAAGTTGGGGATTTAGACTCACCTAACGTGTACCTAAAAATAGGGAAAACAAATTTCAGCATTATATGAGATTTTGTGATTTATACAAGGGGGTCTGGACATTCGAATGGGTATTTTTTTTATGTGAGTTTTATTCTTTGAATTCAATTGATTATAATAAATACATTTTTTTATAATCAATCCTTGTACAAGAATCTATATGCTTTTAAATTCTACTGCGTTTGTAGGAAATGTATTTATGTAATTAAAAACCATTGTAGTTTATTCTTAATAAAAATAAATTACAAAGGTTATTCAAAAGGAAGTAAGATATGTGCTCAAAAGTCCCTGGGTTAACAAAGAAAACGCGGTTTTTTAGTACAAAAATTGCTGTTTTAAAACTATTATGATTTTATTGGGTGTATGAAGCTGAGTTCTCATAATACTTTTCATATCATTTCATTATTATTTTTTCTCTAATTTTAACATATAATAAGTACCCTCATAAAAGACCTGCATAACAAAATTCAGATCCATCTATTGAGAATGAAAGTCTGTTGTCCTGTTACTACCATATTGAATAAAAAAGGTAGCTATTGGCTCTATGAAAGGGGATGCCATCTTGATGATGATGTTGTAGGTAGTCCGATGAAGATGTCAACGGTGTCTGCAACCTTCAGAGCAATGACACGGGTGAGGAGAAGATCGTACTAGAGGGGTTTTTTGTTGTTGCTCCGACATTTTATCCCTAGACACACAGGATAAAAAGAAAATTGGTTTATTATTATTTAAACTGTCGTTGTGTAATAAAGCCTCTTAATTAAAAATAACGGGGATTAAATTGTAGTGCAGTTTTTGGGTCCTCACTTTGTATTAAAAAATATTGCTTCTCCAAAAAACTACTTCAAATCCGCTTTTATATAATTTCCAATGTCTATCTGCTGTAGCAGTCCCTAATCTCCCTTACAGATATCAAATTGAACATTTGCTAAATAATTAAGATTGATAAAGGAGCCATTGGAGTTCTGTCTTATTATTCTCTGTCTGAGAAATGTAATATGGATCAAACTTAAAACGGGCCTTTAATTTGATTGATGAGGTATAAATGTTATGCTCTCATGACCATTTCTATTTGTATAAAAAAATAGATAAATTTCGTTTTTATTGGGTAATAAAAACATGAAGAAACAAATTGGCTATAAAGATGCAGACTTGATTCTAAGTATATGACTCAAAACCTTGTAGGTTACGTAAATATATTATAGAAATAGCCCATATTAACAACAATCTGCCCTATAAAAATCCATACAAAATATCTCCTAATTCTTTATGTTATGTTTAATTTGTAAATCAAAATATTGATCTAGATGATCCCCTTAAAATCATTCATAGTATATGTTTCAAGGAATACACCCAATTAAAATCAAAGGTGATTAAGAACGTTCAATTTAGAGAAATAAAGTCTGTGCTGTGTCAATATGATAACAATCTTTAAAAGAAGGAGAAATGCCTATATATTTCTTTGTATTGTACACAGGTTGCAACCTGTATTTAGCTCGGATTTTGTGTTGCTCAACTGCACCTCAAACAAATAAGTCCATGAGGTTAAGGTCTGGTGAACTTGGATGCCAAACACTGTGTCCAACAAAGTCAAAACTCCTCCCGGCAGTCTGAACTGATCTTGTGATCACCCCACGTTGCTGTTGATAAATAATTTACTCCAAACTCTTCTTCCTCCTTTATGACTCTGCAAGAAAGTCATGCTGTCCAGGTTCTTAGAAGTTTGAAATTTCATCATTGTCTTGTCCCGCCCGGATCGTAACAAGGGCAGTCTGCCTTTTCTGTGATTTTGAAATAAATAATTTGTGAATTTTTTAAAGCTACATGGAGAAAAACCTACTAGCAGCTAACACAACAAATAACTTCCTCCCTATGCATGTGTACCTGTCGCAGGTGCTAAATGATTGTTGTTAAACAAGGGCCGTATGCTGTACGTATAGAGTCAAACATTTCATGGACTTCAGGAGCATTGAAAGCTTACACCATTTGCAGAAGTAGCTTAGCCCCGAAACATATTAAGACCGTTATTTAATTACTTATATAAATAGATTTATTTTATAAATATAATTTATAGGATATTATAGGTTGTGTCAGTCATGATTTGAGGTACCCCAGAATGTACCTACATAGATTTGTTGTGAATTAATACAAAAACAATTTTAAGCATAAACCAAGATAGATATATATGTCCAATCGTGCCTGGAAAACTTCCCTAGAGGAAATTGTGAGTGGAAGATTAGCCTAGGAAAAATTACTGGGGAGAAAAATTGCAGGATAGGAAAATGCCTGTATTTTGTTCAAACTTCATGATGAATAATAAGAAATTATAAATTAGCTTCATATTATTTATGACAAATATCGAAACAAATTTGTTTGTTCTATCCCTCAAGGGAGTACTTTCAAGTGCGAGTAATATTATTGCAATGTAAGAGGAGGGGATGGGAGGTGATAGGGCTCCTTAAAATACGGTTGAAAACTCTACGCCCTTGTATTACCCAGTGTCCCAGGGGTAGTGTAATTTTGTTAAAAATCAGCGTCAATTTATCCAATACCTTTGTACACCCTTGAAACACCACGAACCTGTTCCAAGCCCTGGGGTTGTGCAAGGTACTTGAGGGTACCACCTCTGTATCTACTTAATGTAGGATTTGATACAATATAAATATTTGTTTTGACAAAATTAGAATTATTGAATTTTAGTTTATTTACCATTTACTGATGGGATAAAATAAGTTATTTCCTGCATAAATCCGTTCAATTCAAAAAGAAAAACAAAAAATTGATTTAAAATAATAATAATGGAATAATGTACCTATTACCAAATTAAAGGAAAAACAATTATTGATATGAACATTGAAAAAGAAATAACGTTAATTGAATGCATTATAGTCTTAGAGGCGTTCCTTGGATGTATTTGCAGTGGTTTTTAAGGATCCAGGGATAACCCAAGAGCTTGTAACTATTATATGGTGTCAAAAGGCTTCCTTAAATCTATTGGAAATGGTTTTTAGCAATCCCATACTACCCTGGGGCAATCTGAGGACGGAGGGTATCGCATCAACTTACAAAAAGATTAATCAGAATTATCCTCGTTGATAAATTTGAACAATACAAATGTAATAGAACATACTCAATTTTGAAAAAAATGACATATATATTATAGTTTCCTTTTGTTCTTACGGAACATGTCATGCCAAAGTAAGACTGTTTTTAAAGTTTAATAATAGAGCGGCAAGTACGGCAACAAGTTAATTATTTTTCCCTCTACAAGGAGCCTTGAAGACTCTTGTTTTTGTATACTTTAAACTCAGAACATTAGATCTTACTATCACATCTCAAAAATAGCAATAGTGAAAGATTGCAAACTTACATGCCACCGGCGTGTCCCCAAAAACAGTTATTGCGGCCAAATATGACTCAAATTTAGCTGTCTACTGTGTCAAGGAGTTCCTGGATAAGAGTAAAAATCTATAAAAAAACCTAGAAAAGGTCGTCTTTGAAAATTGAGTACTGAAGCTGGAATCAACGACATTAAACGGCACTCAGATATACAAATTACGGAGATAGAGATTGAGCCATATGTATCAACGTCCCCCGAGTCAGGGTCCATCAAAGAAGATGGTAGTATATCTACACGAGTCCAAAAGGTACCGCTCGTAAGAGAAAAGATGATGAAAAAGAGAACTTTCAGATCAACTACAGTTGTTGTTTTTTTTGGACTTTTGGCCTTTCCCCAATCACCAGATCTAAATCTCTTAGATTATAGTATTTGGTGGGAAGTAGATTACCTACAGAATCCGACACCCAAATGTTGAGACCTTAAAAGACTGTGTCAATGAGAAGTAGGCTGCCATGTCAGAGGCCTTCATCAAAAGTATCTGCAGCAAATTCCCCTGCCATCGCCTGGAAGGCGTTAGTGTTGCCTACGGCGGTCGTATTAATTATGATTAATTATCCTTAATATCATAATAATTATAAATCATATTGTAAAAAAATGTTTAACTCCTTCATTTTAGTCTCAAAACTTTTACATACCCCGTATGTCTTTAGCTTAATCCCCCCTCCTCCTCACTACTATTAATCAAATGGTTTTGAACCATTTAAAGTGTGTACAAATTAGTGCATAGATATAGAAAACTCAATACAATCATAGGATGCTAATCTATGGAAGCCATTGACTTTACAGAATGGACATACTATGTTAATTCCATAAAGAAAATAACAATAATATTGCATGAATGACGTATATGGGTACATTTATCTTTAACAAAAACAAAAAACAATTTTAAACAGTGACCAATCAACTTTCACCCAATATAAAATATCAGGCTATGAAGGGTTTTCACAAACGTTATAGACGCCATCATAAACTCAATTTCCAAGTCCAAACAAATTGTGTATTAAAGCAATGATTTTGAGATTAAGAATGTATCAAATGGTGTCAGCTTAGTTTGCTATCGGAAAATTAAGCGTGGGATTACTCACGTGTAGAAAACTTGTCTTGGTGAATTTGCTCTTTGGAAAGTTTTTAATTTGGAGAAATAGTTTTGTGCTTTCGTCATTGACTAACTTAAAAACCGGCGTTTCACACCAGTGGCACTGAAGCAAGGACTATTCAGCTTATTGTATCTAGAAACTTTTGTATTATAGTACAGTAATTGTTATTCTTTTAATTTTCTTTTATTGATAACATAATTACAATTCCCTCACTTTTCAAATAAAAACCAATTATTGTCTCAAAACAAATTGATATTTACAAGTACAAAATGAGTGGAATAGTAAAAAAAAAGGACTTAAATTGAAATTATATGTTAATTATAATCGTTCAACTTTTTTATCATGTAATGAATCACTTTATTCTTGTGGTTTATTTTCTACTTCTTAGTTCGCTAAGCACGTAATAAAAAGGATAATCACCCACAGAGAGTTCAAATACAATGTCCACGAATTCCGATAATATTCAAAAAGTTAAAAATAAATAATCCAAGTCAAATAAATATTTGAATTAAAATTTCAAGATATAATAATCTACCACTGTAAATACTTTATTAATAAATTTAATTGAGAACACATAGGTTGTGATGAAAATCGTGTGTACTTTTGGCCTGTTAAAAAAAATCAACATGGTAACCCTGACAATTGGAACAATCCTTTAACTAAGAGCAGCTTAGTTGTCATAACGTTTCATTGGATCAACTACAATTAGCTGTGACAAGAGATGAAGGGGAGAAAGAAATCAACAAGGATATTGGCAAGAATTACTGCGTTGTCATTCCTCAATTCTACTCTGAGTCTAATAGAGACTTCCAATCATAACTCCGCAACAAATCTTTAGTGTTCCTCTCTGTATTTTATGTGCATACACGCATGTTCGATCAGCTTCTGAATATAATTGAGTTGAGTGGGAAAATAAGTTCACTATTCAAGCGTTAAATAATAATGCTTTTGACAAAGCAAGAGAAGGAAATAAACAAGGGCATGGGTAATAGTTAGTCCGATGTCGATCCCCAATTTTACTTCCAGTCCAACAAGGACTTACATTTATAACTCCCCAACAAATCTTCAGGGTTACTTTCCGTCTTTTATGAGCACATAACAATGTTCAATCAGGGTTTGAATGTAATAGGAGAGGAAGTTCGCTACTCAGAAGTTAAATAATAATGACTAGAATAAGAATTCCTTTTTCAGATTATCAATTTTTAAAAAAAATGGACCAGCTAAAAAAAACATGATTCACATCACTACACATCAGTGCCCATAGGAGTGAGAAGCCAGTTTTAGTCATTGACTCTCTAGAAACCCCAAAAAACTAATGAACTATTTCTCCGATTTGAAAATTGATACTCGTTGCCCAAGAACCTCGCAATTTGATGATGTACTGTCTTTATGTGTATGTATATTGTAAATCTTCTTTTAGTTGTGATTTTTGCATTTATTATTTTGCAATTTGATGATGACAATGTGGTGGGTCAAAAAAAAAAAAGAGAACGAAAAAGATGGGATAGTATTTTAGGTGAAGGTAAGTAATTGATATAATGAAACGATTGTTATAAGGGCTTAATATACTTAATACATACATTTAAAAAAAATGCATTGTCCAATAGAAAGGAGGGGAAAATAATGTATATATTAAAAGTAATTTGCAAAATGAGGAGCATGAATTAAAAATCTAAGTAATGGATATTTAAAAAAATATAAATATGTGACATAGTTTTCTTAGAGTATTGATTTAAATATATATGCATTTTGTCAGATTTTGAATATTTGTTTGAATAAAAAGTTATTTTTAAAAATCATCTTCAAAGATAATTCATATTCAGGATAGTCCCAATAAATTTGAAACGTATTTAAAAGCTTATAACGAACAAACTAGGCGGGGTAGAACGATAATTTTTGCATAATTTGACAGCTACATTGAGGCGACCTCGTTCGGATCCAGCATTGCCATTATACAGGTAATTAACTTCTTCAAGGCCTCCACAGACAAATGATACTTATACAGGCCTCATGCCTGACTCTTCCCAAGAAATAGAAATCGCATGATTTCAGATCCAGGAACTTTACAGGCCAAAAATCTGGACTCCAAAAGTGAACAAATTTTGTGGCTAAGACATCCAACACTTTTTTGGCCTTGTAGGCCGGTTTACTGTTTTGTTGAAAGGTGTAATTTTTTCCTTGGGATACTCCATACATCCAGGAAATGTAAATTAAAGGTGTAAAACCAGAACCAGTAACATGCCAATTCTGGATCTAATGTCGCCCAGGCCTGCCAATGCTTCCGGTGCAGTGTGCTTGAGATTATCTAGAGGTGTAGATTTCATTATGAATATTTAATGTAGCATTCAAATAATAATAAAAAAATGGTTCTTTCCTTTCTAGTTTTTTTGTTATTAGCCTTTAAGGACTTTACCGATTTATCTAGACCACAGTGTATACGCTACCCCAAAAATATGGAATCGATGTTGTTTGTTTATTATTTAACTTGAGCAAGTACCCGGCTTTGAATTAAAGTTATTATGCATTAACGAACAGACACACTTATAGAATAAACTTATATAGAAGACGTGGTTATGAGGTGTCAACGAACAGTCAAATCTTGCTTTAATTATATCAAAGATAACTTCCGGTTAAATTATCAGTGTTACTTTCCCTTTTTCATGAGCAAACTCATGCGTAGCTACTCAATACATATTTGATAGATGTTTTCTCTTCAAGATTAAAAGAAAAAAACAATAGCTTGAGAAAAAAATATTAATATGAAGTTATGACTGATGAGCCAAGGAGTACTTTAGTCTTTGGAGTACTAGCATGGCCAAGCCTTAGCTACACACTCTCCATTCTATATGCAGAATGTCTGCAAGATATCATTCCTATGACTACATTGTTATTTCTTCGATCAAAAATATACAATTGAAATATTAACAAACATGTATACATTATGTCTTACTCGCTAGGTGGCTCTTAAGTTGAATAAATGATACTCTTGAAATAGTTTTTCACGACAATTTGCAAGAATCTTAGCAAAAAAACCCAGATATTTATCTCAATTCAATTGTATTTAAACTTGGAAAAAAAGGTTTCAAGTCTTTACTAACAAATTAGCAAAAATAAACTAGTATTTGGATACAGAGCGTATGGAAGTAATTAATGAGTGGGGAGCTAGTTTTATGCAAATGATTTAATATATTGATGACACCATCCCAAAAACTGTTTGAACTGATTTTAAGATTAGCCTGGACCAATTAAATAAGGACTGACACAACACTAATGCCAGCCCCTACACAACTTGGCCGCTAAAATGGTTCCAATATAGCTTTGCAACCCCCTCCCTGTATACAAAAAAATCGAACTAAGAACACATTACCTGCTTCCTTTGTAATACCTCATTGGAAACCTTATTTCCTCTTTTGTACAATTAGAAAATAGTGTATTCAACTATAAAAATCTTAGATAACCTCATCTGTGAAAAGAACGGAAAGAAACTCTTACCCACAGACTAGCTCATCCCTCCCTCTATTGGAGGAAAAGTCTAATTCAAAGTGTAGGCAAGACTTGCTAAAATTCTTTGGGTAATCTACACTTGCAGATCTAAGGAAATCATCTCCTCCAGTAGGACTGGAGGAGATGATTGTGCGTTTCATGAACTCTATAGACAAATGAAATATATATATTTATAGCATTTGACTTTGTGTCTTTGAACAAATTAAGAAAATTTAAAAAATTCTAATTTTATATTCAACTGTGATCCTTTTATAGCAAATGGTTTTTTCTGTTTAATTAAACGGATAGTTTTTAGTTTTTTACCTAATTTTAAATTATATTAATCATTTTAAATAGCTTTTATACCTTTATTTTTCGTATAAATTCCTGATAACATAGAAATAAATAAATAAAAAACCACTACGAGTCACTAAAATATATATACCTATGTAATAGTAAGAGCAAAATTGTACTTAGACTAACAATTAGCTTGTTTTTCCAAGCTCTTTCTAATAGGTTTTAGTATAATCTGCAATGTCCAAAAATAATCCAATCAAACGCTCTGTATCTTGCAACAGCTGAAATTAAAATTGTACTAATAGATAAAACTTAATATTTAATAAATCATTCTCTATCAATTTGGTTTTAGAAGTATGACCTTTACTATTCCATGACACGCCAAACAGAATTATTAACGTAATGATATCCATATTATTGTCCACCAGACCTCTCATGGGTTGAACTAAGAAATTATTTCAAAATATGTAACTGAGAATATTAAAATTTTTTTGTCTAATGTTGTTGAATAGTATACTACAATCATTAAATACATGGAGTGCCAAAAACACAATTCGTATGTCTATTTGAAATTGAGTTGTGAATTTCTACAACCATCTTTTCGGAAAGTTGATAACATAATCCAATGCATCCAAATAATTTTATAGGGTTGATCTTCTTTAATTGTACACATTTTATTTTTTTCAATTTTTCAAGAGTGGAATTTAAACGAGAGGTTTTGTGAGGATATTTTTTAAATAAAACATATTAAAATCATAATTGGGACAACTTTTATTCAATAGGTGAGCCCTCGGCTCTAAAAATTGCCTCAATAAGAGGCTAAATCCCTAGCAGGCCTCGACTATTTAGTCGGAAACGAGCTTTGCCCACTCCTTTTCTTGATGGAAGCCTTAAGAGACTAGACACTATTTTGATGAGTAGCACTCTCTGTTCTAGAAACGTATTGATAGAAATGTCAAGAGGTTAGTGTATGGAGAGGAAACCGGCTACATGTTGAGGCCTCAATAGTTGGGAAAGATATCTATCAGGAAGGTCTGGTTCATAGCGACGGGATTATACGAAGCTCAGTATTGAGTGAAAACAAAGTTGTCCCGGATATTTTCTTTGGCCCAAGGTAGCATAAATCATATCCAGATATTTGATGTTAGCATCTACATTGGGTCTCTCCTTCTTCTCTTCAAAAATTGGAGGGCAGACTCCACAACACTCGAGACCATGGTTCTGGCTGATTTTTTGTTCTGAAGACATGTCTCACTGAAGCTGACCTGAAGCTCCTTAGATTTGACCGGGGGAAGTGCTGTGTGAGAGAAGCTTCAAAATTTAACTCCTTTGGTGCTCCATTCTACTCGTTCTCGTTTGCCTTCTTTTTAATTTAGTCGAAACTTTACATAAGGAATCTTGAGTCACATGACTTTTCTTTCACCGAGCCAAAATGAAAAAGGTTTGCAACTCTTCCGATCTTTCACTACTTATAGATAAAAACTATCTACATATTGGGAATAAATAAAGTATCTCAAAATCCAGGGAACACACTATACAATTTTACTAAGTATGAAAATAAGTTCAAATAAATAATTAAACAGTTAATTGATCAAATGATGAATTCCAACGTTTATTGCGTTAAAATAACGGAGTGTTCCCATGAGTTAAGTAAATCTTTATTATTAAATATCATTTATTAATTATCTTTTTTTATTTAAAAACAAAATATTTCTTTACAAAACCAAAGTTTGAATTCGCCTTCATTTGAAGGTTAAACAATAAAAAAATAATCATTATAAAATAAATTGATATAATCTCATTAATGACACAATAAAAAAATAAATGTATGGTTATACCTCCCTCGATTTTATTGTAGGGAAGACGGGAGCAGTTACAGCTGTCACTTTTTCTCAAAATATCAATTAAGTTAGAGCCATACAACTTACATTACAATTGTATAATATAAAAAAGATGGTTATAGCAAAAAATCAATAATTTTAGTCAACTTTACTGGGTGATATTGATCAAATACTGATTTTGAGGTCTAAAAGTATTTTTTATTTAAAGATCCTTATTTTCTCGTCTACTCGTTTGACCTACTATCGAATATACAGGCACTATATTAAAATGCATTATGGAATACCCTAACGCTCGCCTGCACCGAAGGGGAGGAAATAGTAAGAAAATTGCATCGACCATTGTTCATGTGATTTCCCACTCTTTCCTGTGTTCGAGGAACACAGGGTAACCTTTTGCTAGTTGAAATAATTACACTTAATATCAAGCATTTATTATATTCGGAGCCCTGCACTTTATAGGTTTTTGCGAGTGAATTTATGCAATTTATAATCCTAATTAGTGACCTATATAAAACAGAAATCTTATTGTATATTAATCATGAGGATTGTGAGAGTACATTGAGGTCGGATCCATATTTTCTCGGATCAGGTTTGAATTGACCTTTAGACGTAAAAACTCGAGTAAATTTAAGGTACTGGAAATTTCAGAACCATATCCAAAACCAAAATTAGACGGATACTTGTTACATATTTTATGAGCATTTAAACGAAGTTTGGGCCAAAATAAAATTGGATCCCGAATAAGGTTACATTTTCACTGATTACTAATGTCAAAACAATGAATAACTCAATGTTATTACTATCAGAAAATAATTATTGGTTACTAGAATATTTATTTTAATAGTAAAATTGGAATAACTAAGCGATGCAACTGTTTAAGTGGATGTCTCTCCAAGTACTATTCAAAATAAATAGAAATGTTACATTCGATAAATAATATATATTTAAAAAAAAAAGTAGAATGAAGTATTAAGCAATAGTTTAAACTATTTAAGATCCAAATAATCCCTCTGGTATCTTTTTTAAGATCTGTAAAAGTTTGATTTATCGAAAGCCAATCGTACTTCGGATAATACAAAGTTACATTTATCGTACCCGGGTAAATTGGATCCGAGTCCAAGAACTGTCCTATCTCTTAGTGAGAATAAATTACTTTTGTCTAAAATACCTGATTAGTAGTGTTAGATCGGTCTAAAAAAACCTAAAGAAAACTGAAGTCATTTCAGTCCAGCTATAATAAAATTTGTCAGTCTTAGGATCGTTCCTTATTGGTTTTTGTAGAAAATACAATAGCTAAAACTACATAGTTACATAAACTATAATTACATCATTTGAGTTACTGAAGTTACATCATAATTCATACACCTTAAGTTAAAAGTAGGAAATGTTTGACTAGAACGTAGTATTATACGTTCTATCTATCATTCATGAATTCTTATATTCTTTAATCCTACCTATGAGTGAAGAAAATAAAAAGATAGCTTGGAAAGTAGTAGTGAAATACAAATTTATCAGTCCTTAAGACTGTTGAATGGTGAAAAAAGATTGAACAAATAAAAAATGACTAAAAGTTGCGAAGGAAAAAGACTGATAAGTCCATTAGTCATAGGGCTGATCCAACACTACTGATTAGTGACCAATAATATAAATCTTGTTAAATCCTAATCTACTTGAATAAATTAATATTCAATAGTTATTTTTATCCGACAAAAAGTATAGTTATTAATTTATCAAAAACGACTACTTAGACTGTTTTTCTTAATTTCTAACTATAACTTGATTTTTTCAACTTTTGCAATCGTTTATGGTAACGAAAAAAGTTTGTTAGGTTTGACAGGTCATTTCTAAATGTCATTTGTGGAAAAAATACTGTCTTGTAATATGCTTAAATATATTATTAATATAGAAAATACATGTAACTATGTTGTATTACAATTTGGTGTGTCTTAGTCATCACGACTTAAACTAATAGAGTTAAAAACAAAAAGTCTTTCAAATCTCCCCCGGTCTTCCCTACGTTTAAATCTACTCAAAGCAATTATTGTGTTTTTTGTACTTGGGTAACTCTCAAACTATATTTTAACTTTTTTGTATTTGCTAAATCACAAGCGTATACAAGGATTGAAACGTGACTTTAAAAACTCATATTCAGAGCAGTAGATACATATATTATGATTTGAATGAGTCATGTTTATTAGATTTGACAGTTTAGATTGAGTCTGGATACTATTTTGGTTTTTGCATATATTTTGTGTCTCTTGTGGTAGACCTAATAGTATTTATATTTTAGAAGTAAATAAAATTAAACATATAATATAATATTTTGTTAACATAAAAATATATTATGGGAAATTGTCAACGTTATTTGATATTTAATGTCCAATTTTATGGTTGGGGGAAATAACTGCATATTTTTCAAAAATAAAGATGCATAATGGTCATCGTGTATGTATTTATAGACAAATTTGACAGACATACAAATATATTTACTAAACAACGTTTTGTCAGCTGTGGTTCATGCTATAAATTAGTGCTTATCAAATACGTTTTGCCTGTTACCATTTTGTTCAAGACAATGATCGAATTCCCAACAGTTACTACGTGCTCAAAAGTGATTCGATTTACCAAATTTCCAAGAAAAGATGAATTACCAAACTTGGAAATTAAGCGTAAGATAAGCGTCATTCATTTTTATTTTTCAACGTCTGAACATCTGACCGGGAAAAATCTTGGAACAAAGTTCATTTAAACGATCATATCCTGCTTTTTTTTTGTTATTATTCTTCAAAAAATAAACAACAAGTGTGGCGAAATAACGACCACGTGTAGTTTGTATAAATTTAGTTACTGACGATAATACTTTTTTGTGTGCTAGGGGTGCTGATGATATCATGAATTGTTTTATTACTAACGAAGCTACCTTGATTAGTTCAGAAGGTGAATACGGTTGGGCATAAAAGAATTGCTCAACAGAAAAAATGATTAAGTGATGTCATGTGCATAAATATGCAATATTTATTACTATAAAATTAATAAAATGTTCGTTTATTGTATGGAATAATGATGGAATTATCCCCTTGCGTCATGTTATGCTTTTTGTCAGTCCATCCGTCTTTTCTAGTATGAATAATCTCTCATGTATAATGATAATTAATATTGGAGAAGTGATGAGCAATTCTTGGATTCGAATCATTGCCGTCTTTATTGTAATTTTTTTATCTTCCTTTTTATGGTATCAACTTGCTTAGCTTGAGCGGAACTTTTTCTCAGTTAGAAGCAGTGTAAAACTAAAACAAGAAATTATATTTGATCCATTGTTTTGGAAATAGCAAAAGTGGGGTCATACTTAGAACAAGAACTCACAAACTAAAAAAACGGATTGTCACGAAATTGTGCCATCTCTTTTTTGAAGGTCGGTACTAACTAAAAATGAGGTGAACGAAAAAAATAGCACCATCTACGTGGGAAGCCCGGACTGTTTTAGCCAATGTGTTTTCATGATTGCTTCTCAAAAAACACTTTTGCTGAAAGATTAGCTAAAAATCATGGATGATCTGTCAAACACAGATTGTAGTAAACACTCCTTGCCTCGAAATGAGGAAATATAAATGATTTATTTACACTAGTAACCAAAAATGGTTGTTTCTCATATATAGGGGACCCCAGAACTTGCCCCCCCCCCCAATGAAGGATTTATTGGAGAAAATTTTGCTCTGGAAAAACAAAATTCATTGAGAAAACACTTTTTATTTAGAATTTCGTTTCTATACAAATACAATTTGAACACATTTTTCAGCGTAGCAAAAATTTTAAATTTTGAAATTTAATTGCAAAAAGTTCCACAAAACCAAACTCTCTCCACCCAAAAAAATATAATCATGCAGACTTCCCCTGTTCAGATGTAAGAAACATTAGAACCAGAATAGACAATCCTGAGTTGATATTTTATTGATGCAGACTTTAAGTCTCATTCACAGAAGAGCAAACCCACATTCCAAAATAGAATTAAGGGCCACAAAGATATACAATTAATTTTGCTTTGTCTTTGACTTGATGAATCATGATTAAACCTTGCAAATTCAAGATGCTAACAGGGCCCCAAGGAATTATGATTTTGGTCACATTTTAATCAGATAAATCTCCATACATACCTATAATCATGTCATATAATGAAAACAAAGTTATGTACACACAAAAAATTTGAATTTTTTCATAAACAGCAAAAATTCATGTATCTGATAAAATAAATATTATTAATATTTGACAATCTTTGTGGACAATTTTTATTTTAATAAAGAGAGTACATACATATTGTATATATATAGCAATATGAGACATAGTGGGTCAAGATAAGTTAGAGGATTTACCGTGAGTGGGTCCTACAGAGTGCCGACAAAAAAACTTGCAGTAATATTTAATTATGATTTAATCCCCTTATTTTGTAATTACAAGGTTTCATGGCGCAACCCAACTACAGTTGAAACAAAAATAAACAAGTTTTGTCCTTAACCTATGTCTCTAAATGCAAAAATGTCGGAGTAACAACAAAAAAAGGCAAGGCGTGCGATCTCCTCCGCATCGGTGCAGTGCCCAGAATTTTGAATTGAATGGACTGCCTACAACATCAAGAAATATATATCACTCCCATACCGTCAAGAAGAACAAAAAATTATTTTGCGACAATACAACTGACTTCTGGGCTGCCTCCATGCGTCCATCCTCCAGCAAAGACCCCAGCCCCTACATTTTAGAAAATTATCATTGAGACAAATATCTACTGCACTTCTTATCCAAATTTGGAGTCGTTTCAAGCTACTATCATGAAGGCCTGATACGCCATAGTCACAACCTTTATCGTCAAAAGATGTCAATCTGTTTACCATGGGGTTATCTTTAAAAAAATTATATTTATTGGTCAGATGGAGTTGCTATAATTAAGTATCAATAAATAATATAGCTTTACCATTACTTCATCCTACCTTGGAATTGTCTTTGAAGCCCATAAATATTAAGTATATTCCGTTTTGTAAGAAGGAACGAGTATCGAATCTAAGCACATGAAGTTCAAGAAAACAATTTGTCCCGAGCACGTGGCTTTTATAGCTTTTGAAGGACGTTATATCGATTAAAATATATAGCTGCTGTCATGACAATGTGGTATGCCATGGGTACATACATAATCGTCAAGATCACCCAATATGTTCGCCGGCGAGTACAGTAAATTATATTCTATGAAATAGGACATATTGAATAAAAAATATAAGTAAATATAGCTTTCAAACATATTCTAAATTGGTTTTGAGTTCTCTTTTATTTTTTTCCATAAAAATCCTGCGTTTTGTAGTTGAGTCATGCTACCGGAAATTTTGAGTACCCACTCTGTAAGGCAAAAATACATGTTGACGGTACATTTCATTCTCTTAAATTTTTTCATTATTGATCAGATGGAATTAGATTAAGGTTATTCCAACTGACAAAGGAATTGTCTTTCAAGTCGATATACAGACTATATAAAAATTTCCTTCTGAAGAAGAAACGGGGTATCGAACTCGTCAAAACTAATCAAGGAAAGGAACTTTTTCCTAGCGTGAAGTCCATATAACAATGTCGCTTTATCTTTACTCTTTTTTTTTTTTTTTTAAATGAATTCATGAAAATTGAAAATTTAAGAATGTATTTTTGGAGCAAACAATTTACGTTTTCAAAAGGAATAACCGACAAGTTTCCATCCTTTCATTGCATCAAATTAAAAATCCACCGATTCTAAAAAAAAATCATTCTACTAAAGGCGATGACTGTTGTCCAACCTTTAATTAAGTGGCCAATAAATTAACTAATTAGAGAGGTGGAGTCATAAATAAATACAAAAAATTAGTACTTAGCAACATTTCCCTTTTTTTTCTTCTTTTTTTTCAGTCAAATTTTGAATTTCATTGTACAATAACATTCGACGCTACAGATTTCCATATTATTCATTATTATATAATAAAATAGTGTTATACTTTTTTTGTGATGAACCAAACGTTTCATGCAGATCCCAAAACACCACCATGCAGTCAATAAAAGAAGATTTTGATCCTTTTATATTTTCAGATGTAGAACGCAGTTGCACTATTGCTATGATTTGTTGATTAACAATCTGAATATAAGCAATGCTGAGGTCTCAAAGATGACCAGAATTTGCACAAATAGGACTCTGCCCTTGCCAAACATCCAAAACGACTCAAGATTGTCCCCATGTGCACTGGTACGACTGATTGTCCTAGGATATTTGATCTTCTAGCTCCCCTGACTTGATTTGGATTATTTTGTCTGGAATTACCTTGAGTCAAAAGTCAAAAAAGTCCTTTGATTCTTCTGGAAGACCAGAATTTAGATCTGACAAATTTTAAATTTATTAACTACTACCGGTAGTACCCAGCATTGCTCTGAGTAATTAGGCGTCCTCAGTGTTACAGTCCGATTTTTATCAGTACACTCAAACGTAACTTCTCATAACTTATATCGGTTCAAATGAGTTCTCTCCTCAAGAGTGAAAAAATAATAATAATACTATGAGAAAAAAAATTAATAATTTGTTGTGATGACTGATGACCCAGTCAGTACTTTAGTATATTGAGCGCTCACTATCAAAAACAGGGTTCCTTGTATACACTAATGATTTTTATATTACCATTAATACATCGTTATTTCTTAGATAAAAAAATTAATATATGATACACCTCAGGAATCACTACATACCGTGCACCCTGTATACAGGCTCAATTCCATAAGCAAAACGTATAAAATATGTAATTAATATGACTACATTGTTATTTTCAAGATAATATATATATATATGATGTACATCAGTAAGCACAATAAAGTCTCAGAGTCCAAGTCAAGTATAGATTCTGATCTTTTGAGTCTAAGACAAGCTGTGAGTGTATGATATTGAGCTCCACAAGTCGATTCACAAGTTTATAAAATATGGATAAACTTATGAAGGTTCCATATTACATGCTAAACGACTGCGAGATCTACTTTGACTACATTGCAATGTCATAGATCAACAATGTAATCACTTCACTCATACTTACAGATAAAATTTCATTTATTAATATAGAAACTTAGATTTGAAAGAGTGATTTTGTTTTATTATGCATTTTTTGAACAATTTTGAAATGTCCAGATAGGACATTTTTATTCTAAAACCTACATAATCTTAGTCAAGGATCTGATTCTGCATCTTATTTAAATAACTTGAACAAGGATCCACTGAAGGATAATTATATCTTGCATAGCTGTGATTAACGACTAGGAAATAGTTCTGTAGTATTGAAGAATGCGATGATCACAATTGGCCAAATAACAATTGATCTTTAGCCGTACTTTTTCCTCTTTTTGGATAAAGTTATAAGATAATATCTTTTCCTTGTATCAACGTACATACATACTCGTAGGATTGAAGAAAGGAATTTGTGTGACAGAGCATGAAAAAGCCCTATGCAAAAATCAACCATAAGCAGAAAAAGAATAAAAAAGATTCATGAGATTTTATGAGGCTATAAAAAAAGTAGTGTTGGCTTGTCGTATTATTTGAACTCGAAAAAATAATAGACTTGACTCAAGTCGAATGTTTTCTGATTATTACATTAACTTCCCCAAAATATTTTTAAACAAAAAATTCGATTTTACTGCACCTCGAATAATCAGAAGGCAAACATTCGAAATTAGTGCCTTTACCTTTTGGAAACGATACTATAAGGATACCAGAGTACTGACACATTTAAAACGATACTATACTTAACTGATATCGGAACTGGTACTTCCGGTTGCAGTATATCATGAATAAATACGTCTGCCGATAATGTACTCCTTAACTTTCTGAGCTAGTCCCCAGCCCAAACAACAATCATACGGACGCCCCTCTAAATAAATATTATTTTCCCTTAACAACATTTTGGTTTTATATTTGTTGTAAAAAAAAAGTATCGAAAAGTATTGAAATATCCATATAACACCAGCCTGGAAACAAAAATCTTGATATCTTGACAACTCTACGCTCGAGTAATGATTCGTTTAACTTCTAGTATCACAAAGGACAGTAAAATCTATTCTTGTACCAGTCCTTGTACCAAAATTAGTATCGGTATTGAGATATTTTTTACCTAAAATTATTTAAAAAAAGGGTTATTCGCATGCATTGACAGGGGCTCTACCTAATACATCGACAGGCCAGTATTTCTATGTTGTAATAGTGCTTCAAGTAATGGTTCATATATCAATTTAGTATAGTACAGTTGTAAAGGCGTCAGTACTCTGGTATTTCTATAGTAGTAACAATATACATTATAGGACACTTTTACGCTACCTCGACCGAATTCAAAATTTTTGACTCGTATCCAACACTAATACAAAGTATTTAATAAATGATATTAGGCTCAGACCTCCAGGAGTGTAAAGAAATATACTAACAATAAAATCTAAGATTTATATAATGCTGTGTTACATTTAGTTGAGGTTTTTTTTTTTTTGCAAAAGGATGTTAAATAAAAAGCAAGGATAATTATGCGAAATGGCTTTTTTTGTTTATTTTATGGGTGCCCTTTTCCAGACCTTGTATTGTTGTTTTGTTAGTGTATCTCTTTCAATTTCACTTCCCCCCCCCCCCTTAAAAACCAAATAAACTAAAAGTAGGCATATCCCAGGTAAAAACTAGGTTTTTTTATGCAATTTTATTTAATCCAAATTTATAAAATTGCTAGTGACAGATTTGAAAAAAAATTGTGCTTAATATATAGTAATCTATGAAATATCAGCAAACAATAAACATATATATATATTTAATTGAGCAGAGAATGGTATCAGAAAACAAAACTTAAGTTCAGAACTTAAGTTCAGAACTTTAATATGTGCGGGTCGAACTGTAACTGAGATTTTAAGCCAAATTAGAATTGCCAAGGAGACTGTCCATTATGTAAAAAAAATTGAAGAGAGTGAAACATTGAAGAGAAGGATGGCAGTCGTAGGAAACCCATTCTTAATCTAAACGACCACATTAACATTATTAATATGAACCTTAGTAAGTCTGTTCACAATTATACTAAATATTTTGGAGTATCTCATACTGCAGTCTACAAAATAATTGCAAAGCTTGATGGCAAGCCTTTGGAATTGTTAAAAAGGCATATTCCCGAAAAAAAACATACAAAATCCTCAATTTTTATCACCCAATAATTCTTGGCTAAAAGTATCAATTACTGAGAGAAGTCAAAGTAGCTGCCACTCTATAGCCCAGATATTAATCCTCATGATCATTCATTCTGGCCACATTTTTATATGAAAGCACGTAGAGAACGCTATGGATGTTCGGAGTCAATGAAAGGAACTGTTGATAAGATATAATTGAAATGCATCCAGTTTGACCTGTAAGTCCAGCGTCTTTTTCCACTTAGATAATTTTTGCAATAGTAACTGCCGATGGTAACAAAATTGAATAGAAAAATAGCGAAGATTATTGAGTATAGTTTAAATGGTCCCATAGTAAATTTAAAACTATTCAAATCTGAAGGAGTTAACTAATAAATTTTGAAGTTTAAACTATGCAAAAGAAAATATGCAAAGGTTATGTTCAATGACAACTTGTGACTTTGACGACCTTCTCTGAACACTTTCTAATGCTTAACATGTGGCTCGTACAGTTTGTTCAACGATTTTGTTCTAATATGGTTTTATATAGATCAATAGGTTGTTATTGCCCGTCCTAAAAACTTCAATGGTTTTTTCCTTAACTATTTCTAGAATAAATAAAAAAGAAAAAGGTTCATATCTGGTGTAGAAGGACGCGAACTGTTAATGTTACATAAAGTTAAAAGCTGTTCTTGCACCAAGACTGCATTTTCAAAACGTTATGAGTAGGCGTTGTTGTAAAACAATCTCTTTATTTGACAATTCTTTACGGATCCATAGTAGTACATTGTCAGTATACGACCAAGTTTAATTTTACACCGTCTTGAGTATGATGTTTCAGAAGCATCGTGGGCTCATTTCTTAATCATCTACCTTCCATATCGCTTCTCTCGTGCATTTAAGATAAAATAAATTTTAGTTTAATTATAGGTAACAACGATTCTTTGTTATGATGCCAACTGATACGTCAATACTATAGACACGACAAAGGGATAACGATTAGCATTTTGTCATAATAAGGCAATTGTAGGTTAAAATATTCAGTTTGAAGTAAAAGAACATCAGCTAAAGCATACAGTGGAAATAAATATGCCACAACTTATAAATATTTATTGGGATAAGAGCTGGTCGAAAATTGGCGTCGGAATGCGAGAGCCACTTCAAGCTTTATTATTATTTATTTATGTATTTTAGAATAAAATACTTTGACTTATGAGCTCCAACCAGGAACGAACTAAATTCGTATGAATCAATGTATAACTATATATTATTTTGTCTCTGAATATAAGTGAGTATTGTAGTTTCATAGTCATATTAAGGAAGGTTGTTGATTGCTTAATTTATTATTATTCAATTACCCTAAAAACAATTCATAAACAAGTTGTTATTCATTTTCAAGCAAATCCCTTAAAATATGGTTGTTTTTAACCTTTAAATTGCACTTTCTCAGAATGGAAGGATCTTATATCAAATATAGGAAACATATTTGGAATTAACATACAATTTTGCAATAAGAAATTGAACTTTTTCATTAGTTATGGATTTTTTCATGCTCAAAAGCCTGCTCAAACCTATAAAAATGGTAAAAATTCACGAAAATTTCCGATAAAAAATTATCGAATTATAAAATTCAAACGAATAAATTAATGACACATTCGTTAAGTACAGTCAGAATTGACTATATAATATAATAGATTTGTAAAAAAAGATGAATTTTGTTGCTTTATGTATATTAATCAACATCTTATTTATTATTTCTCTAATACATTTATAAAAAATCAATAAAGCAGAGAAAAAATATATTTTGGACCCAAATACTTTTATTTTTAAATTAAAAACCTAGTTACTTCTGCTTCAAAGTTAGTTTTTTTTTTTGTAGTTGAAAACTTATTTTACTTTTTAAACAAAAACCTTAGAATATAATAATTTTTTTTTAACCTTCAATTTCCATTTTCTCAAAACTAAATCATCGCCTATAAAATGTTTTTCAAAATTTAAAATTCGATCAAACCTTTAACATATGTAGGTAAAAATAATCAAACATTTCTAATAGAAAATTCTATAAAATCAGACTATATACAAAAAAAAAAAAGAAAAATTGCAGACTCGTGATCCGTCTGATAAGTACAAATAGAAATTAATATAAGATTTAAAAGATTTGTGAAATGCTAAATGAGTATATTTATAGTTCTCACCCCGTATTTAAGTAAGTAAATAGTTCAAGTTCAATGTGACTTTTAAGTCACTGAAGAAATGAAGTAAAAATAAGTTCATTCCTAATTACAATTGTTATTATGATTTATTTTTATGATCCTCATAAAATCCTTCTCTCAGGTTAATTGTGGTGATGATATATCCATATAATAAGTTCTCCTTTATTGCATCTTGCCTAATTGATAATAACTCTGTCATTTAATTGTTACCTATTTATTGGGTTTAGGTGGCAATAAATGTGATTGAGTAAAGGTTAATTCAAAAATATATTGGTACAGGGTGCGTATTTAAAAGAGAGGAATAAGATAAACAAATGAGAGTTGCTTCTGCAGGGGTGGACTGGAGAAGCTGTAGATCCTCCTCCCCCCCCCAATTTAACTACGGACTTTTTAATTTTTTGCCAAAAAATTTAGTCTCTGAAATTTTTTTTTGTGAACGACTGTAGATTTTAGAAAAAAATTTCGAAAAAATTTAATATTTTTTTTTTTTTTTAATTTTATATTTGAAATTATTCTTTGAATTGTTTCTCCTAAAAACATTATTTTTCATTATTATTTTTTTTGATTTTTGATTTTTTTTTTATCAAAGAAAATCATAAATCAAAGCCCCTCCCCAAATCTAATCCTGTGGACGCCCCTGTATGAGAATAATTCATAATTATACCCATCTGCTGGCAAGCTGTCTATATTTACCCCCCTCCTCCCCTACAAAAAAATTACACAATTAATCGAAAACTGGCCTCAAAATAAGACAAACGAATAAAGATTACTTCTCTACATCGCAGTGAACAAACCCCAACATAGATCTAAAACTTGACTAACGCAGGAAAACAGAGTATCTACAACGTGAATAAGTCCATAAATCGACATGCTTAGGACAAAATTGATCCCAGGGAGAAGTTTCCGGACGGGAATATGGTACTTTAACAAGATGGTGCATCTGTGCATAGAACAATTCTGGCACAAAAAATGTAGCCTCCATACTCGCCAAGTGCTAACCCGATGCATGTTGAGGACAAGGCCTGCTGGACAAGGTTATAGAATCTTGATTCTCTAATGGCTTCCTTGTATGAGCATTGGAGCTCTATGAGACCCAATTACATTATTAGCAACTATCAGAGCCTTCTGGGTCGCATCGAGTCTATTATCAAAGTCAATGGTGACTACATTGAAGATTAGAAATGGCAACACATGTTAAGTATGTACAAAGTTTAGTCAATGTAGCTCCCCTATTTTCCTATGAAACGACGTCCTTCAACGGACAACAGGCTAGGGATAAATTATTCTCTTGGTCCCAAAGTGCGTAGGTATGTTCCTAGAGAAGGAAATATACTTAATGGCGTGCCCAGAAAATTGCTCTAGAGAAAATTGCCCGTGGAAGGTTGCCCTGGAGAAAATTGCCTGTATTTATTATTTTTTCTTTTTTTAAATTTAATTGTATTATTTTATGTAGGAATTTATAAAATATAAATATTTGTTTCGACAAAATTATAATTATTAAATATTTATTTTATTTATCATTTACTAGCAGGATTAAATAAGTTATTTCCAACATAAATCTGTTAGATATTATATGGTATTAAAGGCGTTCCTTGAATCTATTGGCGGTGGTTTTTAGCAATCCCATACTACCTCGAATCAATCCGAGGATGGAGGTTATTCGACCATATCTTAGAAGGCCCTAAGCTATTTATATATCATCCTTCCTTGGGAGATGGAACAAACAAATATGTTTATATACTTGTCATAAAAAATATCATGCGAATGTATTATTATTCATCATGAAGTTTGAACAAAATACAGGCATTATTCTCTAGGGCAATTTTCCTTCATGTCAATTTTCTAGTACCACTTAATGTATATACACTTCAAAGACAATTTATAAGTAGGATGGATTAATTGTAATACTATACTTAATCTGTACAACTCCATCTCACTAGCTAAGTAAACATATGAATTTAATTATAATAAAAAACATATTCAAAGTGTACTATTAAATTTTGCACCTGGTACATAAATAATTTATTAATAAAGATCCAATAAAAAATAGTGTTTTTGTTTTTCAATTCATTTTTTTTATAATCTATAGATCATTTTGACTGATGTCACAGATCGTATAACACGTCGTTACCTTTATTTTTATTTTTTATTTCTCTATTGGTCAGACGGAATTGCATTGCTGAGTAGATATTTTAGCATTGCAACTGATTCATCTGGTCTAAGAAGATGAATTAATAATACATCATGTCGTTACATTTATTTTATTTCCCAAACTTTCCTCCAAAAATGAACAAGGCAAAACGTCTCAAAATCAGTAGCTAGTTGTACAATTCTTCCAAGCTTTGGATTTACTCTAAAAAGATCATTATAATTCAACCAATCAACATATAGAGCCTACCGATAAATAGAGATAGTATAGACCGATTATCCAGATCCGAAGTACCCGGTTACGGTATTAAAAAAATTTATTAACCGAACTACGTTCGGGTACTCGAAATGATTTATTTTGAGCAGATCAGCTCTATTTAACTTGAGAAATGCTTGGAGCTACATCTAATTAAGAGGTTGCATCGTGCACATGGTTAGAAAAAGACTATACAGTTTTTGTAACTTTTGGCTATTTTTAATGTTCAATGCTTTGTCTTAACCTATTTAAATTCATCCAGATTAAACCAACTCTTTCGTTCCAGCAAGAATGTTGCTCTGATCTAGAATTTACTATTTTTCTTCAGAAATCTGCATAATGAAATAAGTCAATTTCTTATTGATTTTTAAGCATATTTAGTTAATATAATTTTGCTTATATAGATTTTTTTTATATTTTTAATCCATTTCATTAACAGTGTGACTGTTGAACCTAATGTATTTTATGAATTCAGATTCATAGCCATAAGTAATTGGATCTTCGTGTTTGTGGAATGTTTGTATCAACACAGTACTGCAAGTCTGTATTCTGTAAGATGAACACGATGAAAAAAAAATGTTAAGAATGATCGATAATTTCAGGAAATTTTGAGAGACATTTTTTCCCGATTCCCGATAATTTTTGGGAAATTCCCGGGAAATTTATCGACTCAAGTATTATAGTTATCCTGAATCTTTCTACAAGTTGACTATTATCTAGTACACATATCACTAAGATACAAGCTCATCTAGTTTCATCTTGATTTTATTATTCTTCATCCCATTGGCACTCTGTTCTAAACAAAATGTCAGACTTTGTGGATGTGGACAATACACATTGTAGCAAGGTTTGGGATTATTTTACCCAAAATAGGAAAACACAGCAAGGAAAATACAATTATTGTTGCAAAATTGTAATGGCTAAAGGCTCAAATACAACGAAACTTTGTTAACATGTTAAGATAACACATGAAATCAACATTGATTAAGACAAAACATCTCTGAAGAAAAAAAAAAGATATTCAAAAATATTTCAAACAAACAACCGAAACATAAAAAAGATCTGCATGAAAAAAACTTCTGGGATGTGTGATCATGAGAACATGTCATTAGATTGTATTGTTTGAAGTGAAACTTTGAAATTTATGTTCCTGAAAGCTGGTTGTATTCAACCCAAGTGCCACTCTGATATTCGATTTTTTTTTTTTTTTTTTTTTTTTTTGAGCAAAACAAAAGATGTCACCAATTCCATCAAATAAGACATTTTATAATTGATAAAATTGAGCAAAAACTGTTGAATATCATTGAACGAATATACATACATTTTACAAGTATCAGAAATCGGTAAATTACTTCTTAGAATTAAAATTAATACAAAATTGTTATTTTAATATTTGATCACCACTATCATTCATTTTTATGAAGCTATGAAAAATTAAAATAATGATTTTTTTCCCTACACACGTTACATGAATATAAACTCTCTTACGAGAGAATGAAAATACTTTAATTTAGGGATTGTGCGCGTTTATGGTTCTATGGTAGCTACTGAACATTTAATGAAGTTTTTTAATTTATTTGGATTATAATATCATTGCTTCCATTAAAGATGGAGCCAGTGTTATGAATAAATTCTGCCACTTAATTAAATCAAGTAGCATAAAAATGTACTAATCATGGATCATCCCTATTACCAAACTCCTTTTGGAAAAAAAAAAAAAAACCTAACAAACAGAGAATACAAACTTTTTTGTTAATATTCTAACAAAGATATTGGAAATAAGACCAAAGATGATTTAGACGAAGAAAATAGTAATGAACAACTCAATATTGAGACCAAAAACATAATTAAAACCGACAAGATTCCTGAATTTCTGAAGGGATATTAAGGCCGTTTTAAATAAACTTAGAAAAATTAGCAGGCTTTTCTCAAAGAGCCCTTTAAAAGATGTCGAAAATTTACAAAAACAAATATTTTGAGTAATTAAAGGAGCTTCCTGGAGTTTACAATAAGGTTTTTGTAAAGTCCAGAATTAAACTCCAAAATTAAACTTTTAAAAAAAAGTTTAATTTTGCACCAGAAGAAATCAAACTACTTGAAGAACTTTTGGAATCTTTGGTTCTATTGGAAGAAGCTATATGAAAGCAAGTAAATATTCACACTACAAATAAAGTTCTTCAGCAAGACATGCAAATCAGTCAAAATTTGAGAGATATTTTTATTGAAGAGGTCAGTCTGAGCTAATGATATTTTCATGATGTGAATATTTCACTAAAAAGAAGAATGATTTTGTTGTTGTCATTGAAACAAAGTATGTCCATATTACAATGGAGTTGACGACAAGACTTTTTTCAAGTGAAAATGAATTTGTCCTTTATAAGTAATGGAAAATGTGGTTGCTTAAGAACAAACCTCAACTAAAAAGGCCAAACTTATAAGATTTAACGAATTCTTAAATAACAAAAAGTTCATATAAATACATGATAATTTATTTTGTACTAATTAAAGGGTTAAAAAGCTTTGGATTTGTATGACCAAACTGGGGACTAGAATAAAGCTAAAGTACCGAACCAGAACGCAGTTTTTAAATTCTTTGATTTTTTTTCTACTTATTTTCACAATTCTTCATGCTTTGCTAATAATTCGCACAAATGTCAATTTAAATGATCTAAAATATAAAATTTATTTGTGTCAATAATCTTTTTAAATATTAGTGATATTATCGATTCTTGGAAACCACCAAAAGATTGATAATTTATCATCCCTATGCAATTTGTTTTATTTTATTTTTTTATCCATTAGATAATTGCCTTCTGAAAATTATTCCAGAAACAAATCATCCCCCCAAAAAAAAAAAAGAAATACTAATAACAAAATAAAATATTATTGACAACAATAGATAGGTCAACATATGCTTGATACTTGATAGCGTGTAAGACATTTCAAAAAAACAGTAGCAAATTTTTTAATGAGAAACGTGTAGGCATTTGTGCCATTCTTTTCATAAGGCGGGAACACCGATTAAAATATGTTTTTTCTTTATTATTTTTGCAAGAACAGCATGGAGCAGAAAGGATCGTAAATCCTTAATAATCCCATTTTCGCAAAACGTGATCAATTTAACATTCATTTGTGGCTGAATGGTGTATAAGATATATTATAATAGGTGTATAAAAATATCTTTCCTATAGATGGTGCTAGTAATATGTATCTCGTTTTGTTTAAGTGAGATCAGATTACACGTGTTTGTGTTTGAAAGATAAGAGTTTGTACTAAAGAAACATGACATATAGTTTTTGATAATTTAGCTAAGTATTGTTTGAGCGAGCGTCAAAAATAAACACCAGCAATGAGAAAATACCTCATATCGTACAGTTTTTCTTTGCACAAGGTGAAAACATGAATAATAATATTGATAATTTCCATTTCTTCAATTCTGTTCCAGTAATTTTGATGTCAAAGATGCCCACGCTCTGGAAGGCCAATTAGAGAAAATATTAGTCAATTATTCAATTAGTTTATTTATTCTAGTCCAACCCTCATATAAGCACTATTTTTTTCATTGCCATAAAGATAAACTTTGAGGTACTTTTTTAATCCATTAAAAGTAATGAATTTCCTTTTACCACACATATCGGGATAAAAATTTTTACCCTTAGGGTAGTTACTCGGTGTCTCGTAAAATTCAGAAAAAATATTCAAACCTGTATTCATTTAAAAAAACTCATTTTACATGTGTGTTTGTCATGTATGTATCACTAATAACGAGTAATTTCGTTTATTTCCCTTCTTCTATTAATACCTAACATATACAAATATATTTAAGAAATTAAGTAGTTCATAATTTTTGTGATGTGGTGTGGTAAATTCAATAAAGAATTCTTACGATTACGTCGCATTTCAATATAAAATGTGCGTTTACTGTGCTCTCATTCATCGTCAGGGGTCGATGGAACCCATTCAAAATTTGGAGGCCCCCCGATTTGAATAAAATGTCCATTTATTAATTGTAACATAATCAAACTACTTTTAACTGTTATTTATTAATAAAAGTGGGGAGCAAATGGCTCTTTGCCTTTCATGTTTTGCCTAATATTCTTATTACTAGACCTGGGATTTAATGCTTAATGTGTCTCAAAAGTTGTTTTTTAACTTGTTGGATCATAAAGCATTTGATTTACATTGCCCTTAAGAAAAACCTATGGGAGAATACATGAGAATGCATGACACTGTCACGTCAACCTTGACCACAGCCCACATTGTTGTTGCCTCAAAATATCCCTTAAAGGCCTCAAATTCCCTTCTAACCTTCAAAAGAACGTCTTACTGAGTCCCGGAGTTTGAACTATTTTGATGTTGTTGCCCGGCGTGGATTCCAAGGAGAGCTCCGTGCCTTTTTCAAATATTTGGGACAACTAATGCGTCCTAGTGCAGGTTTGAACAAGATATATAAGAAAAAAAGTAAGCTATCTATGCACCCGTATTTGCCCAAAAGAGTGGGGGCATTGATAGTTTGCAACCCAGTACGAATATAAAAGTGCTGGTCAATGACGTGACCTAAAAAAGTATAAATGTACATATGTAACTTCATAAATTAAAAGAGTTATTTGTTATGTGAAAAGTATAAAATAAGAGGCATGAAAGCCAAGAAATTACAGAATGAATGTTTTAAGAAGAATTTTTTTCTTCATATTGTCATTATTCATATTTTATAATACGTAAGACGAACAAAGTCTTGTAAAATATCGTTGCGCTTCATTACATTTGAGAAGGTGAAAAGATATATAGAATATAATAAACTTGTCCCCGTAAAAAAAATTTTTTTTTTTTTTTGAAGAATTTGTCTAATTAGCCTTGATCTTTAGAAATGTAGTGTTGTAAATTGTAAGCATTTACCGTATAAAAAAAATCGGTTATTAACATGATAACTCTGACAATTTGAAGAATGTTCGAGAGAAAAGCAGCTTAGCTGTCATAACGTTACATTAAATCAGCTACAAGCAACATTTTTGAAAGTAGAATTACTGTAGTTTTTTGCTGCTATATGTTTGTTTGACCAAATGTCCACATTTTCTTGCACATCCTTTTGCCTTTTACATTCTGTTCAGTACGCCCAGATTAATTTTTGGTTAATTCATGAAATGTACAGTTTTTATGGGTGAAGTCGATTTTAGGATATAAAAAATGGACGTTCTGTCCACTTAATTTAATAAAAAGTAAGAATTATTTGTAATATAAAAAAAACACCTCTTATTTAAGCCTCTTTAATGAAATAAAGGTTTTAAACTATAGCTAAACTTCATAGCTATCTTAATTCATCCCAAAAATTTACAAAATCCAAAATCTATTCATTAGTCAAATATGAATAGAAAATATTGGTTTGTATGTATATATGGAATTAAAAAATTGGAATTTTCTACATTTTCTTGATTTTTGTTCAAGATGTTGACACACCACATATAGCAAATTTCATCGAATTCTTGTAGGATTAGTCTTTTTATCAAGATGTTCTGACATGGTAATACCCAGACAAGAAATTTGCAATATTTTAACAATAGAAAAGTGGTTTTTTTTTTGGTTTTTTGATTGAAATGATTTAACAAGATCTTGGTTTTTTAAAAGATACTTTGAGATTATGTATATTAGTCATCTTTTTTTCAACCATGGAAAGCAAATCTGACGAAAATGAGATAAAAAACTTGAGTGTCCAATAGGATATCGTTATCGATAGGGTTGTTATTTGTAAGACTTTTCGGTACGTAAAAAATAAAAAATCTTATACTGAATGGTTAAGAGTTCTTTGGCTTTACTCTTTGTCATTTATAAGCACACACCCTCCTGGTTACACAATATACTTAAAGTTTTCTCCTCAAGAAAAATAAAATATATACTGCTTACAGCTTTAAAAAAAAAATTACGTTCAGTTGCAAAGTACAACAATCAAACTCGAACACTAAATAATTCTGAGGTCTTCCAACCCAAGCTATCATACACTTTACGCACTCAGTAGGCAAAAAAAAAAAAACTATTGTGCGTGGGATCTCATCCTTCAGTGTAAGTGACAAGGAGGCTTCAGAAACCATTGGCATCTCCATTTGGACTGGCTACAACATGCAAAAGTATATTACAGCCAAGAAGAACCAAAACTTCTTCAGCAACAATATGGCTGTCTTCTTGACAGCTTCCATATGGCCCTACTCTAACCCTTACTTCAACACTTTGGACTTTGCAGCTTATGGTGTCATGAAGAAAAATATAAACCGCACCTCTCATCGAAATTTGGATTCGCTCGAGCAGTTATCATGACTTTATGGTATTTCATGGACAACACCTTCATCGTCAGGAGGTGCCAATCTGTTTGCCGGCGTTAAAGCTGATATTGCTTATGAAGGATGATGCATTAAATATAAATATTGTATTCAAACATATTATAATTTTTTTTTTGAATAGTTACTTAAATAAGTTTGGTTTTGGGTCCTTACTCTGTATACTTTAACCCAGCTTAGGATTTCATTTTTTGCAAACTATAAAAAAAAAATGACATTAATGATGGGGATTTTTTTTTTTTTTGATTAAAACCCAATGACAAAAAAAAATAGTCAAATGAGTAATATTCATACATTAATGATGAAATGGGTTCCTCAAAAAAAAAAAAAAGAATCTCCTTAAGGGAACATTGAATAATAAGAATTTGCACATATTTTTTATTTTGCGGATGCATAGGGAAAAGAGTCAGGTATTTTTTATGTTTTTGAAGATAATAAATGCGCCCATTATGTGGTGATGGGCTATTAGGAAAATGACAATTTGTGGGCGGCTATTAATGTCCCATTAGTATTTAAATGCATGTATGTTGGTCTGAAATTGCATTTCAATAGGATAAAAGCGGGATAATAATGTTTTATATATGTGCATTATATAGTATTAGCAATATTGATATTATTCAACAAAATTGATTAAACTCTCAAGAGGGAGGGAGTGACGTACATGCTTTTTGAATTTTACCGCCTTTTTAACCTTCTAACTATTGTCAACCTTTTCCTCTTTTTTCCTACCATTATCTTCTCTTCACTTTTTTCAAACGATTGGCACGGCATTACCAATTGCCATTGTTTGATGTACAAGAATAACCACTAGGGTGCCCTTTATAAAAACCAAAGATGACAGGATTTCACATTTTAAATACTGAGAGGAAAACTGAATTTCCGTTGAAAAATTCAAAGTACTTCGCAACATAATTTTCTTGTCTGATAAACTTTGCTTTTAGCTGGAATTGTTCACATTTTATAATGTATTTTTCAGTCATAATAATCGTTTAAAGTCTTAATGAATTTTGCCACAATACTAGCCCTGTGCATCTACATACAATTCGTACAAGACATGAAACAGTCCCTATAGAGAAAAATAGAGTGACCAAGGGAAGAAAAATGTATTTTGCAGTCAGTTGTCACAGATAAGATGTCTTATATGACAGCGTATTATAATTATACTACAACAAAAGTAAAAAGAAGAATAAAAACCATTTACACATAACATGTATCCTACAAACAGCTGATTCTTTAGATATTATACGAGACAACAGCGTCTTCGATCAGTTCATTGTTTTGAGCTTTATCTTACCATACAATATACTTAATTGCCGGTGGTGCATTGCATAGATACTACAAATATGTATCATCTGATGTACCAAAATGTGATTGATTGGCCTTTTTGGTATGTATCTAATAAGTAGAAAGTACCTCGAATAAAAAACTCATATTCTGAAACAAAATACGATCATTCCATGCTTATGCACTCATTCAAACATCTTCCATCCCTTAGACTAATAGTTGGGAATATCGGAGACTGCAAAAGTGGAAAAGTTGAAATATAATTATGGAAACCTTTTAATAATAAGGAAATAACTTCACAGGGGGAAGACTATATTATTAGATTAGTAGGAGAGGGATCTTGACTCAACCAATCACAATGATACGAATAAGTTTCCACATAGGATTAGAAAATCAAAGGAGTTTCTACTGTATATTTATAATAATTTTCTGTTTCAAGAGTTAATTGATTCGATGACATAGAATTTCCACTCTATAATACCCATTAAGTTCATCCTGTACTGTAATGGTTGATGGTGATACAAGATAAAGTCGCAGTGCTTTATTTAATCAGATGTGATCTACTCCGACCTCATCCCAGAGTCTACGATAACTTTGAGTCCTCCCCTCTCTGAATACTTTATAAAAGACAAAGTCAAGACTTCCCCCTTAGAATCATACCTGTTATTTAATTTTTATGATCTTTCAAATTGCTAACTGTCCGACTATCTCGAAAAAGTCGAGACTCCTCTCCCCCTACTCCATATATATATATATATTCTTTGTATTTTCCTTAATATAAAAAGACTCTGATAATTGAATTTTAACTATTTAATGTCGTTGTCATTAATTTCGCGATAGAAAGAGAAAGTAGAATACAATGTATCCAAAAATGAGTCACTCCTTTAATAAATAAGAACATATCAGATTTTGTCCAAATTATTATTTCTTCCACGTGAGGAATTTTCGTAAAAAAATATTGATTTGTATCATATGGTAGAAGAGACATTTGAATGCATCTAAACATCACCTGTCATGTAATTACTAATGAGCATTGCAGAGGAGAGTTTGAATTGAATTAATTAATTGCAAACCAGGAAAATGATGTATGTATGAACGTTCTATAAAAATCCTAAGTTGTGAACAGTCCCAAATATAATTAACGCAAAATTTGCATATTAGAAATAAGATGATTATTCTATTCTTCTTTTGGACAATGTCATTCCATCATCACGTTGTCAATTAAAGCAAAAACATTTATACGTAAACGTAAAACACTTTAATCGATTTGGGATGGACTCGGTTTGGTTTGATTTTTTTTTTTCTAAACATCACTGGATTGAAATGTCGGTTCAGATCGTGATCCAAAACCTCAGGAGAGTGATCCCGCACTGACATATTAATAAACTCTGATGTTTTGTAGGTCCTTATTTATTCAGTCTAGTCTAGTCATATGGCCGGGCCTAAAGAACTTTGGTCCTTCGGAATGTCATAACTACAACTTATGAGAAAAAAAAAAAAAAAATAGATGAATGACGTCATAAAGGACTTTCTTTTTTATTTTGTTTTCAGCTATTAATTTTTATGTTATTTTTCCTATATCAGGTGTTCTGAAAACGTGACACGGGGTTCCCTCACAGCAAACATTAAAAATATACTTTGTTGTTAGCTGTCGATCTTTATGTTTCCTCCTTTACTTGTGTTAGACTGGAGTCTGAAACCGTGGGACAGTGATATCTTACTGGAACAAACTTTTACACTGTATTTTGTGGCTGGCTATTAATATTTCTGTTCCCCTCTCCTCCATTCTTATTAGTGTTTGACTGCAGTCTGAAAATGTGGGAAGATTATACCTTACTAGCACAGATATTTATAGTATATTTTGTTGCCAACTGTCGATTTTTATGTTATTTTCCCCTTATTTGCGTTTAACTGCAGTCTGAAAACATGGGTCGTCAGTGATATCTCACTAAGCTATAAATTAAAAATTTATTTTGTTGTTAGCTGTCGATCTGTATGCCTCCCTTATTAGTATTAGACGGCGGTCTGAAAATGTTGTGCAGTAATATCTTACTGACACAAACATTTAAACTGATTTATTGTCAGCTGTATATTTTATGTCCCCCCCTCCCCTAATTAAATTTGGTCTCAGATCCTGGACCGAAATGTAATTAGGTCCAAATAAAGGACCAATTTTTTTTTCGGTCTCAATCTATGGACTGATGTATACCAGCAGTACATACTCCTATAATCTACTTTTAACATCATATGACGTCATTGTACTAATGTCTGCAATTTGAAAACACACAACATGACGTCATTAATAATTCATCCATGCAAAACTGTTGAGACCGAAGTTTAAATAAGACGAATCAAGACCAATTTTTGTATATACAAATAAAAACGGATAAAAAAAATTATGATGGACTCAACCCGGTTTATTTCCAGACCCAATCCCCACATCACTATTATTTATAATACATCAAAATTGCAGTTCTAAAATGGAATTGTTAAATTGATTTTTTTATACTAAAAAAATCATTAAAACAACCTTTCATTTCCTCTGACGAGGACAATTCCTTTCATTCAAAAAGAGAGATAAGCGCCCCATGCATCATACCTATAACTCAAAATCTGTCTCCAAACATGAAAAAAAAAAAGAATCACAGATCGACTAGCTTCCCCCTTCACCAACCTGTACATGAAAAAAGTTTTTAAAGTATGTTCAATTGTAAAAATATGGACAATAATATTTATATATATTATAAACAATAATAATTTTACTTAAAAGGGTCGACCCCACCTTGTGCTTCCACTCCTGTTCAAATAACCACATACAAAATATTCTTTTATATAGCAAGGTAAGTTTACATATGTACATTAGGGTGCCCCAACTTTGTCCAACGGTTGTTGAAAAGGAGAGTTGAATGGAGAGAGCGTCAAAAGCCTTAAAATAATTTGGCGAAACACACCTGTTAACCTGAGGTGATTACTGGTCATATTGATCCCCACGTAAGCTGTTGCTCTACCACAAATGACGTCACTTTCCTATTTTTGTCATTTTTCCTCATGACATATGCAATTTTTTCTTCCAATTGCAAAATTCACCTTGTTAATTCAGTTCAACGGGTGAATCCATGGAGAGGGCATTGTTAATTATAGAGTAATATTCAAGAATACCAAATGTCCCTAGCAGAGAGACAAAGTTCCACTACGGACAATACATTCTGCAAATATTGATCAGGTGGTATTCGTTTTGCAACTTGGTTAAAAGCTTTACAACAGAAAAAGAGTCAATTTTTATCCTCATTGTTATCTAAAAATGTGGTCTCAATAACCCTTACAAACTAACATACTTTTCCTCAAAGACTTGTTCTTGACTATCTTGGAAATATCAGTCAGCCATGTCTCTCTTAATAGCTGAGACCACTCTGTTTTTGGGGAAAGCCTAACTCATTTGTCGTCACTTCTATCCATTTGAATGTATCTTTGAAAAATCTAAGTTTTAGCGTTTTCTTAAATGAATATTAAAATTAATTTATAGATTGAGGACCCAAAACTTGCAGTAGACGACTAAAGTACAAAACACCTTATTTTTATAGAATCCAGAAAATTCAGCTAAAAACCAACTTGTGATATGTTGAAATAATATATTTAGCTATATATTTATATTCTATTTGTGCTCCTTTACAAGGAATAACGGCCTGCTCTCGTCGGTGAACAGATTTTGCAGCTCTGGACGATGAAGGCCGTATCATAGGGGTACCACACTGTCATGATGGTAGCTCGGATCAAATACCAATTAGACTGAAAGATGTGGCAGACAGTCCAATACGCTCCAAACTGAAAAGTTAAGTTGAGTACAGAGCTGGAAGATGGCCACATGGAGACAGACCAAAAGTAAACCATTTGTTGCCTCATAATTTTGGGTTCTTCTTGGAAGTACGGGGGCTGTAAGAGTCTTATTGATGTTGTAAGGAGTTTGGAGGGAGATGTCAATGGTGTCTACGGCCTTCTTGGCACTTACACTGATCCGGAAAAGTTAGAGCACGTGTTGCATTTTGATTGTTGTTCTCACATTTGTGCACTTAGAGACATTAGATATAGAATAAATATATTTATTTTTGTTTCTCCTGCCATTTGTTTCCATAATTTAACCTTGTAATAAAAAAAATGTCTGGATAAAATTGTAATTAAATGCTACTATTGCTAAAATTGACAAAAATGATAAAATAAATTATTACTATTATTTAAATTTTTTGGAGGGGGGGGGGTTAAATTTGTGGAAGCACTTAAGGTAAAAATGAAGGTATAAATGAAGGTAGAATGGTGGATTTATTATTTATTAAAAATTTATTGCAGCTAATCAAGTAAAAATAATATTTTTTGATACTCTCATCTATTTTTTCGTAATAAATACCAAGTTTTAAAGAAGTTGTATTAATATTTTTTTATCATTGTACAGTAAACTAAAATGTATCATTCACAAAAAGAAATATTAGATAAATTCAAACATCCCAAATGAGGTATTATAGCTTTTAGCTACTTTTTCAAGAATTTAATTGGTTGTGTGCTCTAAGTAAATGTTAATTAAAAGTCCAAGAAAGTTACACAGACGTACTCATAATTACAAGAAAAAAAATAATGTTATCCGTCAAAATGTAGGCATTTGGTATACACCAGCCTCACCCTAATATACATACCATTCAATATTGTATTTTTTAATGATTTTTTTTGTGGTAATTCACAGGAAAAAATTGAATTAAAATCTATATAATCAAACATTTTATACTAAATTATTAATCTCTCAGGGGAGACAGGAACAGTTTCAAGAGGCTCATTTTTACTTTAATGTCAGAAGAGCTATAGTAACAAAATTCAGAGGCCCATTGTAAAGTATAATGCAGTTATTTATGGCAAACAATCAATAATCTTTGTTAACTTTTCTTTGAGACGTTCAATAAAAACGGTTATTGTGATTAGTTACAAGAAATTCTTTAGTTATTTGATGAAGACAAGAATGGAGAGATTTCAAATAAAAAACTATTGGGATTAGTTACCAAATTAGGGATCGAGTTGTCTCCTTTAAAATTCGAGTCTTACTTTGGAATAGTAGAAATATACTTTAAAGAATTTAAAATCTTGTGAGTTTGTCACACGAGCCCAGAAGTGTTAAGTTCAGCGATAAGCGATGATTTTTCAAGACTAGATTAGGATCTTTTGATTGCTTTATTACGACAAAGGAAAGGATGAGCGTTGTGAATAAGGTTTCTTATGTTTTGGAGGATCGTAAGGAAATTGTGGAACAATTGTTTAAAGGATATTGACATCAATGGTGATTGTAAAGTAAGCTTCCCGGATTTTAATTTCAGATAAAAGTACAAAGTAGCTCCTAAGTCGATGGTGATTGATGATTATGTGTGTTTTAACAAAGTAATTTCTATGAATTTTAAAGTTGTCTGCACTATCACATTGCTTAGGTATTAATGCCTTGAAATTTTATTAATTGATTAGCTTTTTATAATCGTATGAATTGACAAATAGTAATAGTAATAAACGTTTTTGGATGGGTAAAAGTAATTTTCGGAAAGAGCAATATTTTCTAATAATATAGGCGGTTTTTATTGTTTTTTTATTTTGGTAGTTGAGAATAATTTGCGTTACTAATGTTTTTGCTATTAGTTCATATAATGTTATCCAAATTCAAACCTCTCTTATTGATGATAAATCTTTGATATTGTAACGCTCACTAGAAATAATTCCATTACCACTGTTGTCGTATTCTTTTTACGTATTACCTGTCAACTATACTTAAACTTTACAGAGAGTGAATGTTTACTATAAAGAAAAGAGGTTATAGAGAGGTTTTTTTTAATATCTGAAAACACTGATTTGTATTCAATATTATTATATCTTAAAATAACGTAATATATTGAAATGTAATAATTCAACATCATGAAAAGTTATGTTATTTATTCAAAATATATTTTTTTCATTTCACATATTCAATTTATTTTACTGCAGATAGTGTCCTTGACTACGTAGACAGTTGCAATTGACAATTTGCATTCTAATATAATTTGTACAATAACTAAGTTGACTACTAAACATTTCTAATTTAGATTGGTTTGGTATACCGTTACTTTAGTGGTATCGGGATAATGACGTATTAAGAACATTAGTATACTAAAAGTGTATTGCAAACCAGAATATACAACACCACTACGTCATACAAAATTGTCTTTTATAAAATGAAGTCATACTTTTAGAGAAAATCCTCACTTCAAACAAAAATCCTAACCTGCTCTTGTAACTACGTGGGATTTGTGTGCTATATATTTAGTCTCAAATCATCTCGTAACTGGTAATTTAGTTGTGAATATTTCCATCGTTGGTAATTTTGCCACATGCATTTTCGCCTCGTTTAACAAATTTGCCACAATTTTTTTTTGTTTTTACTGTTACATCTCAGCTCCTGATCAGAAGAAGGAGGAAAATGGAGTGGCGTAGCTCAATGGACAACATACTTTGGAGAACTAAGGATTTCAAAGACAATTCCTAAATCATATTGTGTAGTTGTAATACTATAATGTTTACTTATGCTTCATCACCCAAATTACCAATTTAAGTACCATTAAAAAAAAAAAGAAGACATTTATAAAATAAAGACGGAATATTGTTTTTCAGAACAAAGGAGTAACGGGACCGAGATCGAGAGTCTATCTCGAACAGACTCATAGACAATCAGAACCTTCTTCATAGTCATGCTCTTAGATGAGGCTTGCAGAAGTAACTGATGTAAAGAAACGAATGTTTGAAAAGTAATTTCGAACTTATAATATTATAAAACAGAAAAGGGTTATGAATAGATCATGCAGCAATATCTACGAGATGGTAAAATGTTCCCGGTAATATTAGCACAATACAAACTCCCTCCAAGTAATCGAGTAAATAAAAAAAAGTGTAAAAACCGTTTCTGGTCTCCCCTAAACCTTATTGACAGAATTTGATTAGATTTTCGATTATCTAAACATCTCTCCCGAAAAGATTGTGATTTTTGTACATGCATTTATTTATGTAATATCAACAATATAATCAATATTGAGAGACATCTACAAAATATGTACATACTATATAATACAACGACTAATTAATCATACAAACAAAGGTAGAGGGAATAAAAAAATGCTAATAAATTGAAAGATTTCTGTTTGCTATGAGTTATGGTCAATCTTACTATCAACCAACCAACCAGCCAACCAAAAGCCTTTCCTTGTTATTCAAATTATTAATTAATTTGTTCTGTTTGGCTTTATGGAATATTAATTACTTGCCTTTTAGTTTGTCTGTATAAGGAACCTCAAAAGGTATCTGAGAGACAGATGGAAAAGTTGCGTATATATTAAGCCAGGGTGTACGCAAAATATAATATTATTAAATTGTTTATTGTTTAATACGTCTTTTACGTCAGCATCAAAGCTAGAGAAGTGGGACAAAGAATTTACACAAGTATTGTTTTTACCTGTTAATTCTTTAAACGGTCTATTTCAATTGACTTTTATGTTGTTTATCAGCCAAAGCATTTAAAAACATCATTGAATAAAGAAGTTGGTGTCTCCGTCTTCCAAAAAGAAGATCCAGAAGCAGCAATGCAAAGTGATTCACGATTTGTACTCGTCCGGAAATCCGCCAAGTATATCCTCTGCGTCACAAAGTGCAATAGAAAGACTGCGTACAACGTTTTGAAAAGGCTGACAAGGTGGCAGGGCATTCATCATGCTCTGTGCCGTCACCACAAGTCCTAAAAGTGCACTCCAAATTTCTGACACGGTCTCATGAGATAAATCATGGCGAACCCAGTCAACTTTATTTAGGTACGTGCAAACTGCAAGGGTGTGAGTAGGAGAACGTTTTGACGAGTTGTTAAAAAGGGACATGTGCCAAAGGACACTGACAATTCCCTACCGAGAAGATAAAGTAATTCAGGGAAAGAGAGAGACGTAGACAGATGGGAAGATTGTTTGTCTATTAAACCACGGTGCACAACAAATAAAATGTTATTAAATAAGCAGGCATGGATTTGAAGCGTAAAATGAGTGATTTCCGTCTATTTTTGATAATTGAACGAGTAAATTTTTTTTGTTAAACATTCATTTTCTTTGTCATTTTGTATTGTTCTCAAAATACATTTTTACTTCACGAGGAAAGGCATTATCCAAGTGGTGACAAATAGCTTTTATTTTTGTGGTGATTTATGGCGTTTTAGAGGGGATAAAATGTGTTTCAGCTCGTAACTATTACCCACAAATATGTGTAGACTAACTGAATAGATCTGCCTAGATCAGCAAGTCCTCATATAGCGAGATTAGTTAGTTAGAAATTATTTTGGTCTAAAAAAGACATACAAGTCTAACTTTTTTATTTAAGAGGCTTCTATATATTCGGAAATCGACACTGACTACTAGCAGAAGTGGCAACTTAGAACTCAACTTGATCTCATAATCAAAGACTTGTTGCTTCAGTAGGACTTGAAAGCTACTATTTAATGAGCCCAAGAAAAAACACAAAACTATAGAGTCTATCTTATCATTATTGTCATGGAATTGATCTCGAAAAATATATGATGACTCTAAGTGGACCTAAGGAAAATATTGAAGGAGTCGACTGGAATTGGACTTGCTACGAGCTGTTTGCTCACCTCTAACTACTAGTGCCAGTCTTTAACTATAATGATACCTTGAATTATGAAGAACTTATATCTTCTTTATCTACCCTTCCAATCAAGCGGCACATTAGACCGGGATACAAAAAGTTGAATCACTAAGCTTCTTCCAACAAAACTATTTTAATGAATTATTTTTATCGAACTAATCAATCTCTTCCACACGGAATGTTATCATAAATACAAGGGTTTACTGTTTATGTATACTTATGTATAATGTCGTATATACAAGTCAATAATCGTTATTTTTTATGAACTTTGTCATAATATGATATTTGAGACGAAAGTATCACATTTGCTTGAAGTTGAATTACATTCAAATATATTTATGTAATTCATTTTAAAAATTGTGATAAATATTGAAAAACAATAATAGTCCGGGAGTACTTAGCAGGTATTTGGCTGTTGGTGTGCTTAACTTATTTGGCTAAATAACAGATGATTTTGGGCCTTTTTTTTGTTTTGAATTAAATAAATACAATAAATGTAACAACGTGGGATAGAGACAAAATCAGACGAGAAAAAAAGATAGTTGAGCAAAACAATCGATGACATAGTATTTTCCCGCTATAAGCACCATTAATCTTATAATTTTAGTAATAAAATCATAGCTTTTGTACAAAAAAAATTGGATTTAAGAAAAATAATTAGGCATTTTAATCTATTATTGATCATCTCTTTGATTAGTCCCATTAATCAAACCATATTTTCAAACTGGGTCTAGGAAAATTGGCAGTGGAAAACGGGCATTAGAGAAAGTTGTATTTTAGAATATTGACAGTTTGGAAAATTGTAATTGGGAAAATTTCCCGTCATTTACTAACGAAAACACAATACCTCGGCCCAAAACTTGTTTTGTGTAATGAGAAGGCCACAGCCAAGTTATAAGCCACGAACGTCACGTTACAAAGAATTTAGGGCCCCTCCGAAAACTTCAAAATGAGCCTTAGACGCAAGGGTTGTTTAAACTACGGCATGCAGTCTAAAAATCACCGGCGCTCCTTCACAAATAAAAGATATCCCTTCCAAAAGCTCCAAAATAAACCTCGGGCCCATGAGTTGATTAAGACTACGATAGGGGTACTAAGCAGGTTAAAAACCAGAGCCAAAACCAGCATGGTGTCCTTTCTGAAGTATTCAAAACCCTTTGGGGTCGGGTTTTTATTTTTAAGTTATGGAATGCCTGTGGTTTTTAACTGCTTGGTGGTCCTGCTTTAGTCTTGATCCACCCATGGGCTCAGTTTATTTTTGGACCATCTTGAAGGGATATATATACATTGCGAAGCAACATCACTAGTTATTAACTTGCATACAGTATCTGCCGTAGTCTTAAACAGCCCATGGGCTCAGAGTGGAAATGGATGGTAAAATTTTTGTCAAAAAGTAAAATTTGCCTAACACACATTAACTTTAGCACACTTAGAATATAGAGAAAAGGCTCGAACTTTACCGAATTCAGTTTCGTTTTTTTTTTGTCCCCAACAGAAAAGTTCTCTATAGACTAGGGAAAAAAATTTCACCCTATAACATGACAGTCTAATTGAAACCCCTATTTTTGTTACATGTAGTATTTACATAATACATAAAAGACAATAATCGTTAATTTTTATGAACTCGGTCATGATATCAGATTTGACAAGAAAGTACGTATGTTTTTACATTTGCTTGACTTTTATGCAATATTTGAAAAAAATATACATTATACAATATATTTAGGTACGTAGGTATAATTAAGTACCTTTAGTGTAGGTAAAACAAACTTTATCTTTAATATGTACAAGGTACAAAACTGTAAAACGATTGTTAGGGGAGACCTAGATAGTTTCGAATATTTTTACCCTTGGCTCAATTACTGAGAGCTGGGCAAGACACGTCAAATTTTAAACAATACGTGTATTATTCTTCAAATATATTTAAAGATTATAGTGACAGGTGATGTTTACAAAAATTACATTGGAATTGGAACCATCAAATGATCCAACTGTTTTATAGGCTTGGCACGTTAGAAAAAGTTAGAAAATCGAGGTTGAGTTAGAAATTAAGAAGATTATGTTTAATAATTCATCTAAAGGAATAAATCATTATTCTTATTGAATTAGTGTGATTGGTGATTTCGCAGCTAAGATTTTTGACGCTGAGTACTCTGTCTGGAGGATATTTTGCTGCTTGCATATTCGCCGCGTTTTATGTTTTTATTTTATCGGTTCAAACTTTACTGTTGTATCTCCATCAGATTAATTATATAACTAATAGAACAAGAAAATAAATAATATATAATAATTAATAGAGTGATACTTTCTGGAGGAGCTCCTGTTGTAATGAAAAACTTCATTTTTGATATAAAAAAATTCATGTTGCTTAATATATATGAACTTTGTACAATTACCTGTAATAAGGGAATAATATTTGTCTATAACAAGGCACATTAATTATGAAATCTGGCCACCATCAGCCTCAATGACAGCCTCAAACCACCTTGCATACATTGGTAACATAGTTTATTTTTTTAATTATGATCCTCCACTACTGGTTAATGGAGGTCTTCAGGGCATCAACATTCGGGGGGCGGACCTTGCAGGCCTTATTCTCAATTTACCATCAAATGGAGTAATCTAGTGGATTTAGATCTGGGGTCTGACAGGACCAAACATTCTTGGACCAGAATTTCATGTTGCTAACCATCCACCCTTGTACAATATTAGCAGTATGGGCCGGAGCCACTTCATGCTGAAATACGTAAGTGGCCTTTTTGGCCTTCTTTATGGTCTTGGTGATCCATAAGACCACATTTTCTTTCAACACCATCAAGTAGTCGGCCACGGGTAGCCGATATCCAACAGGAAACCAAATTGGAGGTATTTTTTCTCCAGTAGATGCCAAAATCCCCAACATTATGACGGAGGCCGGATGTTTGGTCTCGGTACTGCTCTTATGCTTTTGTAAGGCTGGCCAAAGCATGCCACCAGATCATGCTGCTTGTGGTAGACGGGGTCAAGGGTAAAAGTATTTTCATAACACAAACAAATTACCCTGAATGCTTCAGATCATTCAAGAGTTGCTGACATTGCTGAAAACGGAGTCCTTTTCGACGTCAGGAAAGGAGTGGCCTCTAATTTCTTCTAAGCGACCTTCCTCCAGCCTTTGGGATTCCCTTGCCCACAGTAAACTGATACACCTTCTTCTTCTTGGTGTACTGAGACATTTTCATCGTTGGGTTGACCTTAAAGCCCTTTTTGATTTCTTCCCGCTTCACTTTGGCGAGTCTTCGGCTCTTGGGGTTGTCCCCCCCATCAGCCAAACGATGCCTGACCCGACAACGGCGACCTTGCCAACGTTTAAGTCCGTCATGATGTCTTGGCGATCCTCCCGGTTCGGATTAAATTGCCTATTATAGGTTTTGCTGCCTCCATCTCGACATATAGGGAATTTTTGCTTACATCATGCACATCAATAAAAGACTTAATCAACAGCACCCATTCAAAACGGTACTTGTAGATGGTGTCATTACTTTTTCTACGCCCGGTATAATATTTTGCATGATTTTATTAATACTTTAGATAACTCCACAATTTAAAAAAAATGTCCATACACAACATAACAACTAGAAATTATAGTAAAGATACAAAGTAAGACTAACTTGCTAATCCTCTTTCTAATTCGTATTCAATATAGGTTCTCCATTATTCCGTTGGTTCTATAATTCGTTTTTTGTGTTTAAATTTTTGTGATGTATTTTCGAATCGACAACCCCGTACCTTAAAAACACTAAGAGACATGGGGAATTGATCTTTTTTTATGAGATAAATCAACATATTTGTGAATAAACAAACTTACCCTCCAGAACCCAGGAAACTTGTCTGATCAGAATACAACATAGTCTGAAGTATGGAACTTAGAACTATAAACAATTTTTATTTTAAAATGAAGGGATGTATCTATCTCCGTTTTTGAAATAAATACCCTATGCGTTTTATCAGCAGACATACAACTTTAGTATTATATTTTAACAGATACAAGAATCCGAGGCTAATATAGAAGAACAAAGGTTGGATTTGAATCATGGGAAACAAACCAAAAATGTACTAATATGTCTTGTTAAATGTATAAGATCACGGTATCACTTTCATACATGTATACCAAATAAAACTAGAAAGTTGCCACCACCATTCACTAATACAAATGATCCCTTGACTCCCCTAAGGTAACATAGACATTTTATCTTGAAAGAGACAAGTGGGGAGGGGGGGGGAGCAAGTTATGAAGCAAATTGAAATATTTGGAAGATTCAATGTGTAATGCATATAATTTCTATATTTTTCAATAAAATGTACGACGTAATCAAAGAAAGGAAAGACGTCTAAGGGGGCGAAAGGTTCATGAAGTAAAAACACGTTTGAATATCCCCACCAACAGACGTACATATTTTCATTATTAAAAATAATAATTTTTATTTCTCTTCCCTTCTTTCAATGTATTTGGGCAAAATAGAAAATGCCAAAAAAATTAATGTTGTTTTTTTATTGTTTTTTTTTAAATTAATTATCAAATTCACTAAAAAATTAAAATTCTGCACAAAAATAATTGATGATTGGTCTGATAGATTGGTGATGCAAAGGACTTGCGTTTTATGACATATGTGGATATGTTGTGTACAAGTTGAACTTGTATACGCAGATAATACAAGTTGAACTTGTATACGCAGATAATACAAGTTGCAACTAAAAAATGAGATGAATAATTTTTAATGAAGTACATGGAAAGAAAATTAATTTCATAGACCATAGATATTGAGATATTAATGGTGTAACTTTTCATTATTTTTATAAAACATGACTATAATAAAAGTATTTTGCAGCACATTATAAAGTTCAAATCCCTACAGCTATAATAACCATCTAATTTTAATAGATCAAAATAATATAAAAGTTCCAATTCATAGTTGGTAATTAGAATTAGTAATGTTGTAAATAAACGAAGATATTGAAGCTTGTACAAATTACTTTTACATGTTGTAACTTGTTCAGACATCGCAACTTGCAACATATGCATTGAAAATTATATAATAAAGTTAATTTCTACCTATCTTTTCAACATCATCGTTATCGGATGCAAAACACGTGAGTTGAATAGTCTTGGAAGTTTTTGCGTAGATTGTCAAACAATATATATATATATGCATATTCGAATAATGGTTTTTTTAAATCTGTTTTCTTACGTTGAGCTATTTATTCTATTGATAAAATATCAGGGCAAGGAATATGTTGGTATTCTATACAACGAACATACAATATTTTTTCTTTCACTTTTTTTGACCTATTTAAGACTATTTTTTCAATCTTATTCAAATTCTGAAAATCCTCGTGTTGTAAACCTGCAAAATATTAGTGCCCTTATTAATTACTAATGGTAGTATCTGGCATTACCCAGAGTTATTAGGCGTCGAAGAAACATACACATTATCAGTGATGAAAATTCAGTGTAGAAGAGCACGTAAAAAGCCCGAAAATAAACATGGTAATCCTGACAATTTAAAGAATGTTTTCGAAGGAGACAAAGAATAATGCTCATGACGTTTCATTCGATCAGCTACAATCAACTGTGACAAGGGAGGAAGGAGAAAAGGATATAAACAGGTACAATTGCTAGAATTACTACGATGTAAATCGCCAATTAGACTCTGAGCCCGACAAGGGCATTCAATTATATTTCCGTAACAAATCCTCAGGGTTATGGTACAGGTTTTATGGGCACGCGCGAAAATTTAATCAGGTTTTGAATATACCGGTAGTTGCATAAATACGCGGACTATTTGTGGCAAATAATTAAATGTGGAATAAAATTCGTCTGACGTATTTTTTTGAGAATTATATAATAGAGAATTTATTCTAGTATAAAATTTAATATAATTACTGAATATAACCGCCATCAGCTGCTATGACACCCTCCAAACGCCCGCGGAAGCCCTTGCACACATTGATGATGTAATGGTCTTCAATGGTTGCCCATTGATCATTGACGCTGGCCTTCAATGAGTCCAAATTCGGGTGGCAGGTAGCACAGGACTTCTTCTCAATTTGTCACCACACACTGTAGTCAAGGAGATTCAAATCAGGTGATTGAGGTGGCCAAATGCTTTTGTTCCAAAATTGCATGTTGGCAGCGGGCCAGTCCTGAGTCATTCCCGAGGTATGGGCAGGTCTTTCAGATCTCTTCACTCCTTGACAAGCTTCTGGACCTTGAACACAGTAGTCCTAGATAGTCCAGTGTCTTTGATTATCTCCTTGACAGACCTATCGGCGCGGAGTAGAGTGGCAACCATATGACATTTGGCCTCATCATTCATCGTAAACGACCTTGTTTGATGCGAGTAAGAAAAACCAAAACAAAGCCAAAAGATTTACCGAGTTACTTGTGCTGGAATTTTTTATTTCCGGTCACGGAACCTCGAGATATAAGCGTTTAAAAAATTAGTCCGCGTATTTATTTAACTACCGGTAATTGAATCGATTGAAGGAAGGATGTTCACTACTCAGGAATTAAATAATAATGAAAACTGCTAAGGAAAAGAAAATTCAGTCTTCAGATTACCAAATCACCAAAAAAAAAAACGGGTCAGCTAAAAAATACAGCTGGATTTTCATTTCTGCACATTTTGCTTTAATAATATAGAGGGTAACATCCCTACAAATCCCTTTGTTTTTCTTGAGCACACTCACACTAAGCTACCCAATATTTAATATTCTTTCCTCAAGATTAAAAAAAACGATATAATTGGATGAGTCAGGGAGTACTTTAACTTGTTGATAAACCTAATCTAAAGTCACATTTACTTTTTTTAAATAAGTTTAACTAAACACCTGCAAAATATCACTTATTTTAGATAATGCTCCTTGTATAATAGACTTACTTTTTATCCTTTATACTGTATGGTATATAAATCAGGGATCACTATATGCATTACAACTGCTGACGAGTTTGCAAAAATTCCTAAAAATACTTTTTACTTGCTAGATGACATTTAAGTATATGAGTGTATCAATGATACTTTTGAAATACTTTTTCATTACAATTAGCAAGATTTCTTGCAAAAGAACAAATGTTTCACTTAATTCAGTCAAATTGTATAAGAAATGGTTATTGATATTTAATATATGTTTCCTCCATGTGTAAAGCAGCTTAGCTGTCATGACGTTTCATTAAATTAGCTGCAAGCAGCTATGATACAAAGGAAATAAAAACTTCCCCCTCCTTTTGTATCCAACTACGATAAAGGAAAGAAATACTCTGACGTTGATCTTTAATTATACTCCGAGTCCAACAAAGAAACTTATAACTACCATGCAGACATACATTATTTCTCTTTTTTCTCCAATTATCATTCTGTCTTCATGGATTATAGAATGACGGCAACAGTATTGGAAAATAAAAATCCTGTACAGATGACCCACTATAACAAGACAATCTCACCTTCTTGGACATGCTTTATTCACTTCTAACACTCCACATGAGTTCAGATACTTCTCAGAGCTCAAAGAGATCTGGAAATCGATATATGAGGGTATTAAAAACATTTTGAATTGAAGTTAAACGACAGAAGATAAATTCTATGTTTTGAATAATTCAACAATGACGCACAAAACTGCAACAAAAGATATTTTTAAATTTGCAAATAAGTATTGGCATTGCAAAAAGCAAAAATCCTTGGCGACCAATGAATTCAGCAACAATAGTAATACTATTTTAACTGTTTAAATTATTCATTATGCAATTGTTTTAATTCATTTCTCTCTCTTATTTCAGAAATATTTTATTGATAAAAAGGCCCAAAATCTGTTGATAGCCAACTCCACCGGACTATTATATTGTCTTTTTAATGATTGTTTTGAATTTTTCCCAACTCCTACACAAGACCTACTTCAAACTCACCAAATAAATATTTAGAACACTACTAATAGGCGACTTAGTAGAATAGATTTTTTGATATATCATCAAAATATTGGAGACTTGCGACTCAACTTGACCTCACAATTAATGACTCACGACTATACTTGTACTCAAAAGCTATTTTATACTGAGCTCACAAGAAGCCCTTACACAATAGAATCCATTTTATAATTATGTGCTTGAAATGAGAATTAAAGACATCAGAGGACAATAATTGGATTCGATGAAAATATTTAAAGACTTGGACATTACTTGAAATTGTGAGAAATGAAGTGGGACTCAGCTTGGGCGTGCAGTATGTAGACTTCTTCCCATCTCTGCAACGCAGTAATAGGTAAGATTACATCAGCTTATCAATGACGTCGTTATATTTATCCCTCCCTATTAAAAGCCAATATACACAAATCTTGATTTTTTTTAATTTATTTTTTTTAGGATGTGTGACGGGACTGTCAAATACTCTCAGAATGCTTTGTAAAAAACATATACGTGGATCCTTCAGGCATAATCTTCTTTTATAAAATAAAAGTCAACTTGCAAATAATTTGGTTTTTTTGCTTCAAAAATGATGTGTGAAAAAAAGGTCAGTTCGTACTAATATTATGTATATGGATACATTCATATTTATATGTATTTAAATAATGTGTTTTGATTCACGAATACGTCATAATCATAAAAACATAACAAACATATTTTGAGATGACGATAAGGACAAAGGTCAAGAGATCTCCAAGACAAGGTGAGGTTAATGGAGGCCTTCAATTTGGCAATACCATTAAATTGCATATGGTAAATTGTTATGTATTATAGAAATTATATTTAAAGGTTTTTTTCATTCATTTACAGGGCTCTTCCCAAATTAGTGAAGCATTCACTTAAATGGACTGTAAATCATTTGTGTGTGATTTAAAAAAAATTCAGATTAGTATAAATAAAAAAAAATCATACACAACTTCAATTCAATCAAAACAACAATATCGAAATGATGGAGCTTGAAGGTAAGTGTGCTGCATTTTTAAAGTATGGCCCATCCAACAAGACCATAATTATGACCCTCAATGTGAGCCAGGCCTTAATCGGATGAAGTAAAAAATGTTTGAGGAGACGAGAAAAACCTAAGTCATGCCTGGCCATGGAATAAAACTGACCGTATGGATTTATAGGCTGAACAAGGCCGTAGGGGCAATATCTATAAAAACTCTAGTTCGATTCATGAGCTAGGATTACCATGTCCATAATAACGGCCATGTGTGTAGTCAAAGAGGATCTTTGTATAATGGTTTAAAAGTTAAAAAAGAAGAAAATCTCTTCCTTCTGTGGCTACTATAGTTAAGAGGAAAGTCAAGTAAAAAAAATATCCTTAATTGGTACGCAACCCATCTTTAGACACAACAATTACATAATATGTTACATAGCATTGCAAACTGTAACCTTATATAGTTGAAGAGCTATTGTGGTCGAATCAAAATAGCGTTAATTTCAGGCCTGTTGGAAGGCCACTCATCAGTTTTGATGATGACGCAGAACTGGGTGTCGAATTAATGGCAGTTTTGACAACATGACAAGGCGCAGAGTCTTAATTCTACATGCACCTTGTATATCGAAAGTAAATGGCTTCCAAAAATGTGAGCCAACATGAAATTCCCGTCACTAATGATTAAGCCAAACATCGTTATCTTGGACGGGAACTTATTTTTCATCACAGAATGAACATTACATCTATTTTCTGCCAGCAGCATTCATTTTTTAGTATTAGGTAGCCTTGAAGGCGAAGTTTGACTCATCAATGAATAGCTTCATGATGCCTTGATTTGATTCACAAATTTGGCTGGATGTCTTGCTTCTTTGCAACCTGATGTCCTTCATATTCGTGATAAAAAGGAGATGCATTCCCTTAATGTAGGACTTCAAGCCAAGGTCTTCCTTGATGGCCCTGGCTACCTACAGATAGATCTCCTCTGAGCATGAGCAGCCATTGAAATGCCAGGATTTGATTAGATGGGCCTCTTGAGCCCATCCACGATGTGTTCAGTACGCTTTTTGTCTTTGTGTGAACACCATGAGAAATATGAAGCCTTGTACCTGTATTCAGTCACTTGAAAACGTCATATACGGTGTTCCTAGCATTATATTAAATTTTGATTAAATAAATCTAAAAACGAAAATGTAATTTTTAGGGACTGCCAACACGAACAAGTAGATCATCACAGTCCCGTACAGCCAAGAAGAACCAAAACTTATGCAGTCACAATATGGCCTGCCTCCATGTGACCATCCTCCAGCCCTGAACTCAAGCATCTGGACATTGTAGTCTTAGGCGTCCTGGAGTAAAACATCTGATGCATCTATCATACAAATTTAGATTCGCTCTGAGCTACCCTCATGTCTACATAGCACACCATGAACATGCCCTTCATTGTCAAGAGCTGCCAATCTGGTTTCCGGTGTGTACAGGTTGTTATTCCTTGTAAATGAGGATATATAAAGCATAAATACAGCTAAATATAGTATTTGAACACTTTATAATTAGGTTTTAAGTTGTTTTTTCTTCATTTTATAAAAATTATGTTTATTGGTATTTGTTCATACTTTGGGTCCAGACTCTGTAAATTTATTGAACTATTGTAAAGCATCCTTAATCGTTGATATGATCTCTATTCTCCTTGATAATAAACTCCAAGGAAGGCTAGAATATCAATTCAAACTTTTTAAATATAGTCCTTATCTATATTCTTTATCCTTTGTTGACAAATGACTTAATATTTTCAATGTTACTATGACGTATTTGGCAGCCTATACACCATATTTGCTGCCATATAAAATAGTCTAAAAAGTAAAGGTCAGGGCTTTATGGAAGTCAAAGGTACTCTAAAAATAAACCTGAGAGGTTTCAGACATTGAAGTCAGTTTTTTGGTTTTCCCTATCAGAAAATGTAACTTTTTTATGTTATGAAATATTATTTGGATGTTTTTCTTAATACGCGTTAAAGATATGAACAAGGATTCCCTTTAGTCGGAAATTCCATGATTCAACTCCACTCCCTTTAGATGCAACAATTACATATTCAAATAATATTTTAATACTAATTGAGTCATTTCAATGCACAGGAAATTAAATATTTCAATTTGACGGTTTTTAAAATTCAATTCAATCCCTTTTGATTGACTATTGTGTATAAACTATATATATTTTTTTTTTAGCTATCATCTTTGACCTCCGAACAACTGCTTGCAAAAAAAATGACTATAATTGAAATCCTGAAATTTAATGTAATATACGTATACCTACGGTAAATGGTACGTTCATAACAATATACCGAGTGTCCATTGGATCTTGAAACACTTTAGAATCATTAAACTTTTTTATAAAGTTTATTTATTCAATATTTTTTATTTTGTAATAGTTTGACATAATATGATACAAAGAATATACATTGCATATTGCATTAAATGTGACAACTTTTGGTCGCCTCAATAATGTGTTTCAATCAGTCTGAAGCTAAACAGAAGGCCCTTATAATATAGGTAAACTGCTCAAGTTTGTTTAATTCCTCAGTTATGTGTTTCTTAACAGCATCCAAATCTTATAAACATTTAGCAAAGGCCTCAATACTATTTTTCTGTAAAAAAAAATATTTCTGGGGAATTTCCTGTGAGTGCCAAATCCCGAAATTTTTTCGGGAAAGTAAGATTCTGAGAGAAAATCCCTATCCCACAGGAAAATTTTTGCCTGCAACTTATCAATGCTTAAAAAATAATTTTTTTTTTCATATTGAAATGTACACACCGTACAAATGGGTATAACGCGTACTCGTACATACATATTTTCGGAGTAAAATACCTTGATAAAAGTTGATGTAAGGAATATAAATCTTTATAAGAAAAACGTAACAAAAAAGGTAACCTTTTTACGAGGAAGAAGGCTATTTTTTTGAAGTAAGTAATAAATTCATACATTTTCAAATCCTGGATCTCCCATTTGTTTCATACGTACATAGGTAAGTAGTCATCAAAAAGATTATTGCAAAGAGGGCGCTGTAGAAATAATTTTCCTGAAGGGGCATTATATTATGTTTACTCAATTTAAATGAATAAATAGCGTCTCCCAGTGAGTCGCCAATGAAATTTTGGAAATGTTTCATATTCTTACTCAATAATTTACCAATTTTTTTTCGTAATATCAACTGGTAGAAAAATAAAAACAATTTTGACATTTGTAAAAAAAGTTCTTCCTCAGAACAAGGACAACAAAGATGGCTGATAAAAGAAGGCATTTGCCAGCGCTTCTGGACGCAGTAATGAAGTATGAGCAGATCTTCTCCATTGTCCCTTGCTCCTAAGGTCTTATTACAACGATTAAAATAAGAGCCTTAAGAGGCCAAATATACACATAAGTGGCGTGAAGACAACTTGATGAATTTCTGTTCAGGTCAATGTTGCTTCTATACTCATCAGACATTAACTCTCTTGACTATGGGATTCTGGGTGCCATTGAGAAAAAGACCTGTACCACCTCCAAGATGAATGTTGATACTTTTATGAAGCCATGGGGAAGGAGTGGGCTGACACATTGGAGAAGTAAGGGGAGCAGACATGCTACGCATCAGGCCAAGGATTTAGGGTATACTGGAAGCCAAGGGTGGACACTTTGAGATTTAATTGTATATATAAAGTCTCATTACTTTACTATTTGAACTTTTTGAGCATCTTGATAAAGTTGAGCTTGGGAAAATACATTTACGATTTGAAGGGACACACGATAATACTAATTGGGTATTATATTCATTATTTTTTTTAATAGTTTAGAAAATATTTAAGGCTTCAATAATTCCTTGAGATACGAGCACTCCAACAAACGAGTTTTTGGAATATAACGTCGATTTCGAGCAAACATTGCATTGCTATACGTGGTTTGATTAAGATCCGAGCTAGTCTAAGTTTATTTTAAGGCTGAAACAGTTTAGTTTTATTTTAAATTCGTCATATGGAATAAATTACTTTGACTAATAAGCTAGGACCTAGAACAAATTAAACTCGAATATTAAAAGACACCTAAAAACGACGGGCAATGTATGGTAATAAAACTAAGTTTTAGCATAATTATTTTATTATGAAATAATGGCTGAACTAATTATATTTATTTAAAACTACGTTGGGTTCATCTTCATTAAATATTAATAGAGAGAAGACAAGAATCAAGTATTGTTTCTACTAATATCTTACGGATGACTTAAACACTGTAAATTACAAACCTTTAAAAATATTCTTAATTCCATCTAATATATCTTTGATTTCATTCTGGTAAGAAGTCATAGAAGTTTGAGAAAAGGTTATTTCAGGCACAAAAGCATTCAAAATTCCGTTCTAGGAGTCCTCTTACAAACGTTTTAATTAACTTATAGCCACACCAAAACCCAGACTTCCACCCAATAGACTACAGCATCTGGTTGGCAAGTGGATTCCAATGCCAGTCGAGTCTACCACAGCAACATTGCCTACCTTAAGTCCTCCGTGAATAAGGAGTAGAAGAAGATTAACTTTAGCTACATCTCACATATGTGCCTGGCCTTCTAGACCCCTTGTAAGTAGTGATTGTCGGAAAGTTCACAAATAAGGCTCCTGTGTATATGTTGAGTAATTATCTTTTCTATTTCTACCATGGCTGAGTTCATTGAACATAATTCTGATTAAAATGAAGTTCAGAATGCAATTTGATGAAGGAATTATTCAATATCCGTTATATACATTTTTCTACTCATATATTTTGATTTAGAGTAGTTTTGTGTCAGTCCTTATTTTTTCGGTCCAGTTTAGTACAGTCTTAGGAAAAGTTCTTAAGACTGTTGATCCTTAAGGATGCCAGTACTAGAAAGAAAAATACCGTCATCAAGAGCCAATCTTTATAAGCTTTTAGTACTAACTACAACTAGAAGGAACAGCAGTCTTGAGTTCTAAATAATAAGTACAATAAAAAGAGCCGTATGTGCTATATGTTTGTATATAGAAAATTGTTTGGATAGTTTTATAATAAAGATGCATACAAACCATTCCTTGAAACCACGATAACTAATTTCCTATTTTGTTATTAACTCAGAAACTAATTAAATACCATCCCCAAAAAACGAATTAAATAAAGTGCAACAAAAAATGGTACTCGCTATGTATTACAAGGTTATTTCAATACTTGGGGTGTAAACATATTCCAGGGAAGTAACAGAGGCACGGAACACCTCCTGTCCTCCAAAATGGAGCATATTCCAAAATCCACTATATTCTAATACGAACTGGATGGAGGGTAAAAGTTGTTGATCCAAAAGCTAGGAAAATGATTTTTTGAGGGAGCACCATTTTGTTGAAAGATATAAGTATCTTCCTAAAGTTGAAATTGGCCTATGGCTAGATACCTTTCTCAAGGATGTTGCTCACTTAATCAATGTTTTCAATTTTAAACCCCTGAAAGCACGAAGATAATGACCGTCAATTAGGACTGGCTAATTGTACACTATACCATCATCGACACTAATTTCTTAATTCAATAGATTCTAAAGGACAAATCAGATCTTCTCTTTATCAAAATGCAATCACTTTGTGATTTGAATATTACCTCACCAGAAAAGCTTTATCATCACTAAAAAAAACAATTTGTTATAGTAATTTTCAATTTAGGAAAACAATCATTTCATTTTTATTAAGATATATTCCAACTATATATATTGTCAGGGATGAACTTCTCTTCGAACGAAAAGAGGGAAGTGAACTTTTGGTATACGAGAAATATTAGGAAGCGCTTAAAACTTCAATAAACTAAGGGAGTTATTCCTTCAGTTGACTCTCTTTTATCTTGTAAATGAAGGATCACCCAAAAAAATATTAAAGAAACATTGTTCAGGTTTGATCATGTATTTATTATTTAACTTTTTACATTGATATCTCTAAGTCTTTATGATTTATTTTAGTTTAATTTGAGTTTTAATTTTTATGAATTTAGGGTCCACTCTGTATGTACACTTTTTTTAATTCAGGTATTTTACATAATTGATATTTCTTTTATTAAATATACCTATGTAATTTTTTTGTAGAAAAAAGAAGGAACACTACGTTGGGATAGTTGTTATAAATTCCCAGTTTTTTATAGGACTGTTGCTGCTCTTGTTGAAAAATAATATTTTGTAAGAATATGAAGAAGACTGACAAGTCTTTCAGATTGGACATAATCATGAAAAAAATAGTATCAGATATAAGTATATGTATGTGCTTCAGTTGAACGTCTACTTTTGTGCATGGTTTTTTATTTTTTAATTCTTATTATTATAAAGAATTAATTGTGTCGGCTTCTCTTGCTTCTTCAAGCCTTTATTCTTATTTTCATTTTCTATCTTTGTAGCTAGTGGTGCATTTTGACAAGATTTAATATAAATAATTACTAATATGAGACCTCTTTATATTATATAATGAACTCTTTGTTTTATCAGGGAACTGATCACCTTTCCATAGGTTACAAAAAAATAGTGGTAGAACTCGATCCGAGACCGTAATTTTTTATCGCCTGATTTGGGGCAATATTTTTGGTCTCAATCAATCAACTCATTTTCTCCCCATCTTGGCTGATTTATGTGTGACATAAATATAGTTTATGCGACAAATTAAACTACATGACGTCACGTTATTGTACCCAATGTTAACATTTTGAAAGATACATGACCTCATCAACAATTCATATGTACAATCAGTCTCTGACCAAATTTAATAAGAGACCAATTAAAACTGATTTTTTGTTTGAGACTATTACGACCGAATTTCTTTAATGAACCGACTTAGTTTAATCATGGAATTATAGATATATATAGAGATAGACCGACATATTTTTTTCACCCCCTTTTTTCCCCAGTAGAGTCATAGATCCTTTTTCTTATAACCGAGGAAGGTCTGAAAAGCTTTCGATCTCAACGTGAACAGTGAAGAACTCGTAAATGAAAGCTAGTCACATCGATCTAGCGTCTGTTGACAGTTACTCACAAAAGATTCAGATATTTTGGATGCGGTGTTGTTATGTAACAGTCGTTTGAGTGAGTTGATGGAGTGTTTTTTTGTGAAAATGGATAAAATTAAGTATGGAGCTGCTGTCATTAAATATTTGTTCTTGAAAGTAACTTTGTAATAGATTCAAGCAATAGCAGACTTATAAAGGCTTGTTGTGTTAAAATTTGACGCATCTAATTCAATAAAAGCTGAAATAATTGAGGCAATAACAAAAAAATTGGGGAAACAATTATTTTACAGAGAAAAACGCAGAGTACTATTTGGACAGATTACAAAGATAGGAGCATCGCTAGGAAAAGTGTGTTGAGAGACTCTGTTGATTTTTTTTCTTTATCAGAAAAAATGTATCGTATTTTTGTTAGGTTGGAAACTTTTCAGACCACTCTCGTATAATTTAAGGCTATAACTGTAAGGGTTAGAGCTCGTAAACTAAATTCGTATTTAGATATATTTTTATTCTTCTTGACTTGGTCAAATGGAGTTGCACCAATAAAATAAAAGTAAACACTCTATAATTATAATACATATAATTACAATTACTCCATTTGAAATAGGAATTCTCTTTGATGTCAATATACCTAGTTTCATGCGAAGACTGAGATGCAAACCTACTCATATTTAGTTAAAAAAATCCTTTCTCCAGAGCAGAATGTATATTTAGCTAGGTCACTACTCTCTTAAGCTATTGTCACAACTAATATAAATGTTTTGCATTTCTTTCCTTGGTAATCATTCTTTGTGAATAAAAATATTGAACGATATCCAGGATAATTCATATGAATTATTTTTTTTTTAAATTAAAAAAATAAAAATTTCAATAAAACATAGTTGTCCAGATTGGAATTTGATAAAAATGAAGAACATGAGAATTGAGATTGACAAGCTAAAAATGTATTAATTCTACTGAATGTACAAAAACAAAAAAACTAAAATTTCACTGTATTTATTTTTTACTAATATAAGTTAAAAAACTTTGTATTCGGATCCCACTCAATGTTAATATCCCTGGAAATGAGAATTCCTAGTACCCTCTCACAAAGAGGATCAAAGAAAAACACCTCAGACATAAACCAAAAATGAGTACATACTCATAGCTTACCTATAATAACTTTTTATTCATTTAATTATCAAAAATATGCATCAAATACATGCTACAGTGATGGGCCTAGTATATAATGTTGTCACGATACACTAATATTTTTTCTTACCGGTTCTTATTATCAATATCGTTGTTTCTTTACTTTTTTGAATAACAATATCAGACAAAAATGATTATTTACATGAACTCCCAGGGGCGTCTGCAGGGTATTTTTTGGTCAATGGGGGGGTAATTTCAAGCTTTGCACAATATTTATTAAAGTGAGGTTTTGTACCTGTAAGTGAATTAAAATATTTGGTGCCAATTTTCAAAAAAGGGAAGGGGCATTACTAATAATGTGTCAGATCTAATTTAGGACCACGGTCCAATTTAGTTCTTCTAGTTAGTCCTTAAAGAAGCAAAACTAGATCCCTAACTATTATATTATATAATATAATAAATGATATAACTAAGTAATATTAGTACATCTAATGTTCACTTAATATTGCATTATAATAAAAACATGACTAATTATCGCAAAATATTTGCAAGGCTTGTCTTAATACATATTTCATTTACTAACTTATTTTGCTAATTAAATCATGGACATATTTGGGAAAAAAAATGAAAGGAGCGATGGTCATAAGGAACGACAGTACTAAGGACAGATCCTTGGACTGGACCGAATAAATAAGGACCGATACAACACTAGTCATAGTCTCTTTGTTGCGCAGTCCTGGGTTCAGAAATTGGATTATTTAAAAAATAAAAGGGGGAGGACATTCATTTTTTTGGAAAGAGGATACTACTTATGAAACTTTGTGTGGCGGTAATTTGAAATTTGTCATTAACCTACTGTTCACCCCTGTCTTTGATCGACTAGAGCCTAGAACTTATGTAACTATAAGCTATTGTTATACGGATTCTGGTTCAAAATTCAGAAACCTGAATTTTAATGAAGTGTTATTAAATGCAACTTTTATTCCTGTTTTGTATGGTAAAGTACAATTTTTCTTGAACAAAAGTTGTTGTTTTTTTTTTTTTTTTTTGGGGGGGAGGCTTAAGTAATTGTATGTACAATGTGTTTATGATGTAATCAGGCTGCAGCAATTAGCTCTAATATAAATTTAGTATGGTACCGTCAGTTCCTCACTACCACTATATTGTCCTTGTCTGGGAAAAACGATGCATCTAAGTAATAAAATTTTACAGGAGAACAAAAACATTTTTTGTGCTATGTCCAATGAAATAACTTTAATTTCATAGTTATATAAAAACAACTAACCTTAGATGGAGCGGGGACTGCAAAACTTGTAGTGACATGATCATTGCGAAATGAAATGGCAGTACATAAGGAGATGCCAACGGCACTGACACGGGTGCGGAGGAAATAGCAAACACGTTGTTTTTTTTGGTGTTGCTCCGGCATTTTAGCACTTAGAGACATGAGATAAAAACACAACTGGTTTATTCTTGTTTTAGTTGCCGTTTGGTTGCAGCGAGGAAAACTTGTAATAACAAATAACGGGCATAAAATCGTAATTCAATACTACTCTAAGTTTTGAGTACACAACTCTTATATGACGTTGTAGGATATCAATAACTTTAAGTGCCTGAAAAAGTGCTCTTGAAGATGTAGAAACATCAGCGTATGCCGTAGTATTGTTTAAAAGACTGAATATTTATTTATAGATCCAATGTTATGTACATGTAATTCATACCTGAAGTAAAACTGAATGCCGTTTTGATAATTGATCAAATTTCCCGTTATACAAATTGCTGTCACTGATGAGATTAGTAGGTTCTGTTTAGTTAGTCCTGTTTTAAATTCTAAGTATCCGAGCACTACTACAGGACAACACTAGTGCCTCGTATTCTAATGCCACACAATAGACCCTTAATTTACTATGTGACATATTATATATATTAATGTATCATAAAAACCTCTATTACCAATTTATGTCTTTGACACCTTTTATAGATAATGGAAATCAAATGTAGTAATTGTGCACTGTGAATCATTGTTTTACAATTTTTTTATTATTGTGGATGAGGTATTGAATATGTATGTATGTAAAATGTGCATTAGATGGACCAGTTTTCGGGACTTCATTTCTTTCCCGGCACAAATACATTTTCTGCTAAGTACAATCAAAAAACTCACGTTCAGAAAATTAGTAAAATGTGTCAAAGTTCATTTTAATTTCATTAAAAGGGATAGTTTGTGGTCAAATTGCCCATTTTAAGCCTCAAGTACATTTTCTAAATATTTTTCTCCATTTTGTTCACTTCAACAAAGCTTAAATTTTGCAATTTACTTTTTCCTTATCTATACAAATTAAGCAAAGTTTCTTGCTATGACTATTTGGATGAAAATAAAGCATTTTGTTTGATCTAAGAAATAAAAATGAGGTCATGTTGATGAAATCAAGCAGTTATTTGGCGTGTAGCATAAAGTGTTTCTACAGGATGCACTATAATTCTCCATGAGGTATACCTTATAGATATTTTGATCTGAGATTGAACAATTTAATCGTATTAAGTGCCAGTCTTTATTTATTCGGTCCAGTCTAGTCTTAGGACCCATCCTAAAGAATGTCCATCGTTCGGACTGCAGTCTTCAGTCCTTAATAAAGACCTTCACAGCTCTAGTTATCATCAAGTTATGACGTAGGCGTTTTGCATGTAGCATCGTACATGAATACAGGGAACATTTTTTTTCTTTCTTTTTCTTTTCAAATACTTTATATGAATCTAATGAGGTTTAGCAACGAGTATGTCAAGGTAAAGTACGGTTACAAAGCGTACAAGAGACTAAATTTGTAATTATTTCCCTCTTATTATTATTCTTTCATTCTTAGGGAGAAAACTTATACAGATTGATATAATTATGAAGTACCTACTTTTGAGTGTGGCCATGAAAAAAAAATATTAACACTAAGGATTTGTTGAGGAGTTGTCTTCTATGTATATTATGAAAGCAAAATGTGTTTGAAGCCAACGCTTAATAGCTCAGAGTAATGCTGGATACAACCGCTAGTCTTTTATAAAATAATATACTTGAAAACATGAAGTGCATCTTTAGATCTTTAAATTACTAAAAATAAATATAATTTTGCTGATAAATATCAAATACTAATGGATATACAGGGTGGTTTATTGAAATCTAATTCAATAATTAATGAAGTTTGACTGATTGAATTTAATTTATATTCCGATTCATTAAAGCATAAATAATTAGTTTGAAAACAAAACAAACTTAAACTCTCTAGCTTATTTTAAAGTTGAGAAAATGACAATTGAATGTGAACGACAAATTTCCATTCGAGCACTCCAAGCAGTTGGTCGTCTCCAGGACAACTGTCTGCGCCTCAGCAAGTACGATACGTTATGAAAAAGAAAGGCTCAAACAAAAAGATCAAACTGAACTCGGAGGAGTTAATGGAAACTGCCCAGGTCATTCCCCTCAAATCCCTGAGGTCCATTCAAGAGATCTCTGGGTTTCAAATCAGACGGTCCAGAGAGAAGTGGTTTAATAGGGCCTTGTGAGGATGGAAAGGCCACTTTTGACAACAAGCATGAAAGAAACCCATCTCCTCCCTTGAAAAAATCTTTAGAATGAGTCATTAGAACTCCTTTCGACAGTTTTGCAACTCCCCCCCCCCTCCCTAGAGCCCTTAAGCCAACCCCCTAAAATACATCTTTTGGTTGCATGTTAAGGGGAAGACCTGTAGTGTACGTCATCCTAACAAAGAGGTCCTCAATGCCACTATCATCCGGCAGAGGAACGCCATGACAGAAGACTTTTTCCATTATGAGTGGCCACATTTATGATTAAGAGATCTCAGGGACACATCTTTTTATATTATTAATTTTGTTGAAATTTTATTATTAATTAATAACTTTGGGTTAATTTAAAGTCTTTTTTGACACTTTTGACACCCCTACAGCCCTGATGCCAACGCCCTCTACTACACTGCACACACCTTTACTATACTAAGGCCTGAGGTATCCGTCATCCAAACACCGAGACCCTCAAAGTCACTGTCAGTAAACACTGAGACGTTATGACAGAGGACTATATCCACAGAGGGTGCCAGGCCTTCCACCACCACCTAGAAGCCGTCATTACCGCTAAGTGAGGTGTCATTAATGATTTTATGGAACCCAGGCACACTTTTATTTCTAATATTAATTTTGTTGAAGTTTTAATTTCCATGTGTTCAGATTTTTTGTGGACCACTCGGTACATAAAAAGGTCATTTTTTGGGCTTATAGTCAGGGGTGTTGCTAGTTTGTATCACTTGTAGGGGGAGTGTAGATTCAATAATTATTAACACCGTAATACTTTTTTAAAAAGGTTTGATGTATACATATTTTTGTATATGATAAATACTTTCTGAGGTGGAGCTAAAGACAGCCTTGCTCATAGCATTATTATTTTTGGACAAGTAAAACAGATTTAAAATAACCAATTTTAACCCAAAAATCTAATATAAAATATTAAAATCATATTAAACCCCTCAAACTTGGCCAAAGTCTACATTAGATAATCACTAACAAAGAAATAGTTTTTTTTGCGGTGAAAAAAAAATATTCAACCAAAAACGGAACAGTCTAATGTGCAGTCATCCCGGCAATAACTGCACTAGAGAAGTGAATGGTACATTAAATATATCAAACCCTCAATATTATCAAATGATGTAAGATCTTTTGCAAATTTAAAACAAAAGGAGGGGGGAGGGAATTAATGCAATTCATAAGAACGTCATCAAAAATTTCGAAGATAATATTCTTTATCAACAATTCATATAAAAACTGACCATTAGCATGTGTACAGATAAGGATTTTTATTACTCAAAGTTGAAGTATGAACAATTACTCAATAAAAATAACATATTGATGTTGTATAATTACGAGAAAAAATCGATTTTAGCTCAATGCTATCTCCAAAACTAATGTATTGATTTATATACATACAGTTGATTTTAACACATTTCCTGTACAGTTTGTCATCTTAACGTTCATTGGTTGAATGCATGGCTATAAAACAAAGTGATAACTTGAAACAAAATTTACATCACGATTGTGGAAAATAATCCAATATTTTGCCTAGATTTTTTTTGAGATTTTGAATAGTAAAAGTAATTTTTTGAGGAAACAATATTTTAGTAATAACAAAGTCATTTTTTCATTGTTTTTTGAGTTGTTATTGATTATTTTGCCATTAGTTTATATAATTTTATCAAAGCTCAAAGCACACTGATTGGAAGATACATTTAGGTTATCATGAGTGATACATAAAATATGTTCATCTGGTATGTAATATATAAGAAAACGACAATGAACGCTGTAATCCTGTCAATTTGAAGAATGTTTGTGAGAAAAACAGCTCAGCTGCCATGACATTTTATTAGATCAGTTCCAAGCTGCTGTGAGAGGAATTAAATACACATTAATCCCACATAGCAAGGACATATAGGTTGGAATTACTTACAAAAGCTGAAGGTTCTTTGATCCATGCATAAATGAATAACTCTCTAAAATATCAAAATTTTAATTCGCTAGTGTAGGATTGGTCATAGGACGGATTTGTATATAAGTCTCTCCTCCCTACCTTTCAGTCTTTTTTTATATGTCCAAACTTTTTTACCATTCAACTGTCTTTAGTACTGATTAGTCAGTTCATCAGTCATACAGTTTTAGCCTTCTTTTAACTCCTAGCCAGAATTGGACAATATAAAAACAAAGAAAACGTATAATAATACTAGCCACATACCTCCTACCTTAAACTTAAGATATCTTGTCTCTTTGAAAGAGGTTATGATAAATCTTCTAGGGCTAAAATGACGTAGTTAATAACTACAATTTCAAAGCCTTATATCTCGTCTTCTATATGTAGATTGTGTGAAAAAAAAACAATCTAACACTCATATTTACCCATTAATTGAGCTCAATTTCATGATAGCATCTACAGAGTGCGTACTGATAAAATTCATCTTTATTTACAAGCTCTGAATAAATCGAATGCCTTAATAATAAACTTCTCAATTTCCCAAAAATATTGGCGACTAACTCTAATAAATTTAGTAATATGTATTAACTATAAATTATTTATCAATCTTTAACATTTGAAACAGTCAACTATTTATAAGACATAAAGTGAACGACAAAAACACCCTTAAAAAAGAGATACCAATTGCAACAAATTAAGTGTCTGGTAAATCTACTTTTTTATCGTCTCCAGTAAATATTTACAAGAGGGGCTTTAATTTAAAAATGATTTAATCAATAATTAATAGGCTAATTATTCTTATAGTATAAAATAATAACTAATCAGATCATTCTTTAAATAGTTTGCAATTTATTCGATACTTCCTTGAAGAGGCTGAGAATATTATGCTTCAAACACAAAATGTCATGATATGAACAAAAGATATGTCGTGAACTAACAAAAAAACAATCTTCAACAAATATCAAAATGAAAAGAAATGCCCAGTTTATCCTTACTTTTTTTTGCATCATATATCCTTCCCAATATTTCATAGACAAATTGGCCTAATTAGAAGGTTTGTATTTAAATATTTTGGGTGAATTGAGATACCTAAAAGAAATGTCAAGTATAGTTAAGAGCCTTAATTTGTTTCCGATATGGTCTGTCGAGGAGCAACATACTACATCCTTTCTCCAAAAGGTAATAAAACGAGTTTTTTAAGCCAGATTTTTTTTTGGTTTTTGTATCATAATAATGGTATGTATTTAAACTTTTGATATATGAGATGTGTTTACAAGTAAGAATACTTTTCATATTTTCCAGGCAACGTATATTTTGTATAATAGATTTTTTAATTTTTTATGTAAGTACATTTGAAAAATAAGATATACTTATTCATTGTTTAAAGCTATATAATATGTTTAGTTTGTTTGGGAAAGACATAATGGTTAGAAGTATTTTGTGTATTCTGGCGATTTTTTTCTATAAGTACTTTTGCTCTTCCATTTGGACGATTGGGATTTGGATTCGATAACATAACCATTGACACATGATTTGTTACCAGCTATGGCTCTTTTGAGCAAATCATGATCATCATTGACATCTGTCAAGAGCTCATGCAAATATTCTTTTTGTCGAAATTAAGGAGTTTCGGAACAAACTTCTCTGATACTCGTCTCATGCGCAAAACATTCCAAAAATATCATAGCACGAGCCAATCTTATATCAATAACCTCAACAATTTCTCCTATAGCCATTCGACTATTTTCAAAAAAAGCAATTTTCTTCACTGCTACAAAGTTTTCAACGTGCTTGGGCGTCCAGATCAAGGTTTGTCATTGGGATCTTCCTGGCCAACTTGGAAGAGTTTTTACGACTTATAAATATTTTTTTACTCAGAATAGTTTCATTGTATGCCACTGTTAACTTTTCAAGTGTTTTAGAGCACTTAATTTCATTTTTTACACAAAATACTTCTTACCATTATGCCTCTTACAAACAAATTAACCATATTATAAAGCTTTAAACCATAAATATATGTTTTTCTTCGAATGAACTTACAGGGAGCGGGGATCCAATTATCGCCTACTTTAAACCTTGATAACTTGAAGACGACATTATTAGATAAAAAACCGGTTACCAAATAGGAAAGCTATTCTTGTCAGCTGACAATAAGTAGTTCAGTTAGCATCATGCCGTCATCATATGAGGAGATAAAGAGCTATAAGTGGAACGAGGAGCTTTCGAGATCCGCCGTCGTCATGGCATTGGCTAATAATGGAGGTGAAATCTTCAATTCAACGATTGCTTCAACCTTAGAAGTTAATTTACGGACTGTTCAGCGTATCCGTAAGAAGCTAGAGGACACCTGGGATGTTGATGCCACCATAAAGAGGGCACCCAAGGAGGTGGGTAGCGACAGGAAGGTCAGGGACACCGACTTTGTCAACAAAGTGAAGAAGATGGTTGAGGATGACCCTACCAGGTCCATGAAGGTCATGGCGAGGGATCTGGGTCCTGGGTGTGGCAACAGGACTCAGCATCCTGCCATGTGTCCAAAATCTCCATGTAGTGGTTAACCAAGAACTGTTATGACGTCGTAACCAAGGATTTGTGGCCTCCTAACTCTCCCTACCTTGATCCTTTGGACTATTTTGTCTGGGGCTATGTCGAGAGACATACCAACAGATATCCCCATATCACCAAGACCAGCCTGATGGACTCCATCAAGGAGGTATTCGGCAACGTGGACAATGAGATGGTCAGAAGAGCCTGCGGCCGGTTCAGAGGCTGTATTGAGGCCGTTATTGATGCCAACGGTGATTATATTGCATGAATGGCTACTCTATACCTATATGCTCGTCATAGTTTTGATTTCAATAAAAAGTTATAAAATGTATATTTTGTGTTGTTTTTTGTAGAAAAATATTTTGGCGACAATTTGATCCCCGCTCCCTGTATATAAAAAATCTAGCTTACCAAATATACAGTACCTGCAAAATTTGACATTGTATATACACTGGATAAATCGAAATTTGTTATCATAATACAGCGTGATT